>NC_139436.1:530530-834222 GCF_905368555.1 Meleagris gallopavo
GGGGGATGTGGGGTGTGGGGGGGGCTTGGGAGGATGTGGGGGGTGGGGGGGGGGGGATGGGGGGTGTGGGGCAATGATGGATGTGGGGGGGATGTGAGATATGGGGGGGTCCTGGGAGGGTTGGGGGGTGTGGGGGGGGGTGTGGGGAGATGGAGGATTTGGGGGGCGTGGTGGGGGGAAGTGGGGGATTTGGGGGGGTTTGTGGGGGGTGGGGTTGATGGCTGTGGGGGGATGTGGGGGGATGTGGGGTATGGGGGGGTCTGGGGGTGTGGGGGGGGCTTGGGAGGATGTGGGGGGCGGGGGGAGGGATGGGGGTTGGGGGGCAGTGATGGATGTGGGGGGGATGTGAGATATGGGGGGGTCCTGGGGGGATGTGGGGAGTTGGAGTCAATGGGGGGAGGTGGGGGGGGAAGTGGGGGATTTGGGGAGGTTTGGGGGGTGGGGCTGATGGCTGTGGGGGGAGGGTCTGGGGGTGTGGGGGGATGTGGGGGCGTGGGGGGGTTGGTGGGGGTGTGGGGGGGGATGGGGGATGGGGGATTGTGGGGCAATGATGGATGGGGGCAGTGTGGGATGGGGGGGTGGGGGGGCTCTGGGGGGATGTGGGGAGATGGGGTCAAAGGGGGGGCGGGGGGAAGTGGGGGATTTGGGGAGGTTTGGGGGGTGGGGGGGTTGTGGGGTTTGGGGATGTGTGGGGGGGTGGGGAGGGTCTGGGGGTGTGGGGGGAGATGGGGGACGTGGGGGGTGTGGGGAGATGGGGGAATTTTGGGGGGTGGGGGGGTGGGGGGGGTTTGGGGTTTTTTGGGGGTGGGGGGCTCTGGTGGGGTTTTGGGGGTTGTGGGGGATGTAGGGAGATGGGGGGGGTGGGGGATGTGGGGCGATGTGGGGCTGGCGGTGCTGCTGACCCCCCCCCCCCCCGGCCCCACAGCTGTTCCAGCGCACGCTGCGCTCGAAGCGCCCCTGCTGGACGCGGCGCTGCGCTGCGGGCGGGCATTGCTGGACAGCGAGCTGCAGCACGAGGAGATGCAGCAGCTGCAGGAAATGCTGCAGGAAATGAAAGGGAGATGGGAGGAGCTGTGCAGCCACAGTGCTGAGAGGTGGGGGGGCGGTGGGAAGGGATGGGGTGGGGATGGGGGTGGGGATGGGGATGGAGATGGGATCAATGGGATGAGGTGGGGTGGGATGGGATGGGGACGGGGATTGGGATGGGATGGGAATGGGGATGGGGGTGGGGATGGGATGAGATTGGGATGGGGTGGGGGTGGGATGGGGGGGATGGGGTGGGATCAATGGGATGGGATGTGGTGGAGTGAGGTGGGATGGGATGGGGACGGGGATGGGGATGGGATGGGAATGGGATGGGGTGGGGGGGGGATGGGATGGGATGGGTGGGATGGGATGGGATGGGGTGGGGGTGGGGTGAGATGGGATGGGAATGGGATGGGGGTGGGGATGGGGTGGAATGGGATGGGGTGGGATGGAGTGGGGATGGGGATGGGACGGGAATGGGGATGGGATGGGATCAATGGGATGGGATGGGGTGGGGTGGGATGGGACGGGGACGGGGATGGGGATGGGGGTGGGGGGGATGGGGTGGGATGGGGATGGGGTGGGATGGAGTGGGGATGGGATGGGGTGGGGGTGGGGATGGGGAGTGGAATGGGGATGGGTTGGGATGCAGTGGGGATGGGACGGGAATGGGGATGGGGATGGGATGGGATCAATGGGATGGGATGGAGATGGGATGGGATTTATGGGATGGGGTGGGATGGGATGGGATGGGGATGGGATGGGGGTGGGGATGGGGTGGGATGGGGATGGGGTGGGATGGAGTGGGGATGGGGATGGGATGGGGGTGGGGATGGGGCTTGGGATGGGGATGGGGTGGGATGGGATGGGATCAATGGGATGGGATGGGGTGGGGGTGGGATGGAGTGGAGATGGGGATGGGATGGGGATGGGATGGGGTGGGATGGGATGGGATCAATGGGATGGGGTGGGGTGGGGGTGGGATGGAGTGGGGATGGGGATGGGGGGAATGGGGTGGGAATGGGATTTGGGATGGGATTAGGATGGGATGGGGTGGGGGGTGATGGGATGGGGACGGGGATGGGGATGGGAGTGGGATGGGGGTGGGGATGGGGTGGGATGGGATGGGGTGGGATGGGATGGGATGGGGACGGGATGGGAATGGGATGGGAATGGGGATGGGATAGCGATGGAGGGTGGGGATGGGGTGGAATGGGGATGGGTTGGGATGGAGTGGGGATGGGGATGGGACGGGAATGGGGATGGGGATGGGATGGGATCAATGGGATGGGATGTGGTGGAGTGGGGTGGGATGGGGATGGGGGTGGGATGGGGATGGAGATGGGATGGGATCTATGGGATGGGGATGTGGTGGAGTGGGGTGGGATGGGATGGGGACGGGGATGGGGATGGGATGGGGGGGGGATGGGGGTGGGGATGGGGTGGGATGGGGATGGGGTGGGATGGAGTGGGATGGGGATGGGGATGGGATGGTATCAATGGGATGGGGTGGGACGGGGTGGGGATGGGATGGGGATGGGGGTGGGATGGGGATGGGATGGGATGGGATCTATGGGATGGGATGTGGTGGGGTGGGATGGGATGGGGATGGGGATGGGGTGGGGGATGGGGTGGGGTGGAGTGGGGATGGGATGGGAATGGGGATGGGATGGGGTGGTGGTGGGGTGAGATGGGATGGGAATGGGATGGGGGTGGGGATTGGGTGGAATGGGAATGGGGTGGGATGGAGTGGGGATGGGGATGGGGATGGGATGGGATCAATGGGATGGGGTGGGACGGGGTGGGGATGGGATGGGGATGGAGATGGAGATGGGATCTATGGGATGGGATGGGATCGATGGGATGGGGTGGGGGTGGGGATGGGGTGGGATGGAGTGGGGATGGGGATGGGACGGGAATGGGGGTGGGATGGGGTGGGGTGGGATGGGATGGGGATGGGATGGGGGTGGGGATGGGGTGGGATGGGGATGGGGTGGGATGGAGTGGGGATGGGGATGGGATGGGGTGGGATGGGATGGGATCAATGGGATGGGATGGGGTGGGGGTGGGATGGAGTGGGGATGGGGATGGGAGGGGAATGGGGATGGGAATGGGGATGGGATGGGATCAATAGGATGGGATGGGGTGGGGGTGGGATGGGATGGGGACGGGGATGGGGATGGGAGTGGGATGGGGGTGGGGATGGGGTGGGGATGGGGATGGGACGGGAATGGGGATGGGAATGGGGATGGGATGGGGTGGGATGGGATGGGATCAATGGGATGGAATGGGGTGGGATGGGGTGGGGTGGGATGGAGTGGGAATGGGGCTGGGGTGGGGTGGGGTGGGATGGGGTAGGATGGGATGGGATCAATAGGATTGGATGGGGTGGGAGTGGGGTGGGGTGGGGGTGGAGTGGGATGGGATCAATAGGATGGGATGGGGTGGGGGTGGGGTGGGATGGGATGGGTTCTGAGCCCTGGGGGTGCAGCCAGCGCCCTCCCCCAAGCTGTTCACTGAGGGCTGCAGCCGCTCCCTGCAGGCAGCATGCATTGGAGCAGAACCTGCTGTTCTCCGGGCGGCTGTCGGACGCGCTGCAGGCGCTGCTGGACTGGTTGTACCGCATGGAGCCGCAGCTCTGCGACGAGGCGCCCGTGGGGGGGGACAGGGACCTCGTCAGCAACCTGATGGACAAACATAAGGTGGGGGGGGTCTGTGGGGTGCAGACTGGGGGCGGTGGGTGTCCATGGGGAGGGGGGTGGGAATTGGGATAGGTGTCCATGGGGGTGGGCGTCCATAGGGGGTGACATCCATTATGGGCACCCGCAGAGCACCCTGACCCCCAGCACCCATAAATTACTCTGACCCCCAGCACCCACAGAGCAGCCTGACCCCAGCACCCACAGAGCACCCTGACCCCAGCACCCATAAATTACTCTGACCCCCAGCACCCGCAGAGCACCCTGACACATAGCATGCATACAGCACCCTGACCCCAGCACCCACAGGGCACCCTGACCCCCAACACCCATTGATCACCCTGACCCCCAGCACCCATAGAGCACCCTGACACATAGCATGCATACAGCACCCTGACCCCCAGCACCCACAGGGCACCCTGATCCCTAGCACCCATAAATTACTCTGACTCCCAGCACCCATACGGTGCCCTGACCCCCAGTACCCTTAGGGCACCCCGACCCCCAGCACCCACAGATCACCTTGACCCCCAGCACCTTAGGGCACCCTGACCCCAGCACCCATTGACACCCTGACCCCAGCACCCATAGATCACCCTGACCCCCAGCACCCTTAGGGCACCCTGACCCCAGCACCCATTGATCACCGTGACCCCCAGCACCCACAGATCACCCTGACCCCCAGCACCCATAAATTACTCTGACCCCAGCACCCTTAGGGCACCCTGACCCCAGCACCCATTGATCACCCTGACCCCCAGCACCCTTAGGGCACCCTGACCCCCAGCACCCATTGATCACCCTGACCCCCAGCACCCACAGATCACCCTGACCCCCAGCACCCATAAATTACTCTGACCCCCAGCACCCTTAGGGCACCCTGACCCCCAGCACCCACAGATCACCCTGACCCCCAGCACCCATAGGGCACCCTGACCCCCAGCACCCACAGTGCACCCTGACCCCAGCACCCACAGGGCGCATGACCCCAGCACCCTTAGGGCACCCCGACCCCAGCACCCTTAGGGCACCCTGACCCCCAGCACCATTGATCACCCTGACCCCAGCACCCTTAGGGCACCCTGACCCCCAGCACCCATTGATCACCCTGACCCCCAGCACCCTTAGGGCACCCCGACCCCCAGCACCCTTAGGGCACCCTGACCCCCAGCACCCTTAGGGCACCCTGAACCCCAGCACCCACAGATCACCCTGACCCCAGCACCCTTAGGGCACCCTGACCCCCAGCACCCATTGATCACCCTGACCGCCAGCACCCACAGATCACCCTGACCCCCAGCACCCATTGATCACCCTGACCCCAGCACCCTTAGGGCACCCCGACCCCCGGCACCTACAGATCACCTTGACCCCCAGCACCCACAGGGCACCCTGACCCCTAACACCCATAAATTATTCTGAACCCCAGCACCCACAGATCACCCTGACCCATAGCATGCATCACCTTGACCCCCAGCACCCACAGATCACCCTGACCCCAGCACCCTTAGGGCACCCCGACCCCAGCACCCTTAGGGCACCCTGACCCCCAGCACCCACAGATCACCCTGACCCCCAGCACCCTTAGGGCACCCCGACCCCCACCACCCACAGATCACCCTGACCCCCAGCACCCATAAATTACTCTGACCCCCAGCACCCTTAGGGCACCCTGACCCCAGCACCCACAGATCACCCCGACCCCCAGCACCCATAGAGCACCCTGACCCCCAGCACCCTTAGGGCACCCTGACCCCCAGCACCCATTGATCACCCTGACCCCAGCACCCTTAGGGCACCCCGACCCCAGCACCTACAGATCACCCTGATCCCAGCACCCTTAGGGCACCCTGACCCCCAGCACCCTTAGATCACCTTGACCCCCAGCACCCTTAGGGCACCCTGACCCCAGCACCCATAGAGCACCCTGACCCCCAGCACCCATTGATCACCCTGACCGCCAGCACCCACAGATCACCCTGACCCCCAGCACCCACAGAGCACCCTGACCCCAGCATCCACAGAGCACCCTGACCCCCAGCACCCACAGATCACCCCGACCCCCAGCACCCACAGATCACCCTGACCCCAGCACCCACAGATCACCCCGACCCCCAGCACCCTTAGGGCACCCTGACCCCCAGCACCCACAGGTCACCCTGACCCCCAGCACCCACAGATCACCTTGACCCCCAGCACCCTTAGGGCACCCTGACCCCCAGCACCCATAAATTACTCTGACCCCCAGCACCCTTAGGGCACCCTGACCCCCAGCACCCACAGATCACCCTGACCGCCAGCACCCACAGATCACCCTGACCCCAGCACCCTTAGGGCACCCCGACCCCCAGCACCCTTAGGGCACCCCGACCCCCAGCACCCACAGAGCACCCTGACCCCCAGCGTCCCCACTCCCCCAGGTGTTCCAGAAGGAGCTGGGGAAGCGCGCCAGCTGCATGAAGATGCTGAAACGCTCCGTGCGGGAGCTGACGCGCAGCAGCGGCGGCGGCGGTGTGGATGCACAGTGGCTGCAGCAGCAGATGGAGGAGCTGAGCGTGCGGTGGGATGCGGTCTGCAGGATGTCTGTGTGCAAGCAGGGGAGGCTGGAGGCTGCGCTGCGGCAGGTGGGGAAGGAAATGGGGGCTGCAGGGACGGGAGATGCAGGAGTGGGGGCTGCAGGGACGGGAGATGCAGGAGTGGGGGCTGCAGGGATCGGGCTGCAGGAATGTAGGGGATGCAAGACTTGGGACTGCAGGGTTGGGGGCTGCAGGACTGAGGGCTGCAGGGTTGGGGCTGCAGTGATGGGGGGCTGCTGAAATGGGGGAATGCAGGAATGGGGAATGCAGCAGTGGGGTATGCAGGAGTGGGGACTGCAGGGTTGGGGCTGCAGAAATGTGGGAGCTGCGGGAATGCGGGGGCTGCAGGGATGGGGAATGCAGGAATGGGGGCTGCAGCCCATGGAGCACTGCACACATTTGTGCACGGGGCTGCATGGGGGGCTGGGCTGGGCTGTGCATGGCTGCATTGCACGGTGCTGTGTGCAGTGCTGTGCAGCGCGTGTTGCATTGTGTGGTGCTGCATTGCATGATGCTGCATTGCACGGTGCTGTGTGCAGTGCTGTGCAGCATGTGTCGCATTGCACGGTGCTGCATTGCATGGTGCTGCGTTGCAGCATGTGTTGCTTTGTGTTGCATTCACAGTGCTGTGCAGCTCTCTGCGTGGCTGTGCTGCAATGTGCTGCAGCATGGAGCCGTGCTGGGAGCTGCATGCTGTGCTGCACAGTGCTGCATGGGTGCCCTCCCTGATGGGGATGCAGGGGTGGGGTCTGGAAATGGAGCAGGGCTGGGGCTGTGGGGTTATGGGTCTGTGGGTTATGGAGTTATGGGGCTGTGGGGCTGTGTGTTATGGGGTTGTGGGTTATGGGGCTGTGGTAGTATAGGACTGTGGGTTATGGGGCTGTGGGTTATGGAGTTATGGGGCTGAGGGACTATAGGGCTGTGGGTTATGGGGCTGTGGGGCTATGAGTTATAGATTATGGGGCTGTGTGTTGTGGGGCTGTGGGTTATGGAGTTACAGCACTGAGGGACTATAGGGCTGTGGGTTATGAGGCTGTGGGTTATGGGTTATGGGGCTGAGGGCCTATGGGACTGTGGGTTATGGGGCTGTGGGGCTATGAGTTATAGATTATGGGGCTGTGGGCTGTGGGGCTGTGGGTTGTGGGGCTGTGTGTTGTGGGGCTGTGGGTTGTGGGGCTGTGTGCTGTGGGGCTATGGGGCTGTGTGCTGTGGGGCTGTGGGGCTGCTGGACTGTCAGTTATGGGGCTGTGGGTTGTGGGGCTGTGGGTTGTGGGGCTGTGTGCTGTGGGGCTGTGTGTTGTGAGGCTGTGGGGCTGTGGGACTGTCGGTTATGGGGCCGTGGGCTGTGGGGCTGTGGGTTGTTGGGCTGTGGGGCTGTGTGCTGTGGGGCTGTGTGCTGTGGGGCTGTGGGTTGTGGGGCTGTGGGGCTGTGGGACTGTTGGTTATGGGGCTGTGGGTTGTGGGGCTATGGGTTGTGGGGCTGTGGGGCTGTGTGCTGTGGGACTGTCGGACTGTCGGTTATGGGGCTGTGTGCTGTGGGACTGTTGGTTATGGGGCTGTGGGTTGTGGGGCTGTGTGCTGTGGGGCTGTGGGTTGTGGGGCTGTGGGGCTGTGTGCTGTGGGACTGTCGGACTGTCGGTTATGGGGCTGTGTGCTGTGGGGCTGTGGGTTATGGGGCTGTGGGTTACGGGGCTGTGGGGCCGTGGGTTCTGCGGTGGGTTCTGAGCGCTGCCCGGCTGTGGGGCAGGCGGAGGAGTTCCACACTTTGGTGCATTCCTTCCTGGGGCGCCTCTCGGAGTCGGAGAAAACCCTCAAATACGGCGTCTGCCCCGAGGAGGAGCGCGCCCTGCAGGAGGGCCAGCAGCAGCTGCAGGTCAGTGCCAGCGTCAGCTGCAGGGCAGTGCCAGCATCAGCTGCAGGGCGGTGCCCATAGAGCCAGCTGCAAGTCAGTGCCAGCATCAGCTGCAGGGCGGTGCCCATAGAGCCTGCTGCAGGTCAGTGCCAGCGTCAGCTGCAGGGCAGTGCCAGCATCAGCTGCAAGGCGTTGCCCATAGAGCCAGCTGCAGGTCAGTGCCAGCATCAGCTGCAGGTCGGTGCCCGCATCAGCTGCAGGGCGGTGCCCATAGAGCCAGCTGCAGGGCAGTGCCAGCATCAGCTGCAGGCAGTGCCAACAGCAGCTGTAGGGCGGTGCCCATAGAGCCAGCTGCAGGGCGGTGCCAGCATCAGCTGCAAGGCAGTGCCAGCATCAGCTGCAGGGCGGTGCCCATAGAGCCAGCTGCAGGGCAGTGCCAGCATCAGCTGCAGGGCGGTGCCCATAGAGCCAGCTGCAGGGCAGTGCCAGCATCAGCTGCAGGTCGGTGCCAGCATCAGCTGCAGGGCGGTGCCCATAGAGCCAGCTGCAGGGCAGTGCCAGCATCAGCTGCAGGCAGTGCCAGCATCAGCAGGGCGGTGCCCATAGAGCCAGCTGTAGGGCGGTGCCAGCATCAGCTGCAAGTCAGTGCCAGCATCAGCTGCAGGGCGGTGCCCATAGAGCCAGCTGCAAGTCAGTGCCGGCATCAGCTGCAGGGCGGTGCCCATAGAGCCAGCTGCAAGTCAGTGCCAGCATCAGCTGCAGGGCGGTGCCCATAGAGCCAGCTGCAGGGCAGTGCCAGCATCAGCTGCAAGTCAGTGCCAGCATCAGCTGCAGGGCGGTGCCCATAGAGCCAGCTGCAAGTCAGTGCCAGCATCAGCTGCAGGGCGGTGCCCATAGAGCCAGCTGCAAGTCAGTGCCAGCATCAGCTGCAGGGCGGTGCCCATAGAGCCAGCTGCAGGGCAGTGCCAGCATCAGCTGCAAGTCAGTGCCAGCATCAGCTGCAGGGCGGTGCCTATAGAGCCAGCAGCAGGGCAGTGCCAGCATCACCCAACTGCAGGCAGTGCCCATAAAGCCAGCTGCAGGGCAGTGCCAGCTGCAGGGCAGAGCCAGCATCACCCAACTGCAGGCAGTGCCCATAAAGCCAGCTGCAGGGCAGTGCCAGCTGCAGGGCAGTGTTAGAGCCAGCTGCAGGGCAGTGCCAGCTGCAGGGCAGTGCCAGCATGAGCTGCAGGGCAGTGCTGATGGAGCGAGCTGCATGGCAATGTCAGCTGCAGGTCAGTGCCAGCTGCGGATCAGTGCCAGCATGAGCCAGCTGCAGGGCAATGACAGCTGCAGGGCGGTGCCAGCATCAGCTGCAGGGCAGTGCTGATAGAGCCAGCTGCAGGGCAATGACAGCTGCAGGGCAGTGCCAGCAGCAGCCGCAACTCTGTGCCAGTTGCAGGACAGTGCTGATAGAGCTAGCTGCAGGGCAGCATTTTAGAAATAGCTGCAGGGCAGTGCCAGCTGCAGAGCAGCACCAATGCTAGCTGCAGGGCAGTGCCAGCACCAACTGCAGCTCAGTTGCAGCATCAGATGCAGCTCAGTGCCATCGTCAGCTGCAGCTCAATGCCAACTGCAGAGTCAGTGCCAGCACCAGCTGCAGCTTAGCGCCAGGGCCAACTGCAGGATCACTGCAGGGCCAGCTGCAGGGCAGAGCCAGCTGCAGCTCAGTGCAAGAACCAGCTACTGGGGAGCGTCAGCTGCAGCTCAGTGTCAGCTGCAGGGTCAGTGCCAACTGCAGGTCAGTGCCAGCTGCAGCTCAGTGCCAGAACCAGCACCAGCTCAGCGCCAGCTGCAGCTGCATGCCACTGCCCCCACCTCCAGCACATCCCCCTTCTGGCCGTGGGGTTGCACGCTGCATGGGACGTCCCACTGCCGGCCCTATTGCCAGAGTGTGAGGCTGCATCACTGCCCTGCTGTGGGTCCCACCATACCCAGACGTGCGCCTCGGAGATGTGGGGCTATGGGGCTCTCTGTGAGGCTCTCTACGGGGCCCTCTATGGGGTCCTCTATGGGGCCACCACCCCCCGCCCCACCCCTCCATGCATTCCCGCAGGAGCTGCTGCAGTCGCTGCAGTGCCAGCAGTTGGAGCTGGAATGCATCACCTCTCTGGGGGAGGAGATCCTCTCCACGTGCCACCCCGACTCCGTCATCACCATCAAATCGTGGCTCACCGTGGCCAAGAGCCGCTTCCAGGAGGTGGGCGCCCTTCTCACAGCCCCCCGACCCCCCTTCCCCAACTCCCACCAGGGCACCGATGCATCTGGCTGCGCGTGGGGCAGAGGTGTGGGGTGCAGCCCCTTGGGGCAGATCCTGCAGCACCCCTCCGTCCCTGCGCTCTGGGAGGCAGCGGCTCCCCACGCAGCCTGTGCTGCAACTGCTGCCCGGTTCTGCCCATCGGCCCGGTTCTGCCCATCGGCCCAGTTCTGCCCATCGGCCCAGTTCTGCCCATCGCCCCGGTTCTGCCCATCGCCCTGGTTCTGCCCATCAGCCCGGTTCTGCCCATCGGCCCAGTTCTGCCCATCACCCCAGTTCTGCCCATCAGCCCAGTTCTAAGTGTCACCCCGGTTCTGCCCATCAGCCCGGTTCTGCCCATCGGCCCAGTTCTGCCCATCGGCCCAGTTCTATGTGTCACCCCGGTTCGATCCATCACCCTGGTTTGGTCCACCAGCCCTGTTCTGCCCATCAGCCCAGTTCTGCCCATCGCCCCGGTTCTGCCCATCAGCCCAGTTCTGCCCATCAGCCCAGTTCTATGTGTCACCCCGGTTCTGCCCATCAGCCCAGTTCTGCCCATCACCCCGGTTCTGCTCATCACCCCAGTTCTGCCCATCAGCCCGGTTCTGCCCATCAGCCCAGTTCCCTCCATCACCCCAGTTCTGTCCATCACCCTGGTTTGGTCCATCAGCCCGGTTTGGTCCATCACCCCAGTTCTGCCATCAGCCCAGTTCTGCCCATCAGCCCGGTTCTGCCCATCAGCCCAGTTCCCTCCATCACCCCGGTTCTGTCCATCACCCCGGTTCTGCCCATCAGCCTGGTTTGGTCCATCACCCCAGTTCTGCCATCAGCCCAGTTCTGCCCATCAGCCCGGTTCTGCCCATCACCCCAGTCCCCTCCATCACCCCGGTTCTGTCCATCACCCCGGTTCGGTCCATCAGCCCGGTTTGGTCCATCACCCCAATTCTGTCCATCAGCCCGGTTTGGTCCATCAGCCCAGTTCTGCCCATCAGCCCAGTTCTGCCCATCACGCCGGTTCTGCCCATCAGCCCGGTTCTGCCATCAGCCCAGTTCTGCCATCAGCCCAGTTCTGCCATCAGCCCAGTTCTGCCCATCAGCCCGGTTCTGCCCATCAGCCCAGTTCTGCCCATCAGCCCAGTTCCCTCCATCACCCCGGTTCTGCCCATCAGCCCAGTTCTGCCCATCACCCCGGTTCGGTCCATCAGCCCGGTTTGGTCCATCACCCCAGTTCTGCCGTCAGCCGGGTTCTGCCCATCGCCCCGGTTCGGCCCATCGGCCCAGTTCTGCCCATCGGCCCAGTTCTGCCCATCACCCCAGTTCTGCCCATCGCCCTGGTTCTGCCCATCAGCCCAGTTCTATGTGTCACCCCGGTTCTGCCCATCGGCCCAGTTCTGCCCATCGCCCTGGTTCTGCCCATCAGCCCAGTTCTATGTGTCACCCCGGTTCTGCCCATCAGCCCAGTTCCCTCCATCACCCCGGTTCTGTCCATCACCCCGGTTCGGTCCATCAGCCCGGTTTGGTCCATCAGCCCAGTTCTGCCATCAGCCCAGTTCTGCCCATCAGCCCGGTTCTGCCCATCAGCCCAGTTCCCTCCATCACCCCGGTTCGGTCCATCAGCCCGGTTCTGTCCATCACCCCGGTTCGGTCCATCAGCCCGGTTTGGTCCATCACCCCAGTTCTGCCGTCAGCCGGGTTCTGCCCATCGCCCCGGTTCTGCCCATCAGCCCAGTTCTGCCCATCAGTCCAGTTCTGCCCATCAGCCCATTTCTGCCCATCAGTCCAGTTCTGCTCATCACCCCAGTTCTGCCCATCAGCCCAGTTCTGCCCATCACCCCGGTTCTGCCCATCAGCCCAGTTCTGCCCATCACCCCGGTTCTGCCCATCAGCCCAGTTCTGCCCATCAGCCCGGTTCTGCTCATCACCCCAGTTCTGCCCATCAGCCCAGTTCTGCCCATCACCCCGGTTCTGCCCATCAGCCCAGTTCTGCCATCAGCCCAGTTCTGCCCATCACCCCGGTTCTGCCCATCAGCCCAGTTCTGCCCATCACCCCGGTTCTGCCCATCACCCCGGTTCTGCCCATCAGCCCAGTTCTGCCCATCACCCCGGTTCTGCCCATCAGCCCAGTTCTGCCCATCAGCCCAGTTCTGCCCATCACCCCGGTTCTGCCCATCAGCCCAGTTCTGCCCATCACCCCGGTTCTGCCCATCACCCCGGTTCTCCCATCAGCCCAGTTCTGCCCATCAGCCCGGTTCTGCCATCAGCCCGGTTCTGCCCATCAGCCTGGTTCGGTCCATCACCCCGGTTCTGTCCATCACCCCAGTTTGGTCCATCAGCCCAGTTTGGTCCATCAGCCCAGTTCTGCCATCAGCCCAGTTCTGCCCATCAGCCCGGTTCTGCCCATCACCCTGGTTCTGCCCATCGCCCCGGTTCTGCCCATCAGCCTGGTTCTGCCCATCAGCCCAGTTCCCTCCATCACCTCAGTTTTGCCCATCAGCCCAGTTCTGTCCATCACCCCGTTTTGGTCCATCAGCCCACTTCTGCCGTCAGCCCAGTTCTGCCCATCAGCCCAGTTCTGCCCATCAGCCCAGTTCTGCCCATCAGCCCAGTTCTGCCCATCACGCCGGTTCTGCCCATCACGCCGGTTCTGCCCATCAGCCCAGTTCTGCCCATCACGCCGGTTCTGCCCATCAGCCCAGTTCTGCCCATCACCCCGGTTCTGCCCATCAGCCCAGTTCTGCCCATCACCCCGGTTCGGTGCCACAGGTGCAGAGCTGTTTGCAGCAGCAGGAGCAGCGGCTGCAGGCGCAGCGGAGCCGGCTGGAGGCAGAGCGGGAGGAGCTGCAGCGGCTGCAGCTGTGGATGGCGGCGGCCGAGGAGGCGCTGAGCGAGCGGGACGGGGAGCCGCTGCCGGAGTGCAGCCAGCTGCTGCGGGAGCTCAGCAGGCAGCATGCGGTGCGGGGCGGCACGGGGGGCATGCGGGTGTTGGGGGGGTGAGCAGCAGTGCTGGGCTGCACAGGAGTGCGTGGGGGGGGGGGTATTTGGGGTGGGGGCTGAGCAGCAAAGCTGTGCTGCAGGAGTGCATGGGGTGGGGGATATTTGGGGTGGGGGCTGAGCAGCAGTGCTGGGCTGCAGGAGTGCATGGAGTGGGGGTGTATGGAGGGAAGCTGAGCAAAAATGCTGTGCTGCAGGAGTGCATGGGGTGGGGATTATTTGGGGTGGGGTCTGAGCAGCAGTGCTGTGCTGCAGGAGTGTGTGGGGTGGAGGTGTATGGGGGGATCTGAGCAGCAATGCTGTGCTGCGGGAGTGTGTGGGGTGTCATGAGGTGGGGCGTTTTTAGGGTAGGGTCTGAGCAGCAGTGCTGTGCTGCAGGAGTGCATGGGGTATCATGGGGTGGGGGATATTTGGGGTGTGGGCTGAGCAGCAGTGCTGGGCTGCAGGAGTGCATGGGGTGGGGGTTATTTTGGGTGGGGTCTGAGCAGCAGTGCTGTGCTGCAGGAGTGCATGGGGTGGGGGTTATTTTGGGTGTGGGCTGAGCAGCAGTGCTGTGCTGCAGGAGTGCATGGGGTGGGGGTTATTTGGGGTGGGGTCTGAGCAGCAGTGCTGTGCTGCAGGAGTGCATGGGGTGGGGGTTATTTGGGGTGGGGTCTGAGCAGCAGTGCTGGGCTGCAGGAGTGCATGGAGTGGGGGTGTATGGAGGGGAGCTAAGCAAAAATGCTGTGCTGCAGGAGTGCATGGGGTGGGGGTTATTTGGGGTGGGGGCTGAGCAGCAGTGCTGTGCTGCAGGAGTGTGTGGGGTGGAGGTGTATGGGGGGGTCTGAGCAGCAATGCTGTGCTGCGGGAGTGTGTGGGGTGTCATGAGGTGGGGCGTATTTAGGGTAGGGTCTGAGCAGCAGTGCTGTGCTGCAGGAGTGCATGGGGTGGGGGTTATTTGGGGTGGGGTCTGAGCAGCAGTGCTGTGCTGCAGGAGTGCACGGGGTGGGGGTTATTTGGGGTGGGGTCTGAGCAGCAGTGCTGGGCTGCAGGAGTGCATGGAGTGGGGGTGTATGGAGGGAAGCTGAGCAAAAATGCTGTGCTGCAGGAGTGCATGGGGTGGGGATTATTTGGGGTGGGGGCTGAGCAGCAGTGCTGTGCTGCAGGAGTGCATGGGGTGGGGGTTATTTGGGGTGGGGTCTGAGCAGCAGTGCTGTGCTGCAGGAGTGTGTGGGGTGGGGGTTATTTTGGGTGTGGGCTGAGCAGCAGTGCTGTGCTGCAGGAGTGCATGGGGTGGGGGTTATTTAGGGTGGGGTCTGAGCAGCAGTACTGTGCTGCAGGAGTTCATGGAGGAGCTGAACCGCAAACAGGAGGACGTGGACAAGGCGACCAAAGGCTGCAGGGAGAAACTGAGCGTGGAGCTGAGCGCAGCCACCGCACGGAGGGGGGCTGCACGTAAATAATGCATGCAGCCCATGGGGTGACCCCATAAACGGCGCTGCACTCACTGCGTTCCTATAATGTGACCCCATAAATAGCACTGATTTCATTGTGTCCCATAATGTGACCCCATAACCAGCACTGCCTTCACTGTGTCCCTACAACGTGACTCCATACTCTCCTGTGTCCATACATGACCCCATACCCTCCCTATGTCCCTACAACATGACCCCATACCCTCCTGTGTCCCTACATGACCCCATACCCTCCCTATGTCCCTACAACATGACCCCATACCCTCCCTATGTCCCTACAACATGACCCCATACCCTCCCTATGTCCCTACAACATGACCCCATACCCTCCTGTGTCCCTACAACGTGACCCCATACCCTCCTGTGTCCCTACAACATGATCCCATACCCTCCCTATGTCCCTACAACGTGACCCCATACCCTCCTGTGTCCCTACAACATGATCCCATACCCTCCCTATGTCCCTACATGACCCCATACCCTCCCTATGTCCCTACAACATGACCCCATACCCTCCCTATGTCCCTACAACATGACCCCATACCCTCCCTATGTCCCTACAACATGACCCCATACCCTCCCTATGTCCCTACAACATGACCCCCAAAGCTGCCCTGCAGCCCGCAGTGCCGCTGGTTGCAGCAGAGCCGCCTCCTCCCGTGATGTCGCAGCTCCTGCAGCGCTGGCAGCAGCTGTGGCTGTCGGCGTTGCAGCGGCAGTACCGGCTGGAGACGGCAATGCAGCGCCTGCAGGAGGTACGGCTGCAGCCTGCAGTAGACGCTGGGAGGTGGGGGCTGGGTGTGCTGTGCAGTGTGTCCTGGGGGCTGTGTGCTGCGTGCTGTGTGCTGCATGCTGTGCAGTGCATGCTGTGTGCTTTGCAGTGCATGCTGTGTGCTGTGTGTGCTGCATGCTGTGTGCTGTGCAGTGTGTGCTGCGTGCTGTGCGCTGTGCAGTGCATGCTGCGTGTGCTGCGTGCTGTGCGCTGTGCAGTGCGTGCTGGGTGTGCTGCATGCTGGGTGCTGTGCAGTGCTGTCTGCATGCTGTGCAGTGCATGCTGTGTGTGCTGCATGCTGTGTGCTGTGCAGTGTGTGCTGCATGCTGTCTGCTGTGCAGTGCATGCTGTGTGTGCTGCATGCTGTGTGCTGTGCAGTGCGTGCTGGGTGTGCTGCATGCTGGGTGCTGTGCAGTGCTGTCTGCGTGCTGTGCAGTGCATGCTGTGTGTGCTGGGTGTTGTGTGTTGTGTGTTGCATGCTGTGTGTGCTGCATGCTGTGTGCTGTGCTGTGCATGCTGTGTGTGCTGTGCTGCGCCTGCTGTGTGTGCTGCGTGCTGTGTGCTGTGCAATGCATGCTGTGTGCGCTGTGCAGTGCCTGCTGGTTGTGCTGCGTGCTCTGTGTGCAGTGCGCTGCACGTGCTGTGGTGCTGTGCTGTGCATGCTGTCTGCAGTGCTGGGTGCTGCGTGTGGCGTGTGCTCAGTGTGATGCATGCTGTGTGTGCTGCATGCTGGCTGTGCTCAGTGCCTGCAATGCATGCTGTGCTGCGTGCTGGCTGTGCTCAGTGCCTGCAATGCATGCTGTGCTGCGTGCTGGCTGTGCTCAGTGCCTGCAATGCATGCTGTGCTGCGTGCTGGCTGTGCTCAGTGCTGTGCATGTGGGGATGGCAGCGCTGCACCTGGCGTGCCTCAAAGTCTTTACAAGAGTAGATAACAGCAGGACAGGGAATGGTTGGAAGGTGAGGGAGGGCAGATTTCAGTTGGATGTGAGGGGGAAGTTTTTTGGTGTGAGAGCGGGGAGGTGCTGGAACAGCTGCCCAGAGAGGCTGTGGATCCCCGTCCATCCCTGGAGGTGTTCAAGGCCAGGTTGGATGGGGCCCTGGGCAGCCTGGGCTGCTGTGAGATGTGGAGGTTGGTGGCCCTGCATTGGTGGGGGGTTGGAGCTTCGTAAACCTTGGGGTCCCTTCCAACCCAACCCCTCTGTGATTCTATGCGTGGCCATTCTGGGTCCCCACTGCCGTGCGATGGTGGGGGTCTCCCACTCAACCCCCCCCCTCCCCCGTGTGCTGAGGGCGCAGAGCAGGGGCTCAGTGCATGAATCGCATTTGTGCCCGCAGCTGGAGGAGTTCTCCCACTTTGACTTCGGGCAGTGGCGGCAGCGCTTCCTGCAGTGGATCGTGCAGATGAAATCCCGCGCGCTCGACGTGTTCCGCAGCATCGACCGCGACCAGGACGGGCGCATCAGCCTCAGGGAGTTCATGGACAGCCTGCTCAGCTCCAGTGAGAGCGGGGCGGGGGGAAACGGGGTGGGGGTCCCATAGAGGGGGGCTGGGGGAAGGAGGGGGGCATTGGGTGTCACGTCCCCATTGGGTGTCTTGTCCCCATTGTGTGACTTGTCCCTATTGGGTTACCCATCTGTCCCCATTGGTGTCCTATCCATCCCCATTGGTGTCCCTTCCCCATTGGTGTCCCATCCCCATTGGTGTCTGGTGCCCCATCCGTCCCCCTTGGTGCCCACTCCATCCCCATTGGAGCCCCATTCCCATTGGAGCCCCATCCCCATTGGAGCCCCATCCCCATTGGTGCCCCATCCCCATTGGAGCCCCATCCCCATTGGTGCCCCATCCATCCCCATTGGTGCCCCATCCCCATTGGTGCCCCATCCCATTGGAGCCCCATTCATCCCCATTGGTGCCCCATCCATCCCCATTAGTGCCCTGTCCCCATTGGTGCCCCATCCATCCCCATTGGTGCCCCATCCATCCCCATTAGTGCCCCATCCCCATTGGTGCCCCATCCCATTGGTATCCCATCCGTCCCCATTGGTGCCCCATCCCCATTGGTGTCCCATCCCCATTGGTGACCAATCCCATTGGTGCCCCATCTGTCCCCATTGGTGCCCCATCCCATTGGTGTCCCATTCATCCCCATTGGTGCCCCATTCCCTTTGGGTGCCCCATCCCATTGGTACCCATTCCGTTTGGGTGCCCCATCCATCCCCATTGGTGCCCCATCCCCATTGGTGCCCCATCCCATTGGTACCCATTCCGTTTGGGTGCCCCATCCCACTGGTGCCCCCACCCCACGCAGAGTTCCCCACCAACACGCTGGAGATGACGGCGGTTGCGAACATCTTCGACACGAATGGCGACGGCTTCATCGATTACTGCGAGTTCGTCAGCGCGCTGCACCCCAACCGCGACCCGCAGCGCCGCGGCGCCGACGCAGATCGCATCCAGGCTGAGGTATGGGGAGCAGCTGTGGGTGCAGCGGGGAGCAGGTGTGGGTGCAGCGGGGAGCAGCCGTGGGTGCAGCAGGGAGCAGCTGTGGGTGCAGCGGGAAGCAGCCGTGGGTGCAGTGGGGAGCAGCTGTGGGTGCAGCACTGAGCAGCCGTGGGTGCAGCGGGGAGCAGCTGTGGGTGCAGCGGGGAGCAGCTGTGGGTGCAGCACTGAGCAGCTGTGGGTGCAGTGGGGAGCAGCTGTGGGTGCAGCACTGAGCAGCCGTGGGTGCAGCGGGGAGCAGCTGTGGGTGCAGCGGGGAGCAGCTGTGGGTGCAGTGGGGAGCAGCTGTGGGTGCAGCGGGGAGCAGCTGTGGGTGCAGCGGGGAGCAGCCGTCGGTGCAGCGGGGAGCAGCCGTGGGTGCAGCGGGGAGCAGCCGTGGGTGCAGCACTGAGCAGCTGTGGGTGCAGCGGGGAGCAGCCGTGGGTGCAGCACTGAGCAGCCGTGGGTGCAGCACTGAGCAGCCGTGGGTGCAGCACTGAGCAGCTGTGGGTGCAGTGGGGAGCAGCTGTGGGTGCAGCACTGAGCAGCTGTGGGTGCAGCGGGGAGCAGCCGTGGGTGCAGCAGGGAGCAGCCGTGGGTGCAGTGGGGAGTAGCTGTGGGTGCAGCACTGAGCAGCCATGGGTGCAGCGGGGAGCAGCTGTGGGTGCAGCACTGAGCAGCTGTGGGTGCAGCACAGAGCAGCTGTGGGTGCAGTGGGGAGCAGCTGTGGGTGCAGCACTGAGCAGCCGTGGGTGCAGCGGGGAGCAGCTGTGGGTGCAGCGGGGAGCAGCTGTGGGTGCAGTGGAGAGCAGCTGTGGGTGCAGCGGGGAGCAGCCGTGGGTGCAGCGGGAAGCAGCCGTGGGTGCAGCAGAGAGCAGCCATGGGTGCAGCGGGGAGCAGCTGTGGGTGCAGCGGGAAGCAGCCGTGGGTGCAGCAGAGAGCAGCCATGGGTGCAGCGGGGAGCAGCTGTGGGTGCAGCACTGAGCAGCTGTGGGTGCAGTGGGGAGCAGCTGTGGGTGCAGCACTGAGCAGCCGTGGGTGCAGCGGGGAGCAGCTGTGGGTGCAGCGGGGAGTAGCTGTGGGTGCAGCGGGGAGCAGCCGTGGGTGCAGCACTGAGCAGCTGTGGGTGCAGCGGGGAGCAGCTGTGGGTGCAGCACTGAGCAGCCGTGGGTGCAGCGGGGAGCAGCTGTGGGTGCAGCGGGGAGCAGCTGTGGGTGCAGTGGGGAGCAGCTGTGGGTGCAGCGGGGAGCAGCTGTGGGTGCAGCGGGGAGCAGCCGTCGGTGCAGCGGGGAGCAGCCGTGGGTGCAGCGGGGAGCAGCCGTGGGTGCAGCACTGAGCAGCTGTGGGTGCAGCGGGGAGCAGCCGTGGGTGCAGCACCGAGCAGCCGTGGGTGCAGCACTGAGCAGCCGTGGGTGCAGCACTGAGCAGCTGTGGGTGCAGTGGGGAGCAGCTGTGGGTGCAGCACTGAGCAGCTGTGGGTGCAGCGGGGAGCAGCCGTGGGTGCAGCAGGGAGCAGCCGTGGGTGCAGTGGGGAGTAGCTGTGGGTGCAGCACTGAGCAGCCATGGGTGCAGCGGGGAGCAGCTGTGGGTGCAGCACTGAGCAGCTGTGGGTGCAGCGGGGAGCAGCTGTGGGTGCAGTGGGGAGCAGCTGTGGGTGCAGCACTGAGCAGCCGTGGGTGCAGCGGGGAGCAGCTGTGGGTGCAGCACTGAGCAGCTGTGGGTGCAGTGGAGAGCAGCTGTGGGTGCAGCGGGGAGCAGCCGTGGGTGCAGCGGGAAGCAGCCGTGGGTGCAGCAGAGAGCAGCCATGGGTGCAGCGGGGAGCAGCTGTGGGTGCAGCGGGAAGCAGCCGTGGGTGCAGCAGAGAGCAGCCATGGGTGCAGCGGGGAGCAGCTGTGGGTGCAGCACTGAGCAGCTGTGGGTGCAGTGGGGAGCAGCTGTGGGTGCAGCACTGAGCAGCCGTGGGTGCAGCGGGGAGCAGCTGTGGGTGCAGCGGGGAGTAGCTGTGGGTGCAGCGGGGAGCAGCCGTGGGTGCAGCACTGAGCAGCTGTGGGTGCAGCGGGGAGCAGCTGTGGGTGCAGCGGGAAGCAGCCGTGGGTGCAGCGGGGAGCAGCTGTGGGTGCAGTGGGGAGCAGCTGTGGGTGCAGCAGAGAGCAGCTGTGGGTGCAGCACTGAGCAGCCGTGGGTACAGCGGGGAGCAGCCGTGGGTGCAGCAGGGAGCAGCCGTGGGTGCAGCACTGAGCAGCTGTGGGTGCAGCGGGGAGCAGCCGTGGGTGCAGCGGGGAGCAGCCGTGGGTGCAGCACTGAGCAGCTGTGGGTGCAGTGGGGAGCAGCTGTGGGTGCAGCACTGAGCAGCCGTGGGTGCAGCGGGGAGCAGCTGTGGGTGCAGCGGGGAGTAGCTGTGGGTGCAGCGGGGAGCAGCCGTGGGTGCAGCACTGAGCAGCTGTGGGTGCAGCGGGGAGCAGCTGTGGGTGCAGCACTGAGCAGCCGTGGGTGCAGCAGGGAGCAGCTGTGGGTGCAGGGGGGAGCAGCCGTGGGTGCAGCGGGGAGCAGCTGTGGGTGCAGCGGGGAGCAGCCGTGGGTGCAGCACTGAGCAGCTGTGGGTGCAGCACTGAGCAGCTGTGGGTGCAGCGGGGAGCAGCTGTGGGTGCAGTGGGGAGCAGCTGTGGGTGCAGCACTGAGCAGCTGTGGGTGCAGCACTGAGCAGCTGTGGGTGCAGCGGGGAGCAGCTGTGGGTGCAGTGGGGAGCAGCTGTGGGTGCAGCACTGAGCAGCTGTGGGTGCAGCACTGAGCAGCCGTGGGTGCAGCGGGGAGCAGCTGTGGGTGCAGTGGGGAGCAGCTGTGGGTGCAGCACTGAGCAGCTGTGGGTGCAGCGGGGAGCAGCTGTGGGTGCAGTGGGGAGCAGCTGTGGGTGCAGCACTGAGCAGCTGTGGGTGCAGCACTGAGCAGCCGTGGGTGCAGCGGGGAGCAGCTGTGGGTGCAGTGGGGAGCAGCTGTGGGTGCAGCACTGAGCAGCTGTGGGTGCAGCGGGGAGCAGCCTTGGGTGCAGCGGGGAGCAGCTGTGGGTGCAGTGGGGAGCAGCTGTGGGTGCAGCACTGAGCAGCTGTGGGTGCAGCGGGGAGCAGCCGTGGGTGCAGCGGGGAGCAGCCGTGGGTGCAGTGGGGAGCAGCTGTGGGTGCAGCACTGAGCAGCCGTGGGTGCAGCGGGGAGCAGCTCTGGGTGCAACGGGGAGCAGCTGTGGGTGCAACGAGGAGCAGCTGTGGGTGCAGCGGGGAGCAGCCGTGGGTGCAGCAGGGAGCAGCTGTGGGTGCAGCGGGGAGCAGCTGTGGGTGCAGCAGAGAGCAGCCGTGGGTGCAGCACTGAGCAGCTGTGGGTGCAGCGGGGAGCAGCCGTGGGTGCAGCACGGAGCAGCTGTGGGTGCAGCGGGAAGCAGCCGTGGGTGCAGCGGGGAGCAGCCGTGGGTGCAGTGGGGAGCAGCTGTGGGTGCAGCACTGAGCAGCCGTGGGTGCAGCGGGGAGCAGCTCTGGGTGCAACGGGGAGCAGCTGTGGGTGCAACGAGGAGCAGCTGTGGGTGCAGCGGGGAGCAGCCGTGGGTGCAGCAGGGAGCAGCTGTGGGTGCAGCGGGGAGCAGCTGTGGGTGCAGCAGAGAGCAGCCGTGGGTGCAGCACTGAGCAGCTGTGGGTGCAGCGGGGAGCAGCTGTGGGTGCAGCACTGAGCAGCTGTGGGTGCAGCAGGGAGCAGCCGTGGGTGCAGTGGGGAGCAGCCGTGGGTGCAGCACTGAGCAGCTGTGGGTGCAGCGGGGAGCAGCTGTGGGTGCAGCACTGAGCAGCTGTGGGTGCAGCGGGGAGCAGCCGTGGGTGCAGTGGGGAGCAGCCGTGGGTGCAGCACTGAGCAGCTGTGGGTGCAGCGGAGAGCAGCTGTGGGTGCAGCGGGGAGCAGCCGTGGGTGCAGAGGGAAGCAGCTGTGGGTGCAGCACTGAGCAGCCGTGGGTGCAGCAGAGAGCAGCTGTGGGTGCAGCACTGAGCAGCTGTGGGTGCAGCACTGAGCAGCTGTGGGTGCAGGCGGGAGCAGCCGTGGGTGCAGCGGGGAGCAGCCGTGGGTGCAGCACTGAGCAGCCGTGGGTGCAGCACTGAGCAGCTGTGGGTGCAGCGGGGAGCAGCTGTGGGTGCAGCACTGAGCAGCTGTGGGTGCAGCGGGGAGCAGCCGTGGGTGCAGCAGGGAGCAGCCGTGGGTGCAGTGGGGAGTAGCTGTGGGTGCAGCACTGAGCAGCTGTGGGTGCAGCGAGGAGCAGCCGTGGGTGCAGCACTGAGCAGCTGTGGGTGCAGCGGGGAGCAGCCGTGGGTGCAGCGGCGAGCAGCCGTGGGTGCAGCTGGGAGCAGCTGTGGGTGCAGCGGGGAGCAGCTGTGGGTGCAGCACTGAGCAGCTGTGGGTGCAGCGGGGAGCAGCCGTGGTTGCAGCGGAGAGCAGCTGTGGGTGCAGCACTGAGCAGCCGTGGGTGCAGCGGGGAGCAGCTGTGGGTGCAGCAGAGAGCAGCCGTGGGTGCAGTGGGGAGCAGCCGTGGGTGCAGCACTGAGCAGCCGTGGGTGCAGCGGGGAGCAGCCGTGGGTGCAGCAGAGAGCAGCCGTGGGTGCAGTGGGGAGCAGCCGTGGGTGCAGCACTGAGCAGCCGTGGGTGCAGCGGGGAGCAGCTGTGGGTGCAGCGGAGAGCAGCTGTGGGTGCAGCACTGAGCAGCCGTGGATGCAGCGGGGAGCAGCCGTGGTTGCAGCGGAGAGCAGCTGTGGGTGCAGCACTGAGCAGCCGTGGGTGCAGCGGGGAGCAGCTGTGGGTGCAGCGGGGAGCAGCTGTGGGTGCAGCACTGAGCAGCCGTGGGTGCAGCGGGGAGCAGCCGTGGGTGCAGCGGGGAGCAGCTGTGGGTGCAGGGGGGAGCAGCCGTGGGTGCAGCGGGGAGCAGCTGTGGGTGCAGCGGGGCTGCGCTGCGGGTCTGACCTGGTGGGGACCCCCAGGTGAACAGGCAGGTGGCCCAATGCAACTGTGCCAAGCGCTTCCAGGTGGAGCAGATCAGCGCCAACCGATACCGCGTGAGTGGCAGCCATGGCTGGGAACCTCTGTGGGTTGCATCGTGTGGGGCACCGGGCACCAAAACCCCAATAATGGGCACCCAAACCCTGATAATGGGCACCCAAGCCCCCAGTAACGGGTCCTGGGTGCCGAAACCCCAGTAATGGGCATTGGACACTAAAATCCCTACAATCATGGGCACCAAAATCCCCGCTAATGGGTACTGGGAGACCAAAATCCCCAGTAATGGGCACTGGGAGCCCCAAATCCTCACTAATGGGTACTGGGCACCAAAATCCCCACTAATGGACACTTGGAGACCAAAATCCTCACTAATGGGCACTGGGAGACTGAGATTCCCAATAATGGGCACCAGGCACTGAAATCCCCAATAACGGGGCACCGAAATTCCCAGTAATGGGCACTGGGAGACCAAAATCCTCAATAATGGGCAGCACTGGGCATCCTGGCATCGCCATCCCCCAAAGCTGAGTAGCCTGGCATCTCCATCTCCGGCGCTCAGCAGCGCTGGGCACCCTGACACTGAAATCCCCAATGCTGGGCACCCCGACATCGCCATCCCCGGTGTTGGGCACCCCAACATCGCCATCCCCGGTGTTGGGCACCCCAACATCGCCATCCCCGGTGTTGGGCACCCCGGCACTGCCACCCCCATTGCTAGGCTCTGATGGGCACCCCAACATCTCCATCCCCAATGCTGGGCACCCCGACATCGCCATCCCTGGTGTTGGGCACCCTGACATCGCCATCCCCAATGCTGGGCACCCTGACACTGAAATCCCCAATGCTGGGCACCCCGACATCGCCATCCCTGGTGTCAGACACTGCTGAGCACCCTGACATCACCATCCCCAGTGCTGGGCACCCCGGCACTGCCATCCCTGGTGTTGGGCACCCTGACATCGCCATCCCTGATGCTGGGCATCCCCACATCACCATCCCCAGTGTCTGGTTCTGCTCGGCACCCTGACATCGCTATCCCCAATGCTGGGCACCCTGACACTGAAATCCCCAGTGCTGGGCACCCAGGCATCGCCATCCCTGGTGTTGGGCACCCCGGCACTGCCATCCCCAGTGCCAGGCACTGCTGGGCACCCCGACATCTCCATCCCCAATGCTGGGCACCCCGACATCGCCATCCCTGGTGTCAGACACTGCTGGGCACCCTGACACCGCCATCCCCAATGCTGGGCACCCCGGCACTGCCACCCCTGGTGCCAGGCACTGCTGGGCACCCCGACATTGCCATCCCCGGTGCTGGGCACCCCAGCACTGCCATCCCTGGTGTTGGGCACCCTGACATCATCATCCTCGGTGCTGGGCACCCCGACACCACCATCCCCGGTGCTGGGCACCCCAACACTGCCATCCCCAGTGCCAGGCACTGCTGGGCACCCCGACATCGCCATCACCAATGCTGGGCACCCCAGCACTGCCATCCCTGGTGTTGAGCACCCTGACATCATCATCCTCGGTGCTGGGCACCCTGACACCGCCATCCCCGGTGTTGGGCACCCTGACATCATCATCCCCGGTGCTGGGCACCCCGACACCGCCATCCCCGGTGCTGGGCACCCCGGCACTGCCATCCCCGGTGCCGGGCACTGCTGGGCACCCCGACCCGTGTGCACCCCGTGGTGCCCGCGGCGCTGACGCGGCCGTCCCCGCAGTTCGGGGAGTCGCAGCAGCTGCGGATGGTTCGCATCCTGCGCAGCACCCTGATGGTGCGCGTCGGGGGCGGTTGGATCGCGCTGGACGAATTCTTGGTGAAGAACGATCCGTGCCGAGGTGGGCGCCGCCCGGGACCCCCCTCCCCCTCCCGGCTCTCCGCAGCCGGGACCCCCCGACCCCCCTCACCGCTTCTCGCCCGCAGTGAAGGGGCGGACCAACGTGAAGATCAACGAGAAGTACCTGAGCCCCGACGCCTTCGGGGCCGCCGCCAAATGCTCGGGGATCCAATCGGCCCCCTCCTCCAAAGCGCTGTCCCCCAGCCGCTCCAATTCCAGCCTCAGCCTCTACAGCAGCGCCTCGGCCCCCAGCAGCCCCCTGGCCAGGAAGGTACGGCCGGGACCGCCCCGCACCCCCCGCATCCCCCACCCGACGCCGACGCTCTCCGTCCCGCAGTCGGTGCAGCGAAGGACGCGTTCCGGTGACCGCTGCCCGCGCGCCCGCGGATCGCTGCCGCCCGACGGCGCGGAGCTGCGCTTCTCCGCGGCCGAGGAGAGCCCCGACGCGGCCCCCCCGGGTGAGCGCCGCTGGGCGGGGGGGGGTTGGGGGCCGATCCGCTCCGCCGGAGGGCTCCGCTCATCCCCGCCGCTCCTTGCAGAGCCGCCCGACGGGTCCCCCCCGGAGCGCCGCAGCCCGTGCCGCTGACCCCCGCCGCCCACCCTCGGCCGCCCCCACTCAGGACCGTCCCCCCGGCAGCCGGAGAACGGTGACGCCGCGGGACCCTCCGGCGCCGCGCCGCGACCCCCAAAGCGGGAGCCCCTCGGTGAAGGCTGCGCTGTTCGTCCGGAACCGCCCACGTGTGTGCAACCCCACGACCCCCCCTCCGCGGCACCGCGCGGCCGCCTGAGCTCCCCCGGCTCCCGGTGCCCCCATCCCGGTGCCGCCGCAGCGCTGCGCTCCGTTGGGACCCCCCGGACGCGTTCGGCTTCGGCCGGGGGCGGTTCCGTCCATCCGCTCCCGGTGGGCGCGGGGTCCCCTCTCGGGCTCGGAGCCCCAATTCTGGTGCTATCCCCGACCCCTCGGCACTCAGCCGCCCCCCCGCCCCCCTCCGGGCTGGGGGTCCCCGCATGTTCACCGCTCCCCGCTAACCGGACAGCAGTAGAGCTGAATGTAACCCCGGCGGGGCGCAGCCCCCCAGCCACAATAAAGAGTAGAGGGTTTTTTCTATACGCATCCAAGGGCGTGCCGTGCCGTGCCGTGCTGTCTGTGTGTCTGTCTGTCTGCGTTTGCTGCTGGGCTCACCGCCAACCCGGTGCCACCGGCACAGACGCGGCGCCGGCCACAGTTGGCACCGAGTACCGCTGGGCGCTGAGCCGCGTCAACTCCTCAGCCAGGAACGCGGCGCTGCCATTCCTGCTGTGCAGGGCTGGGGGATGAGCGGGAGCTGCAGCCAACGCCCACACTGCAGTGTTGGGACGGGCCATATCATCGTCCCATCCCCATCCCACCGCATCCCACCGCATCCCATCCCATCCCATCCCATCCCACCGCATCCCATCCCCATCCCCATCCCATCCCATCCCATCCCATCCCATCCCATCCCATCCCATCCCATCCCATCCCATCCCATCCCATCCCCATCCCATCCCATCCATCCATCCCATCCCATCCCATCCCACCATCCCATCCCATCCCATCCACCCATCCCATCCCATCCATCACATCCCATCCCATCCCATCCCCATCCCATCCCATCCACCCATCCCATCCCATCCCCATCCCCATCCCACCGCATCCCATCCCCATCCCCATCCCATCCCCATCCCATCCCATCCCCATCCCATCCCATCCCATCCCACCCCACCCCACCCCACCCATCCCCATCCCCATCCCATCCCCATCCCCATCCCATCCCATCCCATCCCATCCCATCCCATCCCATCCCACCCCATCCCATCCCCATCCCCATCCCATCCCATCCCATCCCATCCCATCCCATCCCATCCCATCCCATCCCCATCCCATCCCACCCACCATCCCATCCCATCCCATCCCCATCCCATCCCATCCCCATCCCATCCCACCCATCCCATCCCATCCATCCCATCCCATCCCTCCCCATCCCATCCCATCCCATCCCATCCCATCCCATCCCATCCCCATCCCCATCCCATCCCACCCCATCCCATCCCATCCCATCCCACCCACACCCATCCCCATCCCCATCCCCATCCCCATCCCATCCCATCCCATCCCATCCCATCCCATCCCACCCCACCCCATCCCCATCCCCATCCCCATCCCATCCCATCCCATCCCATCCCATCCCATCCCATCCCCATCCCCATCCCCATCCCATCCCATCCCATCCCATCCCATCCCATCCCACCCCCATCCCCATCCCATCCCATCCCCATCCCCATCCCATCCCATCCCATCCCATCCCATCCCATCCCCACCCATCCCCATCCCCATCCCCATCCCCATCCCATCCCATCCCATCCCATCCATCCATCCCATCCCACCCCATCCCATCCCATCCCATCCCATCCCATCCCATCCCATCCCATCCCATCCCCATCCCATCCCACCCCATCCCATCCCATCCCATCCCACCCCACCCCACCCCATCCCCATCCCCATCCCCATCCCATCCCATCCCATCCTATCCCCATCCCATCCCATCCCCATCCCCATCCCCATCCCATCCCATCCCACCCCATCCCCATCCCCATCCCCATCCCATCCCATCCCATCCTATCCCCATCCCATCCCATCCCCATCCCATCCCATCCCATCCCATCCCCATCCCATCCCATCCCATCCCATCCCATCCCCATCCCCATCCCATCCCATCCCCATCCCCATCCCATCCCACCCCATCCCATCCCATCCCATCCCATCCCACCCCACCCCATCCCCATCCCCATCCCCATCCCCATCCCCATCCCATCCCATCCCCATCCCATCCCATCCCACCCCATCCGCTCCCATCCCATCCCATCCCATCCCATCCCATCCCATCCCATCCCATCCCATCCCATCCCATCCCATCCCATCCCATCCCACCCCATCCCACCCCACCCCATCCCATCCCATCCCACCCCATCCCATCCCATCCCATCCCATCCCATCCCATCCCATCCCATCCCATCCCATCCCATCCCATCCCATCCCATCCCATCCCATCCCATCCCACCTCATCCCACCCCACCCCACCCCACCCGCCCCCCATATCCCCTCCCCCGATGCCATTCCGGTCCCCACAGGACGCCCCACAGGTCCGGTGCTGCCGCTGCAGTTGGGACGGGGACTGCAGGGGAGGGGGGGGGGAGGGGGGCGTTAGGGGTCCGTGGATCAGAGCCCTCCGGCCGTGCCCTACGGTGGCACCGCGCGTTTGTGCTCCGTGTCCCCGTGCGGCTGCAGCACGGCGCCGTGCCGCCTCCCGGTATCGCGGAGCGATTCTCGGTCCCCCCGCGCAGCTCCCCGGCTCTGGGGCGGCTGCGGTGCCCCCCCCCCCCCAACCCGACCCCGGTGGTCCCGACCCGATCGCAACTCCGTCGTCCCTTAAAGCCGCCTCCGCGCTCGTCGCTCCGCATCGAACGGAACCGAGAAGCGCCGGTGCCGCAGCGGCGGGGGTCCGGAGCGTCCCGCTCCCCTTGGGACGCAGCGCCCACCACGCCCGGCGTGGGCAGCGGCCGTCGGTTCCGATTGCTCAGCGCATTCCTGCGCCGTGGAAACGGAATCCGCCCCGCACCGCCCGCACCGGGACGCAAAACCCGGGGGTCCCCGCGCCGCTCCGCGCCCCCCACGTGCGCGCGTGACCCCACCGCTCTGCCCCCCCCCCCCGCACCGCCCCCGTCTCGGGCTGCCCTGGGGCGGAGGCAGCGGCTCAGCTGTGCAGCGCAGTGCAGTGCTGTGCTGTTCCATGCTTGCACCACGCCTTGCTGCACAATGTCCTGCCGTGCCGTGCTGTGCCGTGCTGTGCCATGCAATGCTGTGCCGTGCCGTGCTGTGCCGTGCTGCGCCATACAATGCCATGCCGTGCTGTGCCATACAATGCCATGCCGTGCTGTGCTGTGCCGTGCTGTGCCGTGCTGTGCCATACAATGCCATGCCGTGCCGTGCTGTGCCGTGCTGTGCCATACAATGCTGTGCCATGCCGTGCTGTGCCATACAATGCCGTGCTGTGCCGTGCTGTGCCATGCTGTGCCATACAATGCCATGCCGTGCTGTGCTGTGCCGTGCTGTGCCATACAATGCCATGCCATGCCGTGCTGTGCCATACAATGCCATGCCGTGCTGTGCTGTGCCGTGCTGTGCCATACAATGCTGTGCCATGCTGTGCCGTGCTGTGCCATACAATGCCGTGCCGTGCTGTGCTGTGCCGTGCTGTGCCATACAATGTGCCATGCTGTGCCATGCTGTGCCATGCTGTGCCATGCAATGCCGTGCCTTGCTGTGCCATGCCATGCCATGCTGAGCTGTGCTGTGCCATGCCGTACCATGCTGTGCCATACAATGCCGTGCCATGCTGTGCCATGCTGTGCCGTGCTGTGCCATGCTGTGCCGTGCTGTGCCGTGCTGTGCCATACAATGCCATGCCGTGCTGTGCCATGCAGTGCCATGCTGTGCCATACAATGCCGTGCCTTGCTGTGCCACGCTGTACCATGCTGTGCCATGCTGTGCCATACAATGCTGTGCCATGCTGTGCCGTGCCGTGCCGTGCAATGCCATGCCATACAATGTGCCATGCCGTGCCATGCTGTGCCATACAATGCCATGCCATACAATGCCATGCAGTGCCATGCTGTGCCATCCAATGCCATGCAGTGCCATGCTGTGCCGTGCTGTGCCATCCAATGCCATGCCATACAATGCCATGCAGTGCCATACAATGCTGTGCCATACAATGCTATGCCATCCAATGCCATGCAGTGCCATGCTGTGCCATCCAATGCCATGCTGTGCCATACAATGTGCCATGCAGTGCCATACAATGCTGTGCCATGCTGTGCCATACAATGCCGTGCCATGCAGTGCCATGCAGTGCCATCCAATGCCATGCAGTGCCATGCTGTGCCATGCCATGCCATGCCTTGCCATGCAGTGCCATGCCATGCCATCCAATGCCATGCAGTGCCATGCTGTGCCATCCAATGCCATGCAGTGCCATGCTGTGCCATGCCATGCCATGCCATCCATTGCCATGCAGTGCCATGCCATGCCATCCATTGCCATGCAGTGCCATGCTGTGCCATACAATGCCATGCCGTGCCATGCTGTGCCATCCAACGCCATGCAGTGCCATGCCATGCCATCCATTGCCATGCAGTGCCATGCCATGCCATCCAACGCCATGCAGTGCCAAGCCACGCCGTGCCACGTTGCGCCACTCGGTGCCCCAGCACGGCCTCATCCCGTGCCTGGATACGGGCATCCCTCCAGACAACACAACTCCCACGCACCACAAACACTGCGCCCAAACGCAGCGCTTCCCCCCCCCCCTCCCCGCACCGCGACCCGCATCGCCCGGCGGCCCCCGGAGCGCCCGCAGCACCGCCCAGAGGCGAAGCGGCGGCTCAGGGTGCGGACGCGGCCCGGCTGGGGGGACCCCGGTTCCGGGCACCTCCAGGTGGGGCGACGGCCGGGTCCGGGCTGGGGGCACGGCGCTGCGGGCGGGGGCTTGGGGTCTCTTCCTAACGCTGCTCGGCCACGGGGGGCCGGGAGCGAGGATTCGGCACCGAGTGGGCACTGCAGAGCGGTGCGGGAGGGGAAGGCGGGGGGGGGGAGGGGGGACGCGCCGGGATGTGGGGCTGCGGTGCTTCTGGGGTGCGGGGAGAGCAGCTGGGGTGGGGGGGGGGAGGCCGATGGGTTGGGGGGGGGGAGGGGGCGCACAGAACCCGATATCACCTCCAGCACAGGCAGCACTGTTCACGGATGGGGTTGGGGTTGGGGTCGGGGTTGGGGTCGGGATTGTGGTTGAGTTTGGGATTGGAGTTGGGATTGGGAATGGAATTGGTGGTCAGAGTTGGGATTGGGGATGAGGTTTGGGTTAGAGCTGGGTTGGGGTTGGGGTAGGGTTGGGATTGGGGTCAGGGTTGGGATTGGGTTTGGGGTTGGGGGTTAGGATTGAGTTAAAATTGGGGTTGGGGTTTGGGTTTGGGGTTGGGGTTGGTGGTCAGGGTTGGGGTTGGGGATGAGGTTTGGATTAGAGTTGGGATGGGGTTGGGGTTGGTTTGGGATTGGGGTTGGGGTTGGGTTTGGGTTTGGGGTTGGGGGTTGGGGTTGGGTTAAGGTTGGGGTTGGGGTATGGGTTTGGGGTTGGGGTTGGTGGTCAGGGTTGGGTTTGGGGTTGGGGTTAGGATTGGAGTTAAGGTTGTGGTTGGGTTTGGGGTTGGGGTTGGGGTCAGGGTTGGGGTCAGGGTTAGTGTTGGGGTTGGGGGGTAGGACTGGAGTTTGGTTTGGGGTTGGGATTGGGGGTTGGTGGTCAGGGTTGGGGATGAGGTTATTGTTGGATTTGGGGTTGGGGTTGGTGTTGGGGTTGGGGTTAGGATTGGTTTTGGGGATGGGGTTTGGGATGTGGTTGGGGTTGGGGTTGGGGATGAGGTTGGTGTTGGGGTTGGGGTCAGGGTTGGGTTTGGGGTTGGGGGTTAGGATTGGAGTTAAGGTTGTGGTTGGGGTTTGGGGTTGGTTGTCAGGGTTGGGGATGAGGTTAGTGTTGGGGTTGGGGTTGGGGTAGGGTTGGGTTTGGGTTTGGGGTTGGGATTGGGGATGGAGTTGGTGGTCAGAGTTGGGGTTGGGGATGAGGTTTGGGTTGGAGTTGGGGTGGGGTTGGGGTTGGGGTCAGGATTGGGATTGGGTTTGGGTTTGGGGTTGGGGGTTAGGATTGAGTTAAGATTGGGATTGGGGTTTGGGGTTGGTGGTCAGGGTTGGGGTTGGGGATGAGGTTGTTGTTGGGGTTGGGGTAGGGTTGGGTTTGGGGTTGGGTATGGGGTTGGTGGTCAGGGTTAGGGTTGGGATTGGGGTTGGGGTTGGGGGTTAGAATTGGAGTTAAGGTTGGGGTTGGGGTTTGGGATTGGGGTTGGTGGTCGGGGTTGGGGTTGGGTATGAGGTTAGGGTTGAGGGTGGTTTGGGTTTGGGGTTGGAGATGGGTTTGAGTTTGGGGTTAGGATTGGTGTTGGGGTTGGTGGTCAGGTTTAGGGTTGGGGTTGGGGTTGGGGTTGGGTTTATGGTTGGCAGTTTGGCTGGGGTTGGGGTTAGGTTTGGGGTTGGAGTTCGGTTGTGCTTAGGGGTCAGGGTTAAGTTCTGGGTTGAAGCTGGATTTAGTGTTGGGTCGGCGTTGGGGTTAGGTGTGGGTTTGGGATCAGGGCTGGGCTTGGGGTTAGGGTTGGATTTAGGTTTGGGGTTTAGCTTAGGTCTGGGGTTAGGGTTGGGATTAGGCTCAGGATTGGGGTTGGGGTTTGGCTGGGGTCAGGATAGAGGTTGGGGTTGGGATCAAGTTTGACGTTGGGGGTCAGGATTAGGGTCAGGGATGAGGTTGGGTTTCGGGTCCGGGTTGGATTTGGGTTTAGGATTAGGTTGGGTTTAGGATTAGGTTGGGTTTAGGGTTAGGGTTGGGGTTAGCTGTGGGTTTAGGGTCGGGATTAGGATCGGGGTTGGGGTCGGGGTCAGAGCTGGGGTTAAGCGAACGGTTTCGGCACTCGGGGTTGGGCTCACGTTGGGCTTTCAGGGTCCCCCCCGCCCCCCCCGCCGGTCCTCCCGAAGGGCGCGGGGCACCGGACCCTGACGTGTTTGGGGAGGGGGGGGGGAACGGGGGGGGTTTGGGGAGCGCCGCCCGCGTGCCGAAGGTGCGGGGTTGGGCCGGTTGTGTCATCCGCGGGGGCGGGGAAGGGAAAGGTATTAAACGCGCCCCGATCCCGGGCAGGAAAACGCGGCGGAGGCTTCGGGACCGCGGGCACCTGCAGGGCGCACCCGAACCGAGAGCGCCGCGGGGAGGTATGCGGGGACGGCACGACGAGCAGCGGCCGCGGGGCTGTGCGGGGGCAGCGGGAGCGCAGCCGGGAACGCCAGGAATGCGGCTCCGCCCGCACCGGGCTGAGGACGGAGGCGGCGGGCGCGGGGCGGCGGCTCGGGGCGGGGGGGAGAAGCGGGGGGGTCCCGCGTGGGCACGGAGCGAACCCCGCACAGCACGGCCGAACCGACGGCAGTCGGCGCCGCGGGGCGGCGAGACGGAGCGCTCCGGGTGTCCTCCGGTCGCTCGGCGGCCCCCCGCCTCAATTCTCGCCTCCCAGGGACGCCCCGCATCGGCCCCGACGCCCGGCGCTCCGCGGCGCCCAGCCCCGCTCCCCACCCGCAGCTCCGCCGTTCCGTCCCCGAAGCGGCGCTGCCCGCACTCGGACGATCCCGGCCCCCCTTCCCCCCCCGGCCCCCCTTCCCACCCACCCGTGGGAGAGAACGCGTGGCCGTGCGGGACCGAGCGCCGCGCTGATCGCGGCAGGGAGGGCAGGGAGGACTGGGGGAGCTGGGGGGGGCTGGGGGGCTGTGCACGGAGCCGGGGCTGCGGGGGGTGTGCAGGTGTGCAGCTGGTAGCAGCGGGGTGGTGCTGCGTGTGGAGCAGAGAGGAGCAGTGTGTGAAGCAATGCCTGGAGCAATGCATCGAGCAGTGAGAGGAGCGATGAGCGGAGCAGTGCGTGGGGCGGTGCCCAGAGCAATGCATGGAGCAATGCATCGAGCAGTGAGAGGAGCGATGAGCGGAGCAGTGCGTGGGGCAGCGCCCAAAGCAATGCATGGAGCAGTGCGTGGGGCAGTGCCCAAAGCAATGCATGGAGCAATGCATCGAGCAGTGAGAGGAGCGATGAGTGGAGCAGTGCGTGGGCAGCGCCCAAAGCAATGCATGGGGCAATGCATGGAGCAATGCATGGAGCAATGCCCAGAGCAATGCAAGGAGCAGTGCCCAAAGCAATGCCCAGAGCAATGCATGGAGCAATGCACAGAGCAATGCACAGTGCTGTGCACACCGTCGCCAGGTTGTGCAGTGCTGTGCAGGGCTGTGCAGGGCTGTGCTGTGCTGTGCTGTGCCATGCAGTGCTGTGCAGTGCTGTGCAAGGCTTTGCTGTGCAGTGCCATGCAGTGCTGTGCAGTGCTGTGCAAAGCTTTGCTATGCAGAGCTGTGCAGCGCTGTGCTGTGACATGCAGTGCTGTGCAGTGCTGTGCAAGGCTTTGCTGTGCTGTGCAGTGCAGTGCAGAGCTGTGACATGCAGTGCTGTGCAGAGCTGTGCAAGGCTGTGCTGTGCAGAGCTGTGCAGTGCTGTGCAGTGCTGTGCAGTGCTGTGCAGTGTTGTGCTGCGCAGCGCTGAGGAGCACCTGGAGCGCAGCCAGGAGCCGCCCTGCCCAGAGCTCACCTTACTCACAGTTTCCGTGGGGCTGACGCCGTGCAATGGAAGGGAGCAGCATCCCTCCCTCCCCCCTCACCCCACTGCCTCCTCCTCGTGCCTCCCCCGCCCCCCCATTCTCCACCCCATCGCCTCCTCCCTGTGCCTCAGAGGGCTGCTGAGCTGCGAGCCTCCTTTCCTGCCGGCCCCGCGGAGGCTTTGTGCCAAACCTGAGCACTGCCCCGCTCTGGGCTGAACGTCTGGGGCTATGGAAGCATAAAATCAGAGAATCAGAGATGGTTTCTGAGCCCACAGCAGGGTGGGTTCAGGCTGTGCGAAGCCCTCCGGTGCCCGCTCTGCTCAAGGTGCACGTGGGGCTCCCCGAGCCTGCATGCCCACAGCTGCACCGCCTGCATTGCTGCTGTTTGCTCTGCTGGCGCCAGGCAGGGCTGTGAGCCGAGGGTGGGACCCGCGCACGGCTGCCGCTCAGCCCTCACCTCGGTGCAGCTGCGGCGCTGCAGCGTTTGGTGCCTCGCATTGCCATCCTGCTGCGGCGTCGCAGCCCCGTGCCGCAGGGCTGCCCCCCGCCGGGGGGGCTGTGAGGAGCCGTCCTGAGGCCCCGCAGCTCCGCACAGCCCCCACATCACCACGGAACACAGAGCCGTGCCATGGTTGGGTTGGAAGCGTCCTTCACAATCGCAGAACTGCAGCGCGGCCGGGTTGGAAAGGAGCCCCCAGAGCTCAGCCCCAGCCCTGCGATGCGCTGGGTGACCCCCACCAGCTCAGGGCCCCATCCACAGCCTCAGACACCTCCAGGGGTGGGACACCCATGGCTCTGGGGAAGGGATTCCCCCCCCACATCTGATCCCATTCTCCCCTCTGTCACTTTAAAGTCGTTCCCTCTGGTTTGCACAGCGCGGTGCTCAGCCGCCTCCTGTTGCTTTGGCGGCCCCTGCACACCCAGCAGCTCTCCAAAAACACCTGAGGTCAGCAGTTCCCACACCTCCAGAAGGGTCTGCAGCGCTCACCCGCTTCTCCGTGCCTTCTTGGGGCTTTGCCCACCTCACCCCGGTGCCCTCAGGTGCAGCCCTGAGCTCTCTGCACAGCATCACATCCGTGTGCATCCTGCACGGAGCCAGCGCTGCAGCTCAGGGAGCAGCAGAGGTGTGCCTGCAGCGGCTCCAGCTCTGTGCACCAGGGAGACACACAGTGAATCACAGAATGACAGAATGGTTGGGTTGGAAGGGACCCCAAGGATCACGAAGCTCCAACCCCCCACCAATGCAGGGCCACCAACCTCCACATCTCACAGCAGCCCAGGCTGCCCAGGGCCCCATCTAACCTGGCCTTGAACACCTCCAGGGATGGACGGGGATCCACAGCCCCTCTGGGCAGCCCATGGCTGCTCACCCTCGCTGCCCACGAGATACTTTTTTTCTTCCCCACATGTAGCTTGCAAAGCATAGAAAAGCGGATTTCTCCCTGATTTTCCCCATCCTCTCCCCTCTCAATAGATTGCTGTGAACGGGACACGGCAGGAGGATGGCGAGCAAGGCAGTGCTGAACGGGGCAGCGATGAATGGGGCAGCGATGAATGGGGCAGCAGTGAACGGGGCAGCAATGAATGGGGCAGCGATGAACGGGGCAGCGATGAATGGGGCAGCAATGAACGGGGCAGCGATGAACGGGGCAGCAATGAATGGTCACAGTGAGCACAGGGACGCGCCAGGAGCAAAGTGCCGGGATGCTCTGCCAGGTAAGCAGAAGGCAGCAGCTGGCAGGGATGCAGCAGCGATGCACCTTGATGGTGCAGCTGGCAGGGATGTGGCAGCAGTGCAGCCTGGAGGATCACCCTTGGCGGCAGCTGTCAGGGATGCAGCGGCAGTGCGCAGCAGCGGCACAGCTGGCAGCATCGCCGGCGTGTACGTGGAGGCTATGAAGAAGATGATGAGCTTTTATGATGCCACCAGAGAGCATCTGCTGAGCCTGGAGCCGGCGCTGCTTCTCCTCGAGGCGCAGGCGGCCACGGGTGGCATTGCTGATGTGGGGCAGAAGTCACACGTGTCCGTGGCAGAGGCCGTGCAGAGGGGGCTGGTGGGGCTGGAGCTGAAGGAGAGGCTGCTGGCTGCCGAGAGAGCAGCTGTTGGCTTCACGGACCCCTACACGGAGGAGCAGATCCCTCTGTTCCAGGCACTGCAGAAGGAGCTGCTCGGGAGGGAGCAGGGCCTGCGGCTGCTGGAGGCCCAGTTGGCAACCGGGGGCCTCATCGATCTGGCCACCGGCGGGCGGCTCCGGGCAGAAGCTGCCTGCGAGAAGGGGCTCCTGGATGAGGAGACGGGGCAGCTCCTGTCTGACGGCAGCGAGGAGAGCAAAGGGTTCCTCGACCCCAACAGCATGGAGAGGGTCAGCTATGCGGAGCTGAGGGGGCGATGCGCGGTGGATCCGGCCTCGGGGTTCCTCCTCCTGCCCCTGCAGCTCACGTTTGCGGGGCTGGGAGGGCGAGTGAGCGGCACGGAGCTGCGGGACGCCGGCATCATCAGCCCCGACGTGCTCAGGGCTCTGCAGGAGGGGAAGCTGTCGGCCCGGGAGGTGGCAGAGGACGACGCGGTGCAGCGGTTCCTGCGCGGCGCAAGGAGCGTGGCCGGCGTGGTTCTGCCCTCCGGGGAGCGGAGGAGCCTTTACCAGGCACTGCGGGAGCACCTCCTGCTGCCCGGCGCTGCGCTGGCGCTGCTGCAGGTGCAAGCCTCCACCGGCAGCCTGATCGACCCCGTCCAGAACAGGAGCTTCTCCGTGGACGAGGCCGTCAGGAGCGGCCTCGTCGGCCCGGAGCTGCACGAGAAACTGTCTTCAGCAGAGAGGTCCATCAGCGGCTACAGGGACCCCTGCACCGGGGAGATGCTGTCCCTGTTCCAAGCCATGAGCAAGGGCTTCGTCCCCAGGGACCACGGCCTCCACCTCCTGGAGGCTCAGATGGCCACGGGCGGTGTCATCGCTCCGGGTCGGCACCTCCGCGTCCCCGCCGAGACCGCGTGCCGCTGGGGGTACCTGGATGAGAGCAGCCGGCAGCTCCTCGCCAATCCCACCGAGGAATGCAAAGGGTTCTTCCACCCCAGCTCCCAGGAGAAGCTGAGCTACGCAGAGCTGCTGGCGCAGTGCGTCACCGACCCCAGCACCGGGCTCCTGCTGCTGCCGCTCGGTGACGGAACCGAAGGAAGGCGCCTCTTCCTCGACCGCAGCACCCAAACGGCTCTGGAGAACACGAAGGTGCCCGTGGCTGTAGGCAAGTTCAAAGGAAAGTCGGTGTCTCTCTGGAAGCTCCTTTTCTCTGACTACATCCAGAGCGAGCAAAGAGCCGCCCTTGCCCGGCAGTACCTGGAGGGAGCGCTCTCCATGCAGGAGGTGGCCAAGGCCGTCCGTGCCGCTGTTGAGGAAATGGCTTCCGCGGCCAACATCACCTTTGAAGGGCTGAGGGGACGCGTGACCGCCGACCAGCTCCTGAGCTCCGAGATCATCAACAAGGATCTGTTCAAGAAACTGAAGGAGGGGGAAACATCAGCCAAGGAAGTAGTGGGCATGGACACGGTCAGGAAGTACCTGGAAGGGACGGGGAGCATTGCTGGGCTGCTGCTTCCCGAATCGCAGGAGAAGATCAGCATCTACCAGGCCAAGAGGAAGGGGCTCCTGAGGCCAGGGACATCGCTGATCCTCCTGGAGGCGCAGGCGGCCACCGGCTTCGTCATCGACCCGACGGCCAACAAACGTTACTCTGTGGATGAGGCCTTAAGGGCAAACGTCATCGGCCCCGACGTCTACGACAAGCTGCTGTCAGCAGAGAAATGCGTCACCGGGTACCGAGACCCCTGCTCAGGGGACAAGATCTCGCTGTTCCAGGCCATGCAGAAGGAGCTGATCGTCAGGGAGCACGGCGTCCGCCTGCTGGAGGCCCAGATCGCCACCGGCGGCATCATCGACCCCGTGCACAGCCACCGCATCCCCGTGGAGGCGGCCTACAAGCGCGGCTACCTGGACAAGAAGATGACCGTCATCCTGTCCGACCCCAGCGACGACACCAAGGGCTTCTTCGACCCCAACACGGAGGAGAACCTCACCTACCTGCAGCTGAAGGAGAAGTGCGTGACGGAGCCGGGCAGCGGTCTCTGCCTGCTCCCCCTGAACAGCGGGAGGCGGCAGTTCGTGGATGCTGCCACACGTGAGCTGTTCTGCAGCTCCTGGCTGCCCGTCCGCTTCGGGCGCCTGCGCGGAGAGAGGGTCTCCGTGTGGGAGCTGCTGACCTCCGAGTATTTCAGCGAGGGGCGGCGCCGGGAGATCTTCAACCACTACCGGCTGAAGAAGCTCAGCCTGGAGCAGATCCGGGCCATGCTGGAGGAGGAGATGAAGAAGTGGGCCCCCATCAAGTTCCCGGCCCTGAGGGGCAGTGTCAGCGCGTACCACCTGATGGAGACGGGCATCATTGACAGGACCCTGCTGGAGGAGGTGCTGGAGGGGTCCGTCAGCCCCGAGGAAGTCCTGCGCATGGACTCGGTCAGAAAGTACCTCTACGGCTCCGGCAGCATCGGGGGCATCGTGCTCCAGCCCTCCAACCAGAGGATGAGCATCTATGAGGCCATGAAACAGAACATCGTGGTACCCGGAGTCGCCCTACCGCTCCTGGAGGCGCAGGCTGCCACGGGCTTCATCATCGACCCTGTGAACAACCAGAAGCTCCGTGTGGATGAGGCCGTCAAGGAGGGCGTCATCGGGCCGGAGGTGCACGAGAAGCTGCAGCAAGCAGAAGGGGCAGTGTCGGGCTACAAAGACCCCTTCACGGGCAGGAAGATACCCCTCTTCCAGGCCATGAAGAAGGGTCTGATTGCGGACAAGCAGGCCATGCAGCTGATGGAGGTGCAGATGGCGACCGGAGGCATCATCGACCCAACGTGTGGCCACCACGTCCCCATCGAGGCTGCCCAGAAGCGCGGGTGCCTGGATGAGGACACAAGCAGAGCCCTTTCTGAGCCCAGCGACAGCAACAGAGCCTTCTGCGTCCCAGACAGCAAGGAGAACGTGAGCTACGCCGAGCTCATCCAGCGCTGCCAGAAGGACGAGGAGTCTGGCTTCCATCTGCTGCCTCTGCTGCAGACGGCCGCTCCTGCCTACACGGACGAGCAAATCCAGCAGCTCTTCCAGGAAACCGTGGTGAAGGAGAAAGGAGTCTCCCTCTGGGCGCTCATCCACTCCGGGTACTTCACCGAAGAGCAGCGCAGGGGCTTCGTGGAGAGGTTCCGTGCAAAGGAAATGACGCTGCAGCAGCTGATTGCGCTGGTGCTTGGGCTGGTCGGGGAGATGGAAATGAAAGCCCGCACCCACATCGTGCTGCGGGGTCTGCAGGGCAGCGTCCCTGCCGTCTGGCTGCTGGAGGCCGGCATCATCACAGAGAAGATGTTTGAGGAGCTGGCTCAGGGCATCCGAACTCCTGAGGAAGTGGCTGAAGTGGGCAGCGTGAAGAAGTACCTGCAGGGCACGGGCGGCATCGCTGGGGTGGTCCTAGAGGAGTCCAAAAAGAAAATGAGTTTTTACGATGCCATGAAGAACAACCTCCTCCTGCCCGGGGCTGCCCTGAAGCTGCTGGAAGCTCAGGCGGCCACGGGGTTCCTCACCGACCCCGCCACCAGCCGCAGACTCAGCGTGAGGGACGCTGTGCGGGCGGGCGTTGTTGGCGAAGAGCTCACTGAGACGCTGCTCCGTGCAGAGAGGGCGGTGGTGGGCTACACAGACCCCTACACCGGGAGCCCCATCTCCCTGTGCCAGGCAGTCAGGAAGGAGCTCGTTCCCATGGCTGATGCTCTGCCTTTGCTGGAGGCCCAGCTGGCCACTGGAGGGGTCATCGATCCCATCCACCACCATCACCTCCCACTCCAGGCTGCATACAGGTACGGCTTCTTCGATGAGGACTTGAACCAAAGCCTCGCGCAGCTGAACGACAGCACCCAGATCTTCTTCGATCCAAACACGAAGGAAAACGTGACCTACCAGCAGCTGAAGGACCGGTGCGTTTATGAGGCTGAGACGGGTCTCTGGCTCCTTCCTCTGTCCAAAAATGCGATGTTCTGCGTGGATGACCAAACCGTGGAGGTGCTGAAATCTGTGACCGTCTGCATCAACGTAGGGCGGTTCAAAGGGCAGACGGTGTCCGTCTGGGACCTCCTCAACTCTGAGTACATCACGGACAGCAAAAGGAGAGAGCTGGTGCAGAAGTACAAAGATGAGAATGCCGAAGCACTGCGAGAAATCGTAACGATCGTCACCACAATTATCACAGAGACCGAGGCACAAGGCAAGAAGTTTGCATTCAAAGGTCTGCGGAAAAAGGTGTCTGCCAGTGATCTCTTCCGGTCCCAGCTGATAGACAAAAAAACCCTCGACGAGCTCAACCAGGGGAAGAAAACGGTCCAAGAAGTCACCAAAATGGACTCTGTCCGCATATACCTGGAGGGCAGCAATTTCATAGCGGGGGTCCTCATCCAGCCGAGCAATGAAAAGATGAGCATCTACCAGGCCATGCGGAAGGGCATCCTGAGGCCGGGCACGGCGCTGGTGCTGCTGGAGGCGCAGGCGGCCACCGGCTTCATCATCGACCCGGAGAAAAACAAGAAATTCTCAGTGGAGGAGGCGCTGAAGGCTGGACTCGTTGGAGTGGAGGTTTATGAAAAGCTGCTCTCTGCAGAAAGAGCTGTGACGGGCTACGTTGACCCCTACACAAAAGCACCCATGTCCCTCTTCGAAGCCATGAACCAAGGGCTGATCGTGAAGAGCCACGGCGTCCGCCTGCTGGAGGCCCAGATCGCCACCGGCGGCATCATCGACCCCGTGCACAGCCACCGCATCCCCGTCGAGGTGGCCTACAAGCGCGGGCTGTTCGACGAGGAGATGAACCGCGTCCTGTCCGACCCCAGCGACGACACCAAGGGCTTCTTCGACCCCAACACGCACGAGAACCTCACCTACATGCAGCTCCTGGAGCGGTGCGTTCAGGACGCGGAGACGGGGTTGTACATGCTGCAGGTTGTGCAGGAAGGGGGAAAATACTTCTACATTGATGAACTGACAAGACAGGTTCTGCAGTCAAAGCCTCTTCAAGTGAAAGTTGGAAGATTCAAGGACCAAACCGTGTCTGTCTGGGAGATTCTCTACTCTCACTATATCTCTGAGCAGAAAAGAAAAGAACTGTTAAAGCAATACAAATGCAAGACTCTTACTCTGGAAGACCTTATAACTCTCATCCTCAAAGTAATTGAGGAAACAGAGCAAAAAGGAGAAGCCCTCAAGGTTAAAGGGCTGCGGGGCGAGGTGTCGGTGTCAGAGCTGTTCAACTCGGAGATAATCGACAAGAGGACTCTGGAGCAGCTGCAGGATGGGAGCCTGACACTTGACAGCCTCACCAAGAAGGACGCAGTCAGAAGGTACCTGGATGGCACCGGGTGCATCGCCGGAGTGCTGCTGCCATCGAGGAAAGAGAGGATGAGCATCTACCAGGCACTGGAGAGGGGGCTCCTCTCCGAGCAGTGTGCGCTGGGGCTGCTGGAGGCGCAGGCGGCCACCGGCTTCCTCATTGACCCAGTCACCAACCAGAAGCTCTCCGTGGACGAGGCCGTCTCATCCGGGCTGGTGGGCAGGGAGCTGCACGAGAAGCTGCTGTCTGCAGAGAGAGCCGTGACAGGATACACAGATCCCCAGCTAGGCACTAAGATCTCCCTATTCCAGGCCATAAGGAGTAAGGTAGCAGCCAAGGAGCACGGCATCCGTCTGCTGGAGGCACAGATCGCCACAGGTGGCATCATTGACCCCGTGCACAGCCACCGCCTGCCTGTGGAGGTGGCCTACCGGCGTGGCCACCTGGACGGGGACACGTTCCTCCTGCTTTCTGATCCCGACCATGGCAGCAAAGGATTTATAGACCCAAATGTCCACGAGAAAAGCAGCTACAGTCAGCTCCTGAAACGGTGTTCCAGAGACACGGACACAGGACTGTTCCTGCTGCCGGTCCTGGAGAAAGAAGAGGACTATTTCTACATCGATGAGCAAACAAAGAAAGCGTTGATGTCCACAAAGGTAGAGGTGTCCGTTGGGAAATACAAAGGCAGCGAATTATCGCTGTGGGAACTTCTGTGCTCTGAGTACATCACAGAAGAGAAAAGGAAAGAACTCGTGAAAAAATACAAGGAGGAATCCCACCACATCGTACAGAGGATCATCGACATCATATTGAACATCATCAGAGAGAAAGAGCAACACAGAAGCGACGTTTGGTTCCAAGGCATCAGACAACAAATAACAGCGTCAGAACTTCTCAGTGCACAGATAATAACGGAAGAAACCATGCAAAAACTCAAGGAAGGAAAAGAGACTGCAGAAGAAATAGCACAGAAGGAGAATGTGAGACGATACCTCGAGGGAACGGGCAGCATCGCCGGCGTGCTGGTGCCCTCCAAGGCCGACCCCGCCAAGATGGAGAAGATGAGCATCTACCAGGCCATGTGGAAGGGCATCCTGAGGCCGGGGACGGCCCTGGTGCTGCTGGAGGCGCAGGCGGCCACCGGCTTCATCATCGACCCAGTAAAGAACCAGAAGCTCTCCGTGGACGAGGCCGTCTCCTCCGGGCTGGTGGGCAGCGAGCTGCAGAAGAAACTGGTCTGTGCAGAAAAAGCAGTGACGGGATACAGCCACCCGTGCACGGGACAGAAGATGTCCCTCTTCCAGGCCATGCAGAAGGAGCTGATCGTCAGGGAGCACGGCGTCCGCCTGCTGGAGGCCCAGATCGCCACCGGCGGCATCATCGACCCCGTGCACAGCCATCGCCTGCCCGTCGAGGCCGCCTACCAGCGGGGCTACTTTGACCGCGAGATGAGCCGTGTCCTGTCCGACCCCAGCGACGACACCAAGGGCTTCTTCGACCCCAACACGCACGAGAACCTCACCTACATGCAGCTCCTGCGCCGCTGCGTGCCCGACCCGGACACGGGGCTGCTGATGCTGCAGCTGATGGACAAGGGCTCGGTGCTCTACCAGCTGAGCGAGGACGCCCGCAGAGCCCTGCAGACCGCCCGCACCAGCGTCAGCGCGGGGCTCTTCCAGGGCCAGAGCGTCACCCTCTGGGAGCTCCTCTTCTCTCGCTACGTCCCCGACCGCCAGCGCCAGGACCTCCTGCGCAAGTACAAGGCGGGCACGCTGAGCATCTCCGACATGACCGCCCTTCTCACCGCCGTCGTCACCGGGGCCGCGGGACGGGGCCATGCTGCCTCCGGCCAGGAGACGACGCAGCAGGAGGCCCCGACTGCGGCCCACAGCGGCGATGCCGGCAGCTCCCGGCAGGAAGGCGAGCGACACGTGAACTCGGACGCGGCCGTGGAGCTGGAGCTGGAGCTGGAGCTGGAGCGGGCCCTGTCGTCGCGCTGCGTCGAGGTGTCAGGCGGCGACTTCCACGGCAGGAAGGTCTCCCTGTGGGAGCTGCTCTTCTCCAAGTACGTCTCCGAGGCCAAGAGGCGCGAGCTGCTGGGGAAGGCCCGCGACGGCAGCCTGACGCTGGACCAGCTGGCCAACCTGCTCGCCCTCCTGGTCCAGGAGGCGGTGGAGCGGAGCAGCAAGGTGACGTTCCGGGGCCTCAGGCGGCAGGTGACCGCCTCGGACCTGCTGGACTCGGGCATCATCGACAAGGACACGCTGGCCGACCTGGTCCAGGGCTCCAAGACGGTGGAGCAGGTGACGCAGATGGCCTCCGTCAAGCGCTACCTGGACGGCACGGGCTGCATCGCCGGCGTGCTGGTGCCCTCCAAGGCCGACCCCGCCAAGACGGAGAAGACGAGCATCTACCAGGCCATGCGGAAGGGCATCCTGAGGCAGGGCACGGCCCTGGTGCTGCTGGAGGCGCAGGCGGCCACCGGCTTCCTCATTGACCCGCTCACCAACCAGAAGCTCTCCGTGGACGAGGCCGTCTCCTCCGGGCTGGTGGGCAGCGAGCTGCACGAGAAGCTGCTGTCGGCCGAGAGGGCCGTCACGGGCTACACCGACCCCTACAGCGGCGCCCAGATCTCCCTCTTCCAGGCCATGCAGAAGGAGCTGATCGTCAGGGAGCACGGCATCCGCCTGCTGGAGGCCCAGATCGCCACCGGCGGCATCATCGACCCCGTGCACAGCCACCGCCTGCCCGTCGAGGCCGCCTACCAGCGCGGGCTCTTTGACCGCGAGATGAGCCGCGTCCTGTCTGACCCCAGCGACGACACCAAGGGCTTCTTCGACCCCAACACGCACGAGAACCTCACCTACATGCAGCTCCTGCGCCGCTGCGTGCCCGACCCGGACACGGGGCTGCTGATGCTGCAGCTGATGGACAAGGGCTCGGTGCTCTACCAGCTGAGCGAGGACGCCCGCAGAGCCCTGCAGACCGCCCGCACCAGCGTCAGCGCGGGGCTCTTCCAGGGCCAGAGCGTCACCCTCTGGGAGCTCCTCTTCTCTCGCTACATCCCCGACCGCCGGCGCCAGGACCTCCTGCTCAAGTACAAGGCGGGCATGCTGAGCATCTCCGACATGACCGCCCTTCTCACCGCCGTCGTCACCGGAGGAGACGACGCAGCAGGAGGCCCTCGAGGTGTCGGGCGGCGACTTCCACGGCAGGAAGGTCTCCCTGTGGGAGCTGCTCTTCTCCAAGTACGTCTCCGAGGCCAAGAGGCGCGAGCTGCTGGGGAAGGCCCGCGACGGCAGCCTGACGCTGGACCAGCTGGCCAAGCAGGTGACGCAGATGGCCTCCGTCAAGCGCTACCTGGACGGCACGGGCTGCATCGCCGGCGTGCTGGTGCCCTCCAAGGCCGACCCCGCCAAGACGGAGAAGACGAGCATCTACCAGGCCATGCGGAAGGGCATCCTGAGGCAGGGCACGGCCCTGGTGCTGCTGGAGGCGCAGGCGGCCACCGGCTTCATCATCGACCCAGTAAAGAACCAGAAGCTCTCCGTGGACGAGGCCGTCTCCTCCGGGCTGGTGGGCAGCGAGCTGCACGAGAAGCTGCTGTCGGCTGAGAGGGCCGTCACGGGCTACACCGACCCCTACAGCGGCGCCCAGATCTCCCTCTTCCAGGCCATGCAGAAGGAGCTGATCGTCAGGGAGCACGGCATCCGCCTGCTGGAGGCCCAGATCGCCACCGGCGGCATCATCGACCCCGTGCACAGCCACCGCATCCCCGTGGAGGCGGCCTACGAGCGCGGGCTGTTCGACGAGGAGATGAACCGCATCCTGTCCGACCCCAGCGACGACACCAAGGGCTTCTTCGACCCCAACACGCACGAGAACCTCACCTACATGCAGCTCCTGCGCCGCTGCGTGCCCGACCGGACACGGGGCTGCTGATGCTGCAGCTGATGGACAAGGGCTCGGTGCTCTACCAGCTGAGCGAGGACGCCCGCAGAGCCCTGCATGTCGTCGCGCAGCGTCGAGGTGTCGGGCGGCGACTTCCACGGCAGGAAGGTCTCCCTGTGGGAGCTGCTCTTCTCCAAGTACGTCTCCGAGGCCAAGAGGCGCGAGCTGCTGAAAAAATACAAGGGGAAGGCCCGCGACGGCAGCCTGACGCTGGACCAGCTGGCCAACCTGCTCGCCCTCCTGGTCCAGGAGGCGGTGGAGCGGAGCAGCAAGGTGACGTTCCGGGGCCTCAGGCGGCAGGTGACCGCCTCGGACCTGCTGGACTCGGGCATCATCGACAAGGACACGCTGGCCGACCTGGTCCAGGGCTCCAAGACGGTGGAGCAGGTGACGCAGATGGCCTCCGTCAAGCGCTACCTGGACGGCACGGGCTGCATCGCCGGCGTGCTGGTGCCCTCCAAGGCCGACCCCGCCAAGACGGAGAAGACGAGCATCTACCAGGCCATGCGGAAGGGCATCCTGAGGCAGGGCACGGCCCTGGTGCTGCTGGAGGCGCAGGCGGCCACCGGCTTCCTCGTCGACCCGCTCACCAACCAGAAGCTCTCCGTGGACGAGGCCGTCTCCTCCGGGCTGGTGGGCAGCGAGCTGCACGAGAAGCTGCTGTCGGCCGAGAGGGCCGTCACGGGCTACACCGACCCCTACAGCGGCGCCCAGATCTCCCTCTTCCAGGCCATGCAGAAGGAGCTGATCGTCAGGGAGCACGGCGTCCGCCTGCTGGAGGCCCAGATCGCCACCGGCGGCATCATCGACCCCGTGCACAGCCACCGCATCCCCGTGGAGGCGGCCTACGAGCGCGGGCTGTTCGACGAGGAGATGAGCCGCGTCCTGTCCGACCCCAGCGACGACACCAAGGGCTTCTTCGACCCCAACACGCACGAGAACCTCACCTACATGCAGCTCCTGCGCCGCTGCGTGCCCGACCCGGACACGGGGCTGCTGATGCTGCAGCTGATGGACAAGGGCTCGGTGCTCTACCAGCTGAGCGAGGACGCCCGCAGAGCCCTGCAGACCGCCCGCACCAGCGTCAGCGCGGGGCTCTTCCAGGGCCAGAGCGTCACCCTCTGGGAGCTCCTCTTCTCTCGCTACGTCCCCGACCGCCGGCGCCAGGACCTCCTGCGCGAGTACAAGGCGGGCACGCTGAGCATCTCCGACATGACCGCCCTTCTCACCGCCGTCGTCACCGGGGCCGCGGGACGGGGCCGTGCCGCCTCCGGCCAGGAGACGACGCAGCAGGAGGCCCCGCCTGAGGCCCACAGCGGTGATGCCGGCAGCTCCCGGCAGGACGGCGAGCGCCACGCGGACTCGGACTCGGCCGTGGAGCTGGAGCTGGAGCTGGAGCTGGAGCGGGCCCTGTCGTTGCGCTGCGTCGAGGTGTCGGGCGGCGACTTCCACGGCAGGAAGGTCTCCCTGTGGGAGCTGCTCTTCTCCAAGTACGTCTCCGAGGCCAAGAGGCGCGAGCTGCTGGGGAAGGCCCGCGACGGCAGCCTGACGCTGGACCAGCTGGCCAACCTGCTCGCCCTCCTGGTCCAGGAGGCGGTGGAGCGGAGCAGCAAGGTGACGTTCCGGGGCCTCAGGCGGCAGGTGACCGCCTCGGACCTGCTGGACTCGGGCATCATCGACAAGGACACGCTGGCCGACCTGGTCCAGGGCTCCAAGACGGTGGAGCAGGTGACGCAGATGGCCTCCGTCAAGCGCTACCTGGACGGCACGGGCTGCATCGCCGGCGTGCTGGTGCCCTCCAAGGCCGACCCCGCCAAGACGGAGAAGACGAGCATCTACCAGGCCATGCGGAAGGGCATCCTGAGGCAGGGCACGGCCCTGGTGCTGCTGGAGGCGCAGGCGGCCACCGGCTTCATCATCGACCCAGTAAAGAACCAGAAGCTCTCCGTGGACGAGGCCGTCTCCTCCGGGCTGGTGGGCAGCGAGCTGCACGAGAAGCTGCTGTCGGCCGAGAGGGCTGTCACGGGCTACACCGACCCCTACAGCGGCGCCCAGATCTCCCTCTTCCAGGCCATGCAGAAGGAGCTGATCGTCAGGGAGCACGGCGTCCGCCTGCTGGAGGCCCAGATTGCCACCGGCGGCATCATCGACCCCGTGCACAGCCACCGCATGCCCGTCGAGGCCGCCTACCAGCGCGGGCTCTTTGACGACGAGATGAGCCGCGTCCTGTCCGACCCCAGCGACGACACCAAGGGCTTCTTCGACCCCAACACGCACGAGAACCTCACCTACATGCAGCTCCTGCGCCGCTGCGTGCCCGACCCGGACACGGGGCTGCTGATGCTGCAGCTGATGGACAAGGGCTCGGTGCTCTACCAGCTGAGCGAGGACGCCCGCAGAGCCCTGCAGACCGCCCGCACCAGCGTCAGCGCGGGGCTCTTCCAGGGCCAGAGCGTCACCCTCTGGGAGCTCCTCTTCTCTCGCTACGTCCCCGACCGCCGGCGCCAGGACCTCCTGCGCAAGTACAAGGCGGGCACGCTGAGCATCTCCGACATGACCGCCCTTCTCACCGCCGTTGTCACCGGGGCCGCGGGACGGGGCCGTGCCGCCTCCGGCCAGGAGACGACACAGCAGGAGGCCCCGCCTGCGGCCCACAGCGGTGATGCCGGCAGCTCCCGGCAGGACGGCGAGCGCCACGCGGACTCGGACGCGGCCGTGGAGCTGGAGCTGGAGCTGGAGCTGGAGCTGGAGCGGGCCCTGTCGTTGCGCTGCGTCGAGGTGTCGGGCGGCGACTTCCACGGCAGGAAGGTCTCCCTGTGGGAGCTGCTCTTCTCCAAGTACGTCTCCGAGGCCAAGAGGCGCGAGCTGCTGGGGAAGGCCCGCGACGGCAGCCTGACGCTGGACCAGCTGGCCAACCTGCTCGCCCTCCTGGTCCAGGAGGCGGTGGAGCGGAGCAGCAAGGTGACGTTCCGGGGCCTCAGGCGGCAGGTGACCGCCTCGGACCTGCTGGACTCGGGCATCATCGACAAGGACACGCTGGCCGACCTGGTCCAGGGCTCCAAGACGGTGGAGCAGGTGACGCAGATGGCCTCCGTCAAGCGCTACCTGGACGGCACGGGCTGCATCGCCGGCGTGCTGGTGCCCTCCAAGGCCGACCCCGCCAAGACGGAGAAGACGAGCATCTACCAGGCCATGCGGAAGGGCATCCTGAGGCAGGGCACGGCCCTGGTGCTGCTGGAGGCGCAGGCGGCCACCGGCTTCCTCGTCGACCCGTTCACCAACCAGAAGCTCTCCGTGGACGAGGCCGTCTCCTCCGGGCTGGTGGGCAGCGAGCTGCACGAGAAGCTGCTGTCGGCCGAGAGGGCCGTCACGGGCTACACCGACCCCTACAGCGGCACCCAGATCTCCCTCTTCCAGGCCATGCAGAAGGAGCTGATCGTCAGGGAGCACGGCATCCGCCTGCTGGAGGCCCAGATCGCCACCGGCGGCATCATCGACCCCGTGCACAGCCACCGCATCCCCGTGGAGGCGGCCTACGAGCGCGGGCTGTTCGACGAGGAGATGAACCGCATCCTGTCCGACCCCAGCGACGACACCAAGGGCTTCTTCGACCCCAACACGCACGAGAACCTCACCTACATGCAGCTCCTGCGCCGCTGCGTGCCCGACCCGGACACGGGGCTGCTGATGCTGCAGCTGATGGACAAGGGCTCGGTGCTCTACCAGCTGAGCGAGGACGCCCGCAGAGCCCTGCAGACCGCCCGCACCAGCGTCAGCGCGGGGCTCTTCCAGGGCCAGAGCGTCACCCTCTGGGAGCTCCTCTTCTCTCGCTACGTCCCCGACCGCCGGCGCCAGGACCTCCTGCGCGAGTACAAGGCGGGCACGCTGAGCATCTCCGACATGACCGCCCTTCTCACCGCCGTCGTCACCGGGGCCGCGGGACGGGGCCGTGCCGCCTCCGGCCAGGAGACGACGCAGCAGGAGGCCCCGCCTGCGGCCCACAGCGGCGATGCCGGCAGCTCCTGGCAGGACGGCGAGCGCCACGCGGACTCGGACGCGGCCGTGGAGCTGGAGCTGGAGCTGGAGCTGGAGCTGGAGCGGGCCCTGTCGTCGCGCTGCGTCGAGGTGTCGGGCGGCGACTTCCACGGCAGGAAGGTCTCCCTGTGGGAGCTGCTCTTCTCCAAGTACGTCTCCGAGGCCAAGAGGCGCGAGCTGCTGGGGAAGGCCCGCGACGGCAGCCTGACGCTGGACCAGCTGGCCAACCTGCTCGCCCTCCTGGTCCAGGAGGCGGTGGAGCGGAGCAGCAAGGTGACGTTCCGGGGCCTCAGGCGGCAGGTGACCGCCTCGGACCTGCTGGACTCGGGCATCATCGACAAGGACACGCTGGCCGACCTGGTCCAGGGCTCCAAGACGGTGGAGCAGGTGACGCAGATGGCCTCCGTCAAGCGCTACCTGGACGGCACGGGCTGCATTGCTGGCGTGCTGGTGCCCTCCATGGCTGACCCCGCCAAGACGGAGAAGACGAGCATCTACCAGGCCATGCGGAAGGGCATCCTGAGGCAGGGCACGGCCCTGGTGCTGCTGGAGGCGCAGGCGGCCACCGGCTTCCTCATCGACCCGCTCACCAACCAGAAGCTCTCCGTGGACGAGGCCGTCTCCTCCGGGCTGGTGGGCAGCGAGCTGCACGAGAAGCTGCTGTCGGCCGAGAGGGCCGTCACGGGCTACACCGACCCCTACAGCGGCGCCCAGATCTCCCTCTTCCAGGCCATGCAGAAGGAGCTGATCGTCAGGGAGCATGGCGTCCGCCTGCTGGAGGCCCAGATCGCCACCGGCGGCATCATCGACCCCGTGCACAGCCACCGCATCCCCGTCGAGGCCGCCTACAAGCGCGGGCTGTTCGACGAGGAGATGAACCGCATCCTGTCCGACCCCAGCGACGACACCAAGGGCTTCTTCGACCCCAACACGCACGAGAACCTCACCTACATGCAGCTCCTGCGCCGCTGCGTGCCCGACCCGGACACGGGGCTGCTGATGCTGCAGCTGATGGACAAGGGCTCGGTGCTCTACCAGCTGAGCGAGGACGCCCGCAGAGCCCTGCAGACCGCCCGCACCAGCGTCAGCGCGGGGCTCTTCCAGGGCCAGAGCGTCACCCTCTGGGAGCTCCTCTTCTCTCGCTACGTCCCCGACCGCCGGCGCCAGGACCTCCTGCGCGAGTACAAGGCGGGCACGCTGAGCATCTCCAACATGACCGCCCTTCTCACCGCCGTCGTCACCGGGGCCGCGGGACAGGGCCGTGCCGCCTCCGGCCAGGAGACGACGCAGCAGGAGGCCCCGCCTGCGGCCCACAGCGGCGATGCCGGCAGCTCCCGGCAGGACGGCGAGCGCCACGCGGACTCGGACGCGGCCGTGGAGCTGGAGCTGGAGCTGGAGCTGGAGTTGGAGCGGGCCCTGTCGTCGCGCTGCGTCGAGGTGTCGGGCGGCGACTTCCACGGCAGGAAGGTCTCCCTGTGGGAGCTGCTCTTCTCCAAGTACGTCTCCGAGGCCAAGAGGCGCGAGCTGCTGGGGAAGGCCCGCGACGGCAGCCTGACGCTGGACCAGCTGGCCAACCTGCTCGCCCTCCTGGTCCAGGAGGCGGTGGAGCGGAGCAGCAAGGTGACGTTCCGGGGCCTCAGGCGGCAGGTGACCGCCTCGGACCTGCTGGACTCGGGCATCATCGACAAGGACACGCTGGCCGACCTGGTCCAGGGCTCCAAGACGGTGGAGCAGGTGACGCAGATGGCCTCCGTCAAGCGCTACCTGGACGGCACGGGCTGCATCGCCGGCGTGCTGGTGCCCTCCAAGGCCGACCCCGCCAAGACGGAGAAGACGAGCATCTACCAGGCCATGCGGAAGGGCATCCTGAGGCAGGGCACGGCCCTGGTGCTGCTGGAGGCGCAGGCGGCCACCGGCTTCCTCATCGACCCAGTCAAAAACCAGAAGCTCTCCGTGGACGAGGCCGTCTCCTCCGGGCTGGTGGGCAGCGAGTTGCACGAGAAGCTGCTGTCGGCCGAGAGGGCCGTCACGGGCTACACCGACCCCTACAGCGGCGCCCAGATCTCCCTCTTCCAGGCCATGCAGAAGGAGCTGATCGTCAGGGAGCACGGCGTCCGCCTGCTGGAGGCCCAGATCGCCACCGGCGGCATCATCGACCCCGTGCACAGCCACCGCATCCCCGTGGAGGCGGCCTACGAGCGCGGGCTGTTCGACGAGGAGATGAACCGCATCCTGTCCGACCCCAGCGACGACACCAAGGGCTTCTTCGACCCCAACACGCACGAGAACCTCACCTACATGCAGCTCCTGCGCCGCTGCGTGCCCGACCCGGACACGGGGCTGCATTTCCTTAAGATTTTTGCTAAGTAATCATCATTATTGTTTGTTTTTTTCTCTGTTCTTACCTTGGTGAACAATTTTCCGTCTGTTCCTACTTGCTTTACTTCTTGCATTTTTTTCTCCCTTTTTTTTTCTCACTGACTTACCTTGTTATTCTTATTCTCCTGCGGGCACTTTCAGTATTTCCTCCTTCGCTTTCATTTTTTCACAGTACTCAGGCATGAAATATGGGTTTCAAGTGACTCAGTGATGCATTACGTTATAGCGTCTAATCCTTTTTCTTTTATTACCTTCCTGGAATTCATGAATCAGCCTGGCTTATCTCCGGTCGTTTATGTGCAGTATACTGTATGCTTTCTTCTTATATGGACAAAAATCTCTTACAGTATTAGCTGACGTGAGAACTGAATTTTTGTTTCCCATCTCATGTGTATTCTTTTCGCACTGAACATGTTTGCACCCATCTCGGTGGCACTGACACAGTTTTAGGTTTGCACATCCGACGCTTCCACGCAGGCACAGCATCGTGCTTACGTTGGCTGCTCCTGGAGGGGCTCGCTGAGCTTCCTCTCACTGCCTCAGCCCATCCTGTTTCCCCGGGGGTCTCTGGACCACTTCCTCTCTCAGCTGAGTGCTGGTTGCTTCGCACACTGCAGTCACTTGGTACTTACTTTCATAGCATCACCATCACCGAGGTTGGTTCCCCTCCCTTCAGTTCTCTTGCTCTTCAGAGAGCGCCCATACAGTTGTTCCATGGGATCCTCTGGGAGACAGCAGTGGGTGCCGTGTTGCACTGCTGGCCAGGGCTGTGCTGGTAGCAACAAGGAGCTGCAGGAGGGAGCTGTGCCTCTGCCGCTTCCTTCCCTCATTTCTCAGCTCTGCGATTCCCTGTGTTTCACTCACCTGTCCTCCTCCAGGTGCAGCCCGTGTGCGTGCTCCCACATTGGAGGCAACCCCGGCACTGCTGTACAGTTCTGGGCTGAATAACTCTACTCCTGTTTAATAAAAGGAAACTTAGAATCCTCAGATGCACTGCTTGTGGATGTTTGTAATTAACCCAGTTACGTTCTGGAAAAGCAAGTTTTCACTGTTGTCTTTGGAGCTGACAATAGAAAACAAACGTAGGTGAGATGTGGAAAGTAGCAATGAACCTCAGCGGAGCGCCAGGGATGTGTGGGAGTCCCCATCCCTGGAGGTGTCCCAGAGGTGAGCAGATGTGGCATGCAGGAACAGTGGGCACGGTGGGGATGGGTTGGGGTTGGACTTGGTGGTCTTGGAGGTCTTATTCAACCTTAATGACTCTGAATGTAGGATTGTATGAGTGGGCATGGAGGGGATGGGTTGGAACCCGAACATCTCCACTTGGACCACTGTGATCCTGCTCACCACCCTCAGCTGAGAGCACGCAGTAATTAATGTGAATAATTACACACTACAGCCACAAAGAAGAGCGGCACACACTTTCCTGCCACACGATGCTTTGGGCCAAAGTGCCCTAAAATGCCCCATTTGGAGCAGGATGGGAGATGTGTGACCACACGCTGCCTTTTTGGCCATCACACTGGGCACCACGGATTTCTGATGGCAGAGCTGCATGTTTGCAGTACGGCGCGCGTCCCAAAACGTTGAGGTGCCGCACTGAGGGACATGGTTTAGCAGGAAATACTGGTGATGCAGTTGGACTGGATGATCCTGGTAGGTCTTTTCCAACCTTGGCCATTCTATGAGTGATTCCATAATTCTCTTGGCTGCAGGGTGAACCAAATCCCACCTGCTTGGCCGTCCTGCTGCCTCTGCAGCATCTCTGAACTGCCCTGACCCCATTGCAGGAAGAACCATGGTCTCTTACGGTGCTGCTCTACCACGAGCACAGTGCGAAGCCAACAGGGTGCACAGAGCTGGGGGTGTCTGTGACCTCAGAACACCCAGACCAACCAACAGCCCCAACCCAACCAACAGCCTCAACCCAAAGCCCCAACCCACAGCCCTTCAGCACATTTGAGGTCTGCAGAATCACAGGATGGTTTTGGTTGGAAGGGACCTTTAGGATCACCTGGTTCCAACCCGCTGCTTTAGGCAGGGACACCTCCCTCTGGCCCAGGTTGCTCACAGCCTGCTCGAGTGCTTCCAGGGGAGGGGGCATCCACAACCCCACTGGGCAACCTGTTCCAGTGTCTCACCACCCTCACAGTAAAGAATTTCTTCCTAAGTATAAAACTTCCCTCTTTCAGTTTAAAGCCATTTCTCCTCGTCCTGTCACTACACGCCCTTATAAAAGTCCCTCCCCAGTTTTCCTTCAGGTACTGGAAGGGCTGTAAGTTCTTTCCAGAGCCTCCTTTTCCCCAGGCTGCAGAGCCCCAGGTCTCTCAGCCCATCCCTGTAGGGGAGGTTCTCCAGCCCTCTGATCATCTTTGTGGCCCTCCTCTGCCCCCCTCCAACAGCTCCACGTCCTTCTTGTGTTGGGACCCCCAGAATTGGATGCCGCGCTCCAGGCAAGGATCACGCAAGAGCAGAGTAGGGGGCCTGCAAAGCAGGCAGCTCATTCAGCTGCTTGCAAAGCTGAAAGAGGAGCAAATGTGAGCACCTCGGGTCCAGGTTCCAGAGCACCTTGCAGATTTCCCAGGGCACCACCAGCAGCTCCTGGCAGAGCGACGTCTGCTCCCGCCCTGGGAGGAGAGCAGCGGTGCGAGGGGTAATCGTGCACCACGAGCGGATGGATGGATGCCCTCTGCTGTGCCCGGAGATGCAGAGCAAACTCTCATGCCAGGACTTTATGGGAAGCCGGGAGATCAGTGAGTTCTCTGGAAAGGCTGCAGGAAGTCGCTGCCGGCAGCGCCCCAGGCTCTTTGCACGGCTGCGTGTGCCGCGGATCTGAAGCACCGGCAGAACTTCCACTGATCCGCATCGCACGTCTGGGTGAAAGATGCTCAGAGTTCAGTTCCCACAGAGCTCCGAGTTGTGCAATCGCTCAGAATAAAAAGGATTTTTGTCTCTTCTGTTTGCCCATAGCTGCTGCTCGTGCCCATCCCTCAAGTGCTGGGCTCGGCCGGTTCAGCGTGCGTTCCAAAGAGCTTTAGAATTGCAAAACATCCTGAGCTGTCAGGAGGGACCCACAGGGACGGAATGGCTTCGACTGGAGGGGGTCCCAACCCCACTGCAGGGTCACACAACCGTTAAGGTCGGAGAAGACATCCAAGATCCCCAACCCATCCCACCGTGATCATGCCCCCAAGCGCCACATCTCCACGCTCAGGGTTGGGGACTCCATCGCCTGCCTGGATCCCTGTGTGAAGCACAGCAGATGCGACGTGGGCACCCGCAGCCGTGGGGAGGTTCCCCAAACCCCTCACCGCAGCTTCATGCATCCCCTGCATCATACGGGCCCTGAGCTGCCCCCTACGAGCAGCTCCAGGCGCATCGGCCACAGGGAATCCCGGTGCAAGAGCTCCACCGTGTGCCGCCTTCCGCAGTGCGCTGGGCACCAGGGCAGGTTGGGGCTGAGTTGATGGAAAGCAGCTGTGCTGGAAGGACCTGGGGGTCCTGGTGGCCAATGGCTGACCAGGAGCCAGCAGTGTGCTCTGACTGCCAAAAAGACCGATGGGACCTGAGGTGCCTTGCACAGAGCGTGGCCAGCAGGGCACGGAGGTTTTCCTCCCCTCTGCTCCGCCGTGATGGGTCACAGCCAGAGCACTGCGCCCGGTGCTGGGCTCCCAGTTCAGGGCAGGCTGGGAACTGCTGGAGAGAGCCAAGCAGAGGGTGCGGAGATGGTGGGAGCCCGGAGCACCTGATGGGAACGGGCTGAGAGCCCCGGGGCTGTGCACCTGGAGGAGAGGAGGCTGAGAGGGATCTGATCAGCGCTGATCGATATCTGAAGGGTGGGGTCAGGAGAATGGGGCCAGGTTGGACTGGAGGATCTCCGGAGATCCCCTCCAACCCCTGCAGTTCTGGGGTTCTGTGTCTGCTCTGAGCCCACAGCCGTCCATCCTGGGCTGTGCGGCTGCACGGTACGGCTGCAGGGGAGCCGTGTCAGCACCTCCAGCAGAGGACATTTCCCAAATCAAACATCGACGGAAAGCAACATCCCCCCATTGCCAAAGCATCCTTGAGGAAGGATCTCATCTCTCTGATGTGGTTGGCAGCTGCTCCAGCCAAGGACACCCACACCTTCCGGCAGGTGAGGCCATGCCACCGGGCTGCGATGCCCGTGAGTCCCTTCCAGGCTGCCCTGGAAGCTGCAGGACCAGCTGCTGCGTCACCCAGCACTGCGGGGCTGCGCTGCAGAGCATCCCGTGTGTCCAGGCTTTGTGCAGCGAGGGGCACTCCCTGTGCCCTGCACCCTCACTGGTTTTTTTCCTTATGATTGGCAGCCGTGCGTACAACCAAACGAGGCAGGATGCGGCTGCATGGCACCACAGCACTCCAGTGCCTCGTGCACTGACCCCAGAGCGATGCTGGACAGTGATGCTGTGCTTCTCTGCCTTCTCCTCCAGCATCCCTCCTTCAGATGTGGTGTCATCCGCATTCTCGCAAACTTCCAGCTCCTGGCACAGCAAAACGTGCAGTCACTCCATTTTGGTTGTAAACCAAAAACGGGAACTGCAGCCCAACTCCAAACCCTCTGTTGGTGTGCAAAGTACACGAGATGTGGTGTCGGCTTGCAGCGGCAATTCAGCTGCCTTCCAGAGAAGGACAAAATAGGTAAAACTATCAGTGCTGCTCAGCAAGGACACTGCTTGCTAAATTATCTGCAGGTTTTGTCCTCGTACCAACCCTTGCCAAAGCAAGAGCACCACATCTGCCACTCAGAGGGGCCACACCATGAACACAGCATGGCTGCCACTGAGATCATATCATAGAATCACAGAATCCCAGCATGGCCTGGGCTGCAAAGGAGCCCAGCGCTCATCAGTTCCAACCCCTACTGTGTCGCCAACCAGCAGCCCAGGCTGCCCAGAGCCACATCCAGCCTGGCCTCGGATGCCTGCAGGGATGGGATGAGCATCCACAGCCTCCTTGGGCAACCTGTGCCACTGCCTCACCACCCTCTGCATGAAAAACTGCCTCCTCACATCCAACCCAAACCTCCCCTGGCTCACTTTAAAGCCATTCCCCTTGTCCTGTCACCACCCACCCTCACAAACAGCCGTTCCCCTCCTGTTTATCCGCTCCCTCCAAGCACTGAAGGCCGCAATCAGGTCTCCCTGCAGCCTCCTCTTCTCTTCTCTTCTCCCAGCTGAACCAGCCCACTTCCCTCAGCCTTTCCTCACAGCAGAGCTGCTCCAGCCCTCTGAGCATCTCAGTGCCTTCTCTGGATCCGCTCCAACAGCTCCCTGTCCTTCCTATGCTGAGGTCCCCAGGCCTGTGGCTCCGTGTCCCTGTGGTGCTCAGCGCTCAGTGAAACACAGGGAGGCTCCTGGCACCTGGAGATGCCACCGACGGCCACAGCCCGGTCCTGAGAACCACAGAACCACACTCAAGATGGGCCACACCGCGTGCCTCTGCACCAACCCCAAGGAGCAAGATCCTCCAAGATATCCACAGGACGTGGTGCAGATGGGGAGCAGCTGGAGGAGCAGCTGCAGGGAAGGAGGAGCTGGCCCCATTATGCCAGCATCCCAAGGTGAGGGGCTGGTGCTGCTCCCAGGATGGGATGGGAGCTCTCCTTTAAGCCTCAAGGCTAACGTGGAGCTCCAGGAGCAGCGGAGAGGGACGGGTACAGCACAGCGCAGCACAGCACAGCTGCACACACACAGGCACTGGCTGTAGAGCTTCAGCTCAGCCACTTCCAAACAGCCGCTGGGAGTGCCTTAAGGCTCTGGAGAAAGCAAACTGCCCAGGGGCTGAAAAAGAAAAGGCAATGTCACATCTCAGGAATTGGCCAAGGAATGGGGAGCAGCAAGCAGGATGAAATGCTCAGTCCTCATCAGTAAAGAACGACCTAATTCTCTGCTAATGAGGGAATAGGGCGCAGGTGAGGCACCATCATTTCCAAGGGATGCAGCTCCCGGGATCCGCGGCTGATTCACTGCAGGAGGTGCCTGCATGCAATGCTGTCACCTGGCTGCCCCAGGCGGGTCCACACGTCCTGCAGGAGATGTCTGCTATCGGAGCAGTCGTGCTCTGCTCTCTGATCCGCTCTCCACAGCTGTAGTGGAAGCCTGGGCTGTGCTGCAGTGAAATAAACCACAGCCTCTGCTCTGATGAGTGCAAAGTGATGCATCTCTGAGGGAAGCCGCCAATTGCAGCACTCGGCGCCGGGTGTCCAGGATCCAAGCTGGTGGCCCAAATGAGCTGCGTGGCTCTGGGTGGTGGTCCGGAGTCACTGGGACCACTCAGGGGAGCAGCTGCAGTCAGTGCACGGAGAGCACAGGGCAGTGCCACACTGCCTGCTGCTGCCCCCAGCCAAGCTCGTGCCCAGGGCTCGTGCTGCTCAGAGCAGGGCGTAGAGAGGATCCTCCTGCTGGCACAGGCACCGTTTGCAGCCCTCATACCCAACTCCTGCCGAGGACCCGGCCCTGAACAAGGCTCTGTCTGCAGCACAGCCCAAATATCGAACCTTCAAACCTACACTGAGGTGCACTGGCTCGTGGCATCAGCAGCTGGAAGCAGATTTTTGGTAAGGAAGAGCTTCTGGGGAGGGAGGAAAGGCAGCAGAACCGGGTCCTGTGCGCAGCTCCATCCCCACACGCAGGGACCTCCTGCCCAGGTGCACTCAGCAGAGCCAACCTCTGCGGTGACTCAGAGGGAAAAAGCTCTGTGTGCTGCTCATCCAGTCCGGCGAGCACCCACGCAGGCAGGAATGTGCACCCACAGCAGAGCCCAGGGAGGGAAGGGCAGGGGCTGGGAACGCCTCTGAGTGGGGCACCACCTCACACGCACCCACACGGGGATGGGCGCGCACACACACACACACACACACACACACACGTGCAATCACACAGGTGTAGGTGTGTGAGCGCACCCGTGCTCTCCTTCGCACGTACACCATCAGACGTGCACACGCGTTTGAGTCGCACACCTCAGAGGCGCAGTCACACGTGTGGGTTTACGTGAGCACGTGTGCACGCCGTCGGCGTCCGAGCACACGCACAGCTGCGCCATTACACACCTGAGCAATCCAGCCCAAACCACACTTCTGCTCAAAGAAAGCACCAGGAGAGCTACGTTCACCAGAGCCGTGGCTGTGGTCCGATGGCGCGTGGCTCAAACAGGGGGCAGAGCCTCAGCTCCATCCAGCCCAGTGCTGGGCAGAGCCCCTCGCTCCCCGCTCCTGCACATCCCACGCCAGCGAGCGACCCAGCGGGTGCCCTGAGCCCCCAGGCGGGTGCTGGCCTGGCACTGTGCTGGCTGCCCTGCTCTCCAGGAGCTCAAAGGTAACAGAGAGGCACTGCCCGGAGAGGAGCGTCCTGCTTGGAGACCTTCAACTGCTGCCCGGATCTGACCCAGGTGCACCCACTCTGGGCGGCCCTGCCGGGGTCCCTGCCAACCTCCACTGCTCTGTGATTCCATCGTTTTGAGAGATGTCCATCCCAGGGCACCTCCAGCCTCAAGGACCATCCAAATCCATCCATCGAAAGGATCTCCAGTGCCTGCATGGTCCCAGCCCCACCGGGGGGCAGGCTGGACCTCCGTCCCCCACGGGGAGCGAGGAGGGCCACGGGAGGTGGCTGCAGCTCCTGCCCCAGATGAGGGGCTCAGCCAAGGTGGGCTAGATGAGCCCAGACCCATAGAGACCCCCGGGATATCAGGTCACACATCAGGAGATGGTGGTAGCAGAGCCCAGAAGCGGAACCCTCCACGGCCATCGCTCACTTGACCTCCTGGGGCAGGGGCAGCTGCAGCACTGCCGAGGCACGGGCATGCCACAGTGGTGGGCTGTATTTTGGCTGGGCTCGTGGCACGGGGCAGGGCCCACGTGTCAGCCCCTGGGGCGGGGAAGCCGAGGATTTAAATCGGGAGCCTGCCTCGGCTGCTCGTCCTGCCTGAGAGGCGGTGGGAGGAGGAGAAGTGCAGCCCGGTGGGGAGCAACGGCTCCGGATCGGCGTCCAGCAGGTAGGACACGGCCCGTCTGGGGAGCTGGGGGGCACCGGGACCACTGGGCAGCCTGGTGCAGCTCTGGTGTTGGGTGCACTGGGTCACCGTGCAGATCCCAGAGGCTTGCAAGGGAGAGAGACCCCTCCTCCACCGCTGCCATTTGGAGGGCAGCTGAAGCCGTGGGCTCCAGGTACGGCACAGTCCTTGCTAAGAAGAGACGAAGTGATGGAGCGGCTCTAGAGCTGGTGGAGCTGGTGCTCCATGCGATGCGCTTCGTGTCATAGAATCATAGAATGAATCACGGAATCATAGAATGGCCTGGGTTGAAAAGGACCTCAAAGATCATCTGGTTTCAACCCCTCTGTCACGGGCAGGGTCGCCAACCACCAGATCAGGCACCGGGACAGGAGGATTTGGGGGGAAGCGGCCATTGCTGTGGGACCCTCCTGATCCCGCAGGACAGAGGAGGACAGAGGGCTGTGCTGAGGTCTCAGCTGGGAGCCTGGCAGCGGGGCTGTGAGCACCAGGCTGGGGTGCAGCAATGCGCACACCGCCCGGGGTGCAGGCAGGGCAAGGGGCCACGGCTCGCCCCAGCCAGAAAACCGCTTCCACCACAGCCTCGAGCTGCTGTGACAACCAAAAAGGACTGCGGCTGCTGCCCCGGGAGCTGCGTCTGCAACCCAGCCCCGGCATCAGGAGCGCTGATTAGAGACGGCTAATGATAGCCTGCCACCGGGCAACGTCCTCCGTATGGGGTGTTCACACGACATCCGTGTCCTACATAGGTGTCTCCTGCTCCGGGGTGTGACACTGACTCTGCTTTGCAGTGCTGAGGTGGCACAACCGGCCCCGCACCTCCAGGGGGATTCGGGTGCAGGGAAGCGGCTCTCCGGGGCTGGTGCTGGGGGGTGGGCTGCGGCCCCTCAGCCAGAGGGAGCCCGGAGCCAGGACAGGTGATGCAGGGATGCAGTGTTGCAGCAGCGTGATCAATCTCCACCAGCATCGATGCAATATGTAAATGGATCGAAAGCAATGACTCAGAGACTTCTGGACCAGTTAGGTAAACATCAGGGAACTAAGCTGTGTCCTCCTTGATAATTAAACTTATCATTAACGTCAGTCACTGCAGCTTTATGGGAGATGGGTGTTCCCAGATAAATGTGAGTTTTGTTTTTGCCGTGCTTACGAGATCCATGGCCTTATCACCAAATGATGCTGGGGATGCTGAAAGCTTGCAGAGCTTTCATAAGAGCCTGCTTGGGAGCGATCCCTTCAGAAACACTGAACAGACCCTGAATGTGTTCAGCTCCTGAAATCCACTGAGCCCAAAACAGAGACTGCCGTGGGAAGCAGGGAAACATTACACGTCACCTCATTCTCCATCCTTCCCATTGTCCACTTCCAGCTCAGGATGGAAATGAGGCTGTGGGCTGCAGGGGCCCTCGGTCTGACCCCGCACAGCTCTGAAGAGCACAGCTGTCGTCCTCCAGCACAGCCCAGACAGCACAGCAGGTATCTGGGTTGGGGGCTGCATTTCTGTGTGAAGGGCACTGCAAGACTGTGACTTGTCACGCTTATTGCAAAGCATCCGTGTGAAGGGGAGAGCCCCCTGCAAACAGCTCTCACTGCGACGTCCCGAGCAGCTTTCTGTTCTTAGCCCTCCCTGACTCTGCGTTATATATGCATATATCACTCCAGCTGTCATTTCATCTCCGTAACAATTAGCTAAAAACAAAGAGTGACCGCTCAGTCCCCCCTGCAGCCCAGGGGCTGGGAGATATTTCCTAGAGCTGTGTCCCCAAACATCTGCAGAGCACCCCTGCCACGCTGCAGGGAGAGCACACAGCCAGACCAGCCCTCCCAGTGACCCTGCCCTTGTCCCCAGGCTCTGGAACTGGTTGGAATGGTCCCAGGCTGGTAATGGGCACAGGCCACCAACCTTCCCTCAGACCATCTCCAAGTGCACTTCAAAGTCAGTTCTGGCCACAGAGCCGTGTGAGCGTGCCTGTGGCACCAGCCCTCGGTTAAGGAGGTGAGGAGAGCGTAACGGGACACGAGATGGGGCTCTGCCAGCCCTGGGGCCTCAGAGCCAGCAGAATCCCTGGCACACCTCATCCACAGCAAACCTCGGCCTTACAGAAGGTCTCAGCTAGTTCAGATTCTCTCTGCTGCATTGGATCTCAACAGCCCCCTGCACCCATCTGTCCAACCCCCATGGACCAATCCCACGGGCTGTGTCACACCGGGGTGCCTTGAGAGCACGGGGCAGGAGGATCCCTACAGCACTGAGCTGGGCCGTGTCCACAGCCCACACTCACAGCCCACCAGTGCAAAGCCAGGCAGTGTGATGAGGACGAGGGGACGAGGGCAGGTGACGCACAGCACTGGCCAGCAGCTCTCTGCAGCAGGACAGCGGCCAGTGGCAGCAACACTGGGAAGTCAACACTGCTTCTTGGCATGACTTGCTGCCCAGAGAGGCTGTGGATCCCCGTCCATCCTTGGAGGTGTTCATGGCCAGGTTGGATGGGGCCCTGGGCAGCCTGGGCTGCTGTGAGATGTGGAGGTTGGTGGCCCTGCGTTGGTGGGGGGTTGGAGCTTCATCGTCCTTGGGGTCCCTTCCAACCCCGGCCATTCTGTGATTCTGTGATTCTGTGATGACTTCTGCTGGTCGGGTGATCGCTGGTTAAATCTGCCAAGCCCAGGGCAGCACAGCAGCCAGAAAGAGGTGAGCAGGGGCTGTGCTCACTTTGTGCCCCGTGCCCAAAGCAGGCAGCAGCGGCGTTCCTACTCAGGAACAGGAGCGGAAGCTCTCAGAAGCCAAAGATCCGGGGGTCCAGGAGGCCAAGCAGCTCCTCGGAGGACTCTGAGAGAGGCCAGGTTGTCCGTGCCGCTTCCTGCTTTCCATTGGGCTGCCACGGGGCTTCTCTTCGCTCACACCACGAGAATGGCTCAGGAACCCGTGTCTCACCAGGTCTTTTCTTTCCCTCTTGCCAGACAAACACGGTGCTCCACGGCAGCAGGACTGTTGCCCAGAGACAGAAGATGAGTGGAGCCCTTCAGGACAACAAGCCAAGCAACGCGGCAATGAACCCTACTGCAAGCAAGTGCACAGAGATGCGTGGGGGTGGGAGTAACTTCATAGCTGGCGTCTTCATCCAGGCGAAGAACAAGAAGCTGAGCATCTACGATGCCATGATCAGGGGGCTCCTGACGCCGGGCACGGCCCTGGTGCTGCTGGAGGCACAGGCTGCGTCAGGGTTCCTCACCGACCCCATGAGCAACGCAAAGCTGTCAGTGAAAGAGGCGCTGAGCGCTGGACTCATCGGCAGAGATTTCTACGAGAAGCTGCTGTCAGCAGAGGGAGCCGTGAGCGGGTACACGGAGCCGTACACGGGACACAAGATCTCTCTCTTCCAGGCCATGCAGAAGGAGTTCATCGTGAAGGAACACGCCATCCGCCTGCTGGAGGCCCAGATCGCCACCGGCGGCATCATCGACCCCACCACCGGCGACCGCCTCCCCGTGGAGGTGGCCCAGCAGCGCGGCTACTTCGACCGCGAGATGTGCCAGTTCCTTCTGAACCCCAAGAACCAAACCAGGAGTTGTTTCGACCCCAACACGCATGAAAACCTCACTTACACGCAGCTCCTGCGCCGCTGCGTGCCCGACCCCGACACGGGGCTGCTGATGCTGCACGTGATGGACAAGGGATCCGCGCTCTTCCAGCTCAACAAGGACGCCCGCAAAGCCCTGCAGGCCGCCCGCACCACCGTCAGCGTGGGGCTCTTCCAGGGCTCCTCCAGCGTCACCGTCTGGGAGCTCCTCTTCTCTCGCTACGTCTCTGATCACCAGAGAGAGGAGCTGCTGAGGAAATACAAAGCAGGGACAGTGACCATCCCGGAGATGATCATCATTCTCACCACCATCATCACTGGGGTGGAAACGGGAAGCGGAGACCTGGACTCATCCACAGAAACAGCTGACGGTGAGATAGGAGAGTCACAGCCGGTGCAGGACACGCGCTCCCAGGAGCAGCAGTTGAGAAAGTCTTTAAAGTCTGCAACCATCTATGTCACTGCCGGTGAGTTCCAGGGACAAAATGTCTCCTTGTTGGATCTGCTCTTTTCCACATGCGTCCCTCAGGAGAAGCGGCAGGAGCTGCTGGAGCTGTACAGGGCAGGGATACTGAGCACTGAACAGGTGGCTGCTGCTGTCAGCACCGTCATAAACAAAACAGAAGCTGCAAATATCACACCCACAGCGAACGCTGGGAATCCACAAAATGCAGTGTCAGGGGCAGAGGAAAACGGAGACGGTTGTTCAGCACAAGATAATGTCTTGAAGTCTACCACCATTGACATCCCAGCCGGTGAGTTCTCTGTGTGGGACCTGCTCTTCTCTGACTACATCCCTGAGGACAAACGGCAGGAGCTCCTGGTGCTGTACCACGGAAGGGTATTAACCCTGGAGCAGGTGATAACTGCTGTCACCACTCTCATTAAGAAAAAAGAATCTACAGGCAGGAAATTCCAAATCACAGTCAAGCACTCCAGCAAGGACACTGTGCCAGCAGCCGGAGAGAAGGATGATGACTCCTCCAAAGAGGAGCCACGGGAAACAGCCTTGAAAACCACACTTGTCGACGTGGAGGTCGGAGAGTTTCGGGGCCACAAGGTCTCTGTGTGGGACCTGCTCCACTCCAAGTACATCCCTGCGGAGAACAGGAAGGAGCTGCTCGAGCTGTACCAGGCAGGAGAGTTAACCCTCGAGCAGGTGAAAACCGTTGTCAGCACCATTGTGGCCAAGACAGAAGCAGCAGAGGCAGAGGAGTCAGCACATGTGAGTGGTCCAAGTGCAGAGATGGCTGTCATAGAAGCGGAGCACACCCATCACCTGCAGGACACGACCTGGGAAAAAATCTTGAAGTCCACCACAGTTGAGATGGCAGTGGATGAGTTCCAGGGGAGACGAGTCTCCGTGTGGGACCTGCTGTCCTCCGACTACCTCCCTGAAGACAAAAGGCAGGAGCTCCTGGCGCTGTACAGTGACGGGCACTGCCCTTGGAGCAGTTAATAGCTGTTGTCACCACTCTCATTAAGAAAAAAGAATCTACAGGCAGGAAATTCCAAATCACAGTCAAGCACTCCAGCAAGGACACTGTGCCAGCAGCTGGAGAGAAGGATGATGACTCCTCCAAAGAGGAGCCACGGGAAACAGCCTTGAAAACCACACTTGTCGACATGGAGGTCGGAGAGTTTCGGGGCCACAAGGTCTCTGTGTGGGACCTGCTCCACTCCAAGTACATCCCTGCGGAGAACAGGAAGGAGCTGCTCGAGCTGTACCAGGCAGGAGAGTTAACCCTCGAGCAGGTGAAAACCGTTGTCAGCACCATTGTGGCCAAGACAGAAGCAGCAGAGGCAGAGGAGTCAGCACATGTGAGTGGTCCAAGGGCAGAGATGACCGTCACAGAAGCGGAGCACACCCATCACCTGCAGGACAGGACCTGGGAAAAAATCTTGAAGTCCACCACAGTTGAGATGGCAGTGGATGAGTTCCAGGGGAGACGAGTCTCCGTGTGGGACCTGCTGTCCTCCGACTGCCTCCCTGAGGACAAAAGGCAGGAGCTCCTGGAGCTGTTCCGTGACGGGACCCTCACCACTGAGGAACTTATCCGGGCTATAAGCAGCACCGTGACACACAGCAAAGAAAGACATCTCGCAGCCCTTCCTCAGCAGACAGTGGATCTCCTGCAGTCAGAAGGCTCTTACATTACCTTTGGGCAGTTCCAGGAGCAGAGGGTGTCGGTGTGGGAGCTCCTCTCCACCAAGCAGGTCTCTGAGTACAAACGAGAAGCGTGTCTCGACATTTATGGCACGGGAGGGCTGACTGTGAACAAGATCACCATCACCACCACCGTTGTCACAGGCACACAGGGAAAGAAGAGGCAGCACCAGGACCCCTAGGACCACCCGCCCCAGGGGAGGAGCGAGCTCTGCCTCGTGGGGAAAATACCAGCTGGGGGCTGGTGAGCGCCGGCTCTCCAGGTAGCACAATTCTGGGCAGGAAACAGTGGTGTTGAAGTGCTGTGTGGAACGATGCTGCTGCCTGGTTAAACTCCTTCCTGTCTCAGCTGCTGCTTCCCTGAGATTTTTTTTTCCCAGTGGAGCATTGCTGGGGGGTTCTGGGGAGGGCGTGGGGAGGCTTGTGCCTGTGGACCCACACAGGCATTGACAAAAGACAGGGAAAGAAAAAGGCAGGTGTGTCTGGCACCCACAGCAGATGGGTCAGAGATCACCATCAGTGGGAGCAGGCAGAGACCCCAAAGCAGGAGCTGTGGGCAGCACAACTATCAGCTACAGAAGAGTGCAGAGGGACAGACCACCTCTGGCCAGGATAGCTGGGACCCCGGCCTGGCTGAGGGGAGAGCAGTTTGGGTAGCACACATGGCTGTGGCCGCCTGTGAGACATTTCACCCTGACCCATCCACTCCACTGAGGAAAGTTGGGGCTGTGGGGATCTGCGGGGCTGCTGGAGCTCACTGCATACAGTCGAGGTGGGAATGGGTTTCTGTTTCTGGAGCTCTGATGCAGTCAGCTCCTGGGTGTACTCACAGGAGCCAAGAGCTATCAGGGCCAAGGGGATCAGAGAATCATAGCATTGTTTGTGTTGGAAGGGACCTTGAAAGGCCATCTAGTCCCACTCTGCTGCAATGAACAGGGATAGCACAGCTCAGTCAGGGGCTCAGCACTCCATTCAGCCTGAACTGGGATGTCTCCAGGGATGGGACATCTGCCACCTCACTGTGCCAGTGCTTCGCTACCCTTAGCATAAATAACTTTTTCCTTATATCAAACCTAAATTTCCCCTCTTTTAGTGTAAAACCACTTCCTCTTGTCCTGTCACAACAGACCTTGCTAGAGTCTTCCCCTTCTTCCTAAGAACCATAGAATCATACAGGTTGGAAAAGACCTCAGGGACACGATTTAGCAGAGAGTTCTTAGTTGGGGTAGTATGGTTTGGTCATGATTGGACTCGATGATCTTTAAGGACTTTTCCAACCTGAGTGATTCTATGATTCTACGACATCCAAGATCCCCAAGTCCAACCCCAACCCATCCCTACCGTGCCCACTGACCACGTCTCTCAGTGCCACGGCTCCAGAGCTCTGGAACACCTCCTGGGGTGGTAACTCCTCCACTTCCCTGGGCAGCTGTTGGTGCATCACTACTCTTTCAGAGAAGAAATGTTTCCTAATACCCAACCTGAACCTCACCGTCGCCTCTCATCCTATTACAGCTCCCTGGGAGCAAAGGCCAATCCCAACCTCACTCAGAGCTCCTCTCATGGAGGTGTAGAGAACGGTCAGGTCTCCCCTGAGCCTGAGGATGCCGCAGGGCAGGGCTACCCTCACAAGTGCCAGGGCATCGGGGAGGGGAATCACGCGTGTGGGAGCATCCCCACACTGCCCAGCGCTCCAACGAGCAGCCGTGTGTGTGTGCCACGTAGGCACAGACCACAGAGCATGGGCACGGAGAGTGCATGCAGGCTGTGTGCGTGTGCGTGTGTGTGCCTTTCACCACCACAGGTGTGTGACTGTGTGTCCATGTCCCTGTAACAGGGCAGTGAGTGACACAGAGCTCTCACCATGTCTGTGTGGATGTGACATTGAGTGTCACCCTGCTGCTGCCCCCGATGGCACAGCAGGCCTCAGCAGCTGGGCCTCGGTGGGGCCAATCCCTCAGCTGGGCCTCAGTGGGACCAATCCTTCAGCTGGGCCTCAGTGGGGCCAAACCCTCAGCTGGGCCTCAGTGGGACCAATCCTTCAGCTGGGCCTCAGTGGGACCAATCTCTCAGCTGGGCCTCAGTGGGACCAATCCTTCAGCTGGGCCTCAGTGGGACCAATCCTTCAACTGGGCCTCAGTGGGACCAATCCTTCAGCTGGGCCTCAGTGGGGCCAGTCCCTCAACTGGGCCTCAGGGGGCCAAACCCTCAGCTGGGCCTCAGTGAGGCCAGTCCCTCAACTGGGCCTCAATGGGGCCAGTCCCTCAACTGGGCCTCAGTGGGGCCAATCCTTCCTCTGGGCCTCAGTGGGGCCAATCCCTCAGTTGGGCTGCAGCCAGGCCACAGCCAGGCCCACAGTGGGAGCCTCAATGAGGCCTCAGCAGGGTAAGCCCTCAGCAGGGGCCTCGCCCAGCCCCTCACCCAGCCCCTCGCCCAGCCCCTCGCCCAGACCCCCAGTGGGTCCCTCAGTGGGACCCTCAGCAGGACCAGGCCCTCCACCAGGCACTCATCCTGGGCCTCTGCCAGCCCCACAGCTGGGACCCAGCCGGCACTCAGCCCCACACATCCTGGCTTCAGCTGGTTGGGCTGGAGCCAGACCCTCAGACCACAGACCTGCAGCTGCCCAATGCCCTGTGCTGTGCCGGAGCTGCTCTCCGTGTCCTCCCAACTCGGCCACGTCAGCCCCTCTGCAAAGCCAGGCTGTGCAGGGCATGGCTGCCATCAGCCTGACCCCAGGGCGTGCTGCTCTTCCCTGCAACAGCAGACACGGGCTGGGCCCGCAGCACTCAGCAGCCAAACCCATGCAGGCCCCAGGATGTGCTGCCCACATCCCAAAGCCCCTCAGGGCCCTGTGAGTTCCCATGGGTGAAGGTCCCTGCAGCGTGGGTCCCTGCAGCCTCCAGCATCCCAGCCCTGACTGGGGCACCCAGGCCTTGGCCCATGGGGTCTCATTGCCACCCAGCGTGGGGCCCCATGGTTCCCTGCTCAGGGCATTCCAGTGAACACTGGTGAAGCCTGCACCGACACCAGGAGCTGCAGGAGGTGCCAGCAAGTCCAGCTGGCAGGTTCAGCCATCCCAGCAGGCACAGTGCCTATGACACGGCTGGCACCCGCCCTTGAACTCTGCAGGGAGCACAGAGAGGCAAAGCGAAGCGCACTGGATGTGCCACCTTTGGAGGACACTCCCCATGCACAGAGCTCTGCAGCCGTGTGAAAGAGAGACCCACGGGCAGTCCCTGGGGCTGAACGGCTGAATGGCCCCATCCCAGACACCTTCGTGTGCCACATGGGGACGGCAGTGCAAGTCCTGTGTGCCACACACAGCCTGCAGCCCGGGGACACGGCCATGGGCACCCATCCCTGCTGGGGAGGCACAGAGAGGTGCTGGCAGAGATACCTAAGAGTTACAGCACTTCAGTCTGAGCACCAGGAGAGCCCCTCCACGAGCGGGAGCTCACTAACAAACAGACCAACTAATAGAGATGTGCAGCAGCATGGGCGCTTCAGGCTGAGCCACGCTGCTCCAGAGGGAACGGAGCTGCTGTGAATTACCAGGAAAGGAGCAGAGAACGGAACAGCACCTCCTGAGGTGTTCATTGTCACATCTTATTGTCCCACATCATGAGAAATCAGTCAAGTTCAAGAATGATGAAGCACAGGGAAGCACTGAGTGGGCTCCACATGCTGGAAGAGGCAACCAGGAGGTGCAGGACACAGTCTGGAAGAGGTGACCAAGAGGTGGAGGATGCAGTGGCTGGCGGTGGGGTCGTGTGTTCAACACAAGGACCAGGGATATGGCAGAAGCCATTGGATTGAAGGAAGTATTTTCTGGGCAGTGGAGCTGAGGGAATCCCTGCAGCGTGATGAAGGGCAGAAGTTTGTACTGGTTCAAAAAGCTGTTGGTCTAAGCCATGGAGGAAAACCCATTGAGGATTTAAAAATAAATTACAAGGCAGAGCTACGTGCCAGGAGCCACCAGAGCCACAACTTGGGCTGGAGAGCAGATACCAACCTGCTGTATTCTGCTGCTGTGCTCTCATGCTGCTCACTGCACGCGTGCCCTTGGCTGGCACTGGGGCTGGAAGGACCTCACAGACCCCCCTGCTAATGGCACCAGTCTGTGCCATGGGTTCAGGCAGGGCCATGGGTCTGGTATGGGAAAGGGGAAGGGGAAGGGGAAGGGGAAGGGGAAGGCGAAGGGAAGGGGAAGGGGAAGGGGAAGGGGAAGGGAAGGGAAGGGAAGGGAAGGGAAGGGAAGGGAAGGGAAGGGAAGGGAAGGGAAGGGAAGGGAAGGGAAGGGAAGGGAAGGGAAGGGAAGGGAAGGGAAGGGAAGGGAAGGGAAGGGAAGGGAAGGGAAGGGAAGGGAAGGGAAGGGAAGGGAAGGGAAGGGAAGGGAAGGGGAAGGGGAAGGAAAGGGAAGGGGAGGGGAAAGAAGGGAAGGGGGAGGGGAAAGAAGGGAAGGGAAGGGAAGGGAAGGGAAGGGAAGGGAAGGGAAGGGAAGGGAAGGGAAGGGAAGGGAAGGGAAGGGAAGGGAAGGAAGGGAAGGGAAGGGAAGGGAAGGGAAGGGAAGGGAAGGGAAGGGAAGGAAGGGAAGGGGAAGGGGAAGGGGAAGGAGAACAAAGGGGAGGGGAGGGAAAGAGAACGAAGGGGAGAGGAGGGGAAGGGAGGGGAGGGGACAGAGGATGGTGGGCAGGAGCCCCAAAAGGAGCCCTGGCCATTCCCTGCCCCAGCCCGTTCGGTGAGCCAGGAGGCTCCAGATGGCTTCCCTGGGCTCCAACTGCACTCTCATAGGAAGTGCTGGATTTCCAAAAAAGAAGCTGAATGAAAACAGGACGTTGTGTAAGGAGAGATCTGCATACATTTGCATAGTTATGAGCTAGTTGCATAACGGAATGCATCTGAATAGCATCTGAACACTCTTTGGAGGCATGAGGGCAGTGGGAAAATAAAAGGTCGGGTGGGAAGGAGCTGCTGCCCAGTCCCTTTGGGAGCATCACACCACAGTGGAGCACTGGAGAGCTCCTCTGTTCGATGGGAGAAGATTGGGTTTGGGAGCTGAAGCCCCCAGCACACCATCGCTGTGCCCACGGGTCAGGCCAAGCCGCAGCCACAAGCAGGGAAGCAGCAGCACACCCGCAGCACGGGCAGCTTTCCCTACTGTGATGGCATTCCCTGCCGTGGGGGCCATAGACCCCCTGAGTTGTGCCCCCAGCTGTGGGAAGTCGAGCCCACCCACCCCGCTGCCTCCATTAGAACACACCAGCAGCCAACGCGGGCAGCAGGCCGCCTCCCTGCCCCACAAACACCTGCAAAAGGGGGTGGGCATCCTCTGCCTCTGCTTCAGGAGTCGTTCCAGCCTCCCTCCCCAGCAGCCCCCACGCTTTCAGCCACTCGGTACCATCCGTCAGTTGGAGCAGATCTCCTGCTGCTCAGCTGCTGCGTGCTGATAAACCACCCCGAGCAATCTTATCGCCTGTTCCACCGCGCCGCCACTCCGTGCTGCTCCCACCTCCTCTCTGCATTCCCTCGGCTGCTCTCCTCTGCTCCTTTCCCATACGAATGTCGTTCACCATGTCTGCTCAGTGTCTGTGAGTTGAGCTCTGTTCAGAGGCACTGCTTCTCCCGGACACACATCCCAGCAGAGTTAACACACAGCATCTCTAGGGCTGCAGTCTGCATTCATTCCGGGGCTGCTGGTTGCATTCAGGCCTTCTCCTCCCCAACCATTTCTCAACCCGGGCTCCTAATGTATGGCACAAACGTTTAGTTGGTGAGTGCAGGGCATGACTTTGCATTTTGTACCGTTCCATTTCCTCCCGTGACTCTCAGTTCAACGTCATCCATCGCTCTGAGAGCTGCTCCAGCCCTCACCTGTTGGCCGAGCTCGCTGACACACACCTGATATTGTGCCAAGGCCTGTGATGAAGATACGGCATAGATTTGGCTTTCAGAGTCCATATTCCCCTTTCAGCACAAAGCAATCTCCTGGCAGCAAGGAGGACCTTGGCTGTGCTTACCCTGCTGCAGCCATGAGGCTGATACAGGAGACCAAAGTTATCTTCTGCTTTTGCTGCTCACCAGCTCTGCTGTTGGGCGCAGCTGCTCTGGTTTTGTTTTAACATCACAAAACCAGGGGTCAGCAGTAACACTCCGGGGTGTCTCTGCTTTTGTCTCCTCCTCCAGAAGGGAACTCGGTATCACCTTTAAGCTCAACCTGTTACTTTCTCCTAATGAAAGAAGTCAGACGGGGAAAAGGAACAGAAGATATCGTCATGATGAAATCCCAGCTTAATTTTCCACTTAACTGGTTCTACTTCTTTTTCCAGTCAAAATAAGTGTTTGAAAGCTGTTGGGACGGGGAGCTCACCAGCTCTGATGTGCACTTAACTCCTTCCTGCAGTCACAGGATGGGGCCACGTCCCCCACGTCCCCCTGGGCTGAAGCATCCCAGGTGCAGCAGGCGCCCGCCCTGCTCTCCCCGTGCCCACTGCAGGGTGGGGGTGCTCGGGCTGCACCTATGGGTGCTGCTCCACTGCACCCACCAGCATTCCCCACGGCCAGAATGTCCATGCAGGGCAGGGGCAGAGCCTGAGCCTCAGGACGGGAGGTTGCAGGGCGGCTGTGAGAGCTGGGGAGCTGCGGGGGGGAGGAGGGGGGCAATCCTGGAGGGATGGAAAGGAACCGGCTGAGATTTGCGAAAGGAAACCACGGGCTGAGGGGCAGGAAATTCCCTGGAAGCCGAACACAGAGGTTGGAAAAACAGAACGGTGGGGTCTGGGGCAGCTCAGCCCTGCAGGCACGGCGTGTGCTGCTGCACCCAATGCCCTGCGCTCCGCTGGGCATCGCTACCTGCAGCCCTGCTCTGCACAGCAGGAAGGAGGCAGCAAACGGAGGGGCTCTGAGCAGCCCGGGGCTGGGAATCATAGTCACAGAAGTGCCCAGCTTGGAAAAGACCTGAAAGATCACCGAGTCCAAGCACAGCCCAGCCATCCCAGCCCAACTCTAAGAGCCCTCTGCTAAATCACGGCCCTGAGCACCACCTCCAGACGGTTGTTCAACACCTCCAGGGATGCTGACCCAACCGCCTCCCTGGGCAGCCCATGGCAGTGCTTCACAGCCCTTTCTGCACACAAGTTCCTCCTGACATCCAACCTAAACCTCCCCTGGCACAACTCGAGGCTGTTTCCCCTCCTCCTGTCCCTGTCAGCAGTGAGAAGAGAGCAGCCCTGCTCTGCTGCAACCCCCTTTCAGATACTGGCGCAGAGCAATCAGGTCTCCCCTCAGCCTCCTCTTCCCCACACTGAACAGCCCCACTTCCTTCAGTCTCTCCTTGCAGGCCATGTTCTCCAAGCCCTTCCCCAGCCTTGCTGCCCTTCTCTGGCCCTGCTGCAGCACCTCCACGTCCTTTCTGTACTGAGGTGCCCAAAACTGAACCCAGCACTCGAGGTGAGGCCTCACCAGTGCCGAGTGCAGGGCAGGATGACTTCCAGTCCTGCTCACCAGCCCTGATCCCAGCCAGGATGCCGCTGGTCGCCTCGGCCACCTGCGCACACTGCTGGCTCACACTCAGCCCACTCTCCATCACTGCACCAGGAAACTGCAACCAAGTCTCTGCTGGGGCTCTGAGCACCCCGAGCCCTTTCAGCTGCTGCGAGGAGGGAAGAAAGGAGTTCGGTCTGGCAGAATCCAAGCACTCTTTGCTACAAGCAGAGAACAAAAGGCAGCAGCCCTCTCTGTTCCAGCAGCACCCGCACACCTCGGCAGCTGCCAATGGCTGAGTGCTCCTCCAGACCCCTGGGGTTTGGCCCCAACCCCTGTGTGCCCCATAGCACTGCGCCTTTCACCCCTCTGTGCTGCTGTCCCTCTGCTCTCCCCACTGCCACCTCCATGCCCTGCTCACCCGCAGGGCCTCAGCCGCTCCAATTTTAGCCCTGAGCTCACTGTGAGCAGAACAGCGTGTGCCCCATGTGGCTCACAGCCACACCGTGTGTCCAGCTCTGCCCGTCTGCATGGAGCGCTGCCACTTGTGCTGCTCAGCTTTCCTCTTATGGAAGCACATGTGGTGAGCTGAGGATGTGCAGGAGCTGCCAGGAACGTGCCACGGCCCAGAACGGCAGCACTGAGACCTTACAGAGCGTGCAACCTTCCCAGCTCCATGGGCACAGCTCAGCCCTCCCAGCTCCATGGGCGCAGCTCAGCCCTCCCAGCTCCATGTGCACAGCTCAGCCCTCCCAGCTTCATGGGGCACAGCTCAGCCCTCCCAGCTTCAGGGGCACAGCTCAGCCCTCCCAGCTCCATGGGGCACAGCTCAGCCCTCCCAGCTCCATGGGGCACAGCTCAGCCCTCCCAGCTCCATGTGCACAGCTCAGCCCTCCCAGCTCCATGTGCACAGCTCAGCCCTCCCAGCTCCATGTGACACAGCTCAGCCCTCCCAGCTCCATGCGCACAGCTCAGCCCTCCCAGCTCCATGTGCACAGCTCAGCCCTCCCAGCTCCATGGTGCACAGCTCAGCCCTCCCAGCTCCATGGGGCACAGCTCAGCCCTCCCAGCTCCATGTGGCACAGCTCAGCCCTCCCAGCTCCATGTGCACAGCTCAGCCCTCCCAGCTCCATGGGCACAGCTCAGCCCTCCCAGCTCCATGGGGCACAGCTCAGCCCTCCCAGCTCCATGGTGCACAGCTCAGCCCTCCCAGCTCCATGGGGCACAGCTCAGCCCTCCCAGCTCCATGGGGCACAGCTCAGCCCTCCCAGCTCCATGTGCACAGCTCAGCCCTCCCAGCTCCATGTGCACAGCTCAGCCCTCCAGGCTCCATGGGACACAGCTCAGCCCTCCCAGCTCCATGGGGCACAGCTCAGCCCTCCAGGCTCCATGGGGCACAGCTCAGCCCTCCCAGCTCCATGGGGCACAGCTCAGCCCTCCCGGCTCCACTGAACACAGCTCAGCCCTCCCAGCTCCATGTGCACAGCTCAGCCCTCCCAGCTCCATGTGCACAGCTCAGCCCTCCCAGCTCCATGTGCACAGCTCAGCCCTCCCAGCTCCATGGGGCACAGCTCAGCCCTCCCAGCTCCATGGGGCACAGCTCAGCCCTCCCAGCTCCATGTGCACAGCTCAGCCCTCCCAGCTCCATGGGGCACAGCTCAGCCCTCCCAGCTCCATGTGCACAGCTCAGCCCTCCCAGCTCCATGTGCACAGCTCAGCCCTCCCAGCTCCATGGGGCACAGCTCAGCCCTCCCAGCTCCATGGGGCACAGCTCAGCCCTCCCAGCTCCACGGGGCACAGCTCAGCCCTCCCAGCTCCACTGGGCACAGCTCAGCCCTCCCAGCTCCATGGGCACAGCTCAGCCCTCCCAGCTCCATGTGCACAGCTCAGCCCTCCCATCTCCATGGGCACAGCTCAGCCCTCCCAGCTCCATGTGCACAGCTCAGCCCTCCCAGCTCCATGGGGCACAGCTCAGCCCTCCCAGCTCCATGGGACGCAGCTCAGCCCTCCCAGCTCCATGTGCACAGCTCAGCCCTCCCAGCTCCATGTGCACAGCTCAGCCCTCCCAGCTCCGTGGGGCACAGCTCAGCCCTCCCAGCTCCATGTGCACAGCTCAGCCCTCCCAGCTCCATGTGCACAGCTCAGCCCTCCCAGCTCCATGGGGCACAGCACAGCCCTCCCAGCTCCATGGGGCACAGCACAGCCCTCCCAGCTCCATGGGGCACAGCTCAGCCCTCCCAGCTCCATGTGCACAGCTCAGCCCTCCCAGCTCCATGGGGCACAGCTCAGCCCTCCCAGCTCCATGGGGCACAGCTCAGCCCTCCCAGCTCCATGTGCACAGCTCAGCCCTCCCAGCTTCAGGGGCACAGCTCAGCCCTCCCAGCTCCATGTGCACAGCTCAGCCCTCCCAGCTCCATGGGGCACAGCTCAGCCCTCCCAGCTCCATGGGGCACAGCTCAGCCCTCCCAGCTCCATGTGCACAGCTCAGCCCTCCCAGCTCCATGTGCACAGCTCAGCCCTCCCAGCTCCATGTGCACAGCTCAGCCCTCCCAGCTCCGTGGGGCACAGCTCAGCCCTCCCAGCCCCCTGAACCCCTCCCGAGATGTCTGCAGAGGATGCACCTCTGGAGGGTGAGCAGGAGATGCTCTCAGCAGTGACCGTTGTCAGAAGGGCTTTCAGGAAACTGCTCTGCTTTGCTCCCAGGAGGGCTGTGGTCCTGCAGCATTAATGCACGCCGTGTGCCCCGCTGTGAGCACAGCTCTGGGTTAGCAGCAGGGCTGTGCATTTGTGCAGAGGAGGTACAGCCCGGCGCATTCACACAGATCCCTCATTTGCTGCCTCACGTTTGCCTGGCAGGAGCTGCTGAGTGCTGAAAGGAGGCAGTGCAGAGGATGTTTGTCCACCCCCACGGGCTGTCTGCCACCTGGACTGACCCTTCCTCTGTGACAAAGTGCCACTTGTGCAAAGCCACACGGCGTCACCGCGTCCCAACCCCATCCATCACATGGACGTAAACAAAAGGAAAGCAAAGGGTCTCGAGCAGCCAGGAGGGAGGGAAGGAGGGAGGCAGGGGGTCCGGCCCCAACCTCGGTGCTGCCCACATTTGCACCGCTGGAGCCCTGGAACAGAAGGGGGGTGGGGGGTTCCAGCTGCGTCCCTGCATTTCGCTGCCAATCCAGAGCCGGTGGAGCGCTCTGCAGAGGTCTGCGTGTGAACCAACCCTGAAAGGGGCTCACAGATCCCCTCACACTGGTTCAGTTTAAATGCAGGCTGCGCCCAAATGGTACCGAATCACAGAATGGCAGAGGGAGGTAGGATGGACCTCCAGAGGTCACCTGCTCCAGGCCCCAGCTCAAGGGTGGGCACAGTTATTGCGCATTAAACAGCACCAGGAGCTCCTGCCCCACTGCTCCGTCGGGACCACGGCTCTTTGAAGCTGCTTTCAGATCCCCACTCTCCTCCATCCAAACCACAGCTGGAAGCACAGCGGTGCAGTTCCAACCCAAGTCCTTGGGGCAGCAGCGTCTGAAATGTTGACCAACCCGGACCTGAGACAGGCAGGACAAGCAGGAGATGCTTGAATGTGGACAGGCAAGGCAAACGGAGGCTCCACTCTGTGTTTGAGTGGTGAGATGCTGGAACAGCTGCCCAGAGAGGCTGTGGATCCCCGTCCATCCTTGGAGGTGTTCAAGGCCAGGTTGGATGGGGCTCTGGGCAGCCTGGGCTGCTGTGAGATGTGGAGGTTGGTGGCCCTGCGTTGGGGGGGGTTGGAGCTTCGGGATCCTTGAGGTTCCATCCAACGCAGGCCATTCTGTGATGCTATGATTCTGTGATTTTTCCAGTGAGGAAAAAGGATGTCGTAGAAAGAAGATTAAAAGACATAGGAGTGCAGGGGGTACTGAGGATAAGGGGTGAAGAAACGGCGATGGATGTGGGTGTGCTGTGCAGTGATGGGCACCGATGGCCCTGGGGAGGATCACTGCAGCGGAGCATCCACTGACCCAGGAAGTCACAGTGCCACGCTGGGAACCTGCACTCAAAAAGCTGGGGTTGGAATGCAGGACCTCAGCAATCCGTGCTGCCAGAGGGGATTTACATTCCTCAAAGGATCTCCAGGATTTGTGCAGGAGCCACCTGTGCACGGGAAGCACTGCGGCTTCGGGGCGCAGCCAGCGTGAGTGCAAACCACAGCCGAGCTCAACCAAGGCCTCGTGTGGATGGAAAGGGTTTCCTCCCCACAAAACAGGCAGCAGAGAGCAGCACCCCTGGGCAGACCCACAGATCCCCGATCCCATCTGTGCCCCTTTCTGGCGGCTCATCCCAAGGGGAAGAGGTGGGGGCCGGGCAGCGATGGCCCCATTGCAGACCTGCAGCTTCTGGCGCAGCGCAGCTCGGGGCCCTCCTGAGCCGAAGGCTGCATCTGCATCCCGCTGTTTAATGGCCTTCAATCAATTTCCCTCCCGCCAATTTGCCTAATGGCTTTGAAAATCATTTTCTACTTTGGCTGCCATAAACACCCGACGGCGATGAATTCCACAGCTATAAAGAATTGCTGCCCTCGTGCGCTGTAAAGCCCGCTCTATCAGGCGTCCCAAATACTGATGCTGTGTGGCTGCGGGTTCCCACTTCTGTGTGCTGCCCTCATTCTGCACATCCGCTCAGCTGCTTTCCCAGCTTCCAGCTCTGCTTTGTGCCCGGGCTCTGCTGCCCTTCCTGCACCCCGAGAGCCTCTGCAGCTCTTTGCAGCTTCAGAGCTGAGTGTGCCCACACTTGGTGGCACCTCCAAGTGCTTCCAGCTCCGCTCGTCCCTCTTGCATGATTTGTGAGCACTGCACAGCGGTGCCAGCTGCCATCCGCAGCACAGCCAGCGCTCCAGCAATGGGATGTTTGCTCTCCTCCAAACCTATTGGGCAAACGTTTCGCTCCGGCAATTTGTCACCATTTCTGGTATGGGTTTGTTCTATACATAATTCTGATCATTTGCCACCGCATTCGGAGGCTGCTCCTCCAACTTGCCTTGCACAAGGACTCCATCCGTGACCGCTCTGCAGCCAATGCCACACTTTGCTGTTTTCTTGTAGCAACACCTCCCCGGTGACCCCACTGAGACCCCCTCAGCTCTTCACACCCTCTGTTCAGGTTCTTCCCTTCCACGTTTTTGAGCACCGCTTTTTATCTCCGGCCCACGCTTGGCCTGTGCTGGGATTGAGCTCCCACCTGCTGAGGGCAGCTCCTGGAGGCAGGCGGTGCTTCCCAGCACAGGGTTTGCACTGAGGCTGGGAATGGGGGACGGCGGCAGCAGGAAGGCAGCATCCAAGGCCAGGTTGGATGGGGCCCTGGGCTACGAAATGCTGTGAGATGTGGAGGTCGGTGGCCCTGCGTGTGGTGGGGGGTTGGAGCTTCATCATCCTTGGGGTCCCTTCCAGCCCAGCCATTCTGTGATTCTGTGTGTGACCCACAGATGGGGGCATTCACCAGAACACCGCAGGGACGCGTGGGGACGGATGCTGTAGGAAGGGCTCTGGGGCACAGCGTGTGCTGCTGTCTGTCCCCAGCCCTTCTATTCCCCGTGCTTATTGCCAGCCAAACTTTTACGCTCTGATAAGAAGCAGTGACTTCCTTACCCGCAGGGCCGGTCTGGTGCAGGATGGGGTCACCCAGGAGCTCACAGCTACAGGGCAACAATGGTGTAACTGGGGGGGGGCACTGGAGGGATGGTCTTCTGCAGCTGGGAGGTGATGGCAAAACTGCCATAGGGCGTTCTGTGGCACGGTGTCCCTGCAGGCACCATATAATAGAATCACAGAACCCTTGCAGCATGGCCTGGGCTGCAAAGGAGCCCAGCGCTCATCAGTTCCAACCCCTGCTGTGTGCAGGTCGCCAACCAGCAGCCCAGGCTGCCCAGAGCCACATCCAGCCTGGCCTCGGATGCCTGCAGGGATGGGATGAGCATCCACAGCCTCCTTGGGCAACCTGTGCCACTGCCTCACCACCCTCTGCATGAAAAACTGCCTCCTCACATCCAACCCAAACCTCCCCTGGCTCACTTTAAAGCCATTCCCCTTGTCCTGTCACCACCCACCCTCACAAACAGCCGTTCCCCTCCTGTTTATCCGCTCCCTCCAAGCGCTGAAGGCCGCAATCAGGTCTCCCTGCAGCCTTCTCTTCTCTTCTCCCAGCTGAACCAGCCCACTTCCCTCAGCCTTTCCTCACAGCAGAGCTGCTCCAGCCCTCTGAGCATCTCAGTGCCTCCTCTGGACCCGCTCCAACAGCTCCCTGTCCTTCCTATGCTGAGGTCCCCAGGCCTGTGGCTCCGTGTCCCTGTGGTGCTCAGCGCTCAGTGAAACACAGGGAGGCTCCTGGCACCTGGAGATGCCACCGACGGCCACAGCCCGGTCCTGAGAACCACAGAACGGGGCTGGGCTGCGGCGATGGAACGTCTCCCAAAACAGCAACCAGGCAGCCGGGTGGAGCGAGCAGGGTGGGACAAATAATGAACGTGCTGAAAGGAACCAGAACGGCCAGAAAGAAAAGAAAAAACAGCAAACGAGCCAGGGAACTGACAGAGGAATGAGCACAGCCGGGAAGTTCCTTGCTTAATGCAGCTGAGTGGTTCCTGCTGCAGAGCGTGAGGCCCCGCGGGGGTGCAGCTCTGTGCCAGCTCTGCACCCCAGCACAGCACTGATGGGCCAGGAAGGTCCTGAGCTCCACTCTGCGCCCGGCATTGGTGCAGAGACCCCACTGAGAGGGGATGGGGTGGGGAGTGGTGGAGGTGGGGGCAAGGAGAGGGCTGGAAGGGATGGGGACGGCACCGCGCAGCGGCGTGCGGCGTTTCTGCAGCTTGTGTCACGCACCGGGTATGAAGGCTTGGCCACGGAGCTCTGCTTGGGGCTCTGTTGGGTTTTTGTTGTTGTTACTCTATTTTTTCTCCTTTAAATTTAGAAATTGATGAGGTGGAGACCCCATTCCTGTAGGTGCCGGAGGCCGTGGATGGAGCCCTGGGCAGCCTGAGCTGGTGGGGAGCAGCCAACCCACGGCAGGGGTTGGAGCTCAGTGCTCTTCGAGGTCCCTTCCAGCCCAACCGCTCTGTGTTTCCGTGATTCTGTAAGTCCCAGAGCCGCAGCCCTGCTGCAGGCCGCATGGACACGGGGCGGGATGGAGGTCGGACATCCACGAAGGGCAAAACACAGCATTTGGCTTCATCAGACCGATGGCTGCAGCACACCGCAGGCACACCTTTGGTCCGGTCCCACACCACACCCCTATCTCCAAATTGGGGAGAGTTGGGTTTGATTTCAGCTTGATATTGGGAAAAAGTTCCTGTCCAAAAGAGCGGTGATGCCACCGCACAGCTGCCCGGGGAGGGGGGGGGGGGTCCCCATCTCTGGGATGTTCCAGAACCGGGGAGATGCGGCCCCCTGGGGACACGGTCAGCGGGCATGGGGGGGGGAGGGAGGGGTCTCCGGTTGGACGTGGAGATCTCGGAGATCCGCTCCAACCTCAACGATTCCGCGGTTCCGAGCCCCGGGGCGGGCGCTGCGCGGGGCGGCCCCTCCTCTCCCCGCGGGGCGGTCCGGGGGCGGTCCGCGTGCGGCCTCACGTCGGAGCGGGGCGGAGGGGGGAGGGAGGGGGGCAGAGCCCGATCCGTCCAGCCCGGAGCGGAGCGGTGCGGGGATGGCGGTGCCGGAGCCCGACGCGCGTTTGGCGCAGGAGAAGGAGGAGGAGAGCGAGGAGGAAAGCGAGATCCTGGAGGAGAGCCCGTGCGGGCGGTGGCAGAAGCGCCGCGAGCAGGTGGGGGCCGGGAGCAGCTCCCGGGTGCGGGCGGTGCCGCGGGATCCGCCGGAGGGCGGTGCGGGAGCGGCCCGCGGGGAGCGGGGGGAGCGGGGAAGGTGCGGAGAGCGCGCGGCGGGGAGCGGGGCTCGGCGCGTCCCGGTGCGGGGAGCGGGGCTCGGCGCGTCCCGGTGCGGGGAGCGCCGCGCGGTGGCTCCGGTGCGGGCCGTCCCGGTGCGCGGCGCTCCGCGTCCCGTCGCGGCGGCAGCGCGGTGTCCGCGGGTGAATCGCGGAGAAGCACCGCCGCGGCCGCCGCCCCCGGGGCGGAGGATCCGGTTCGTCCTCTCCGGAGGAGCGCCTCGGGCCGCCGCAGCCCATCCTCCGATCCGGGACCCCGCAGGGCGCTCACGCGGTGCCCGCCCGCGTCCCGCGGACCCGGGGTCGCCCTCGGAGCTCTTTCCCCGGCCGCGTCCCCGTACCCGTGCGACGCGCCCTGGGAGCGGTTCCCGAATTCCCCCCCGCCCCCATCGGGGCGCCCGAGAACGGCGCCAGAGCCGCGGTAAATCCTCGCCCCGGGCGGAGGTGGGACGGCGGTGGCAGAAAATGGCCCGGCCCACAGTAATCCCCTCTGTATGTCCCGCGAACAGCCCGGTGCGGCTCCCGGCGCTCTGCTCTGCCTTTGGGCGCCCCTCGTTCAGGGTCAGACATCAGAGAACCATTCAGGTTGGACAGGATCCCCAAGTCCGCCCTCCAACCCATCACCACTGTGCCCATCGACCACGTCCCTAAGCAGAAGCATCGACTTATTAAGGATGGTGAAGATTTCCAAGTCATGCCCGTCCCACCGTACCTGTCCCCATGGGTGTCCTCATGGCCGTGTCCCCGTGTGCCACATCTCCACGGTTCTTGAACACCTCCAGGGCCGGGGGCTCCATCACTTCCCTGTCCCGGCCCAGTCTGTGCTGTGCTGAGATGTGGGTCACCCTCCTGTGGTGGTGCTCCCACCAGCACCTGCCCGTCCCGTGTCCCCCTCCTTCCCTGCATCACCTCCGTGCCCGTGGATCACAGTTCCATCCCTCTCCCCGCCTCCCCTGCTGCACATCAGGGTCTCAGTAGCTTTGCCTGATGCAATGACCAGCGTGCCACATCTGCACCCCCAGCTTGTCCCGTGTGCTCCCAGCCCAGCATCCTGCCCACGGCTCCTTTGGGATGGGCTCTGGAGGTGCCCACCACCATCACCTGAACGCTGCACCCAACGGGTGCTGAGCTCCGGCTCCGGTGCTGCGTCGCAGTGTCCCTCATACCCAGGGGTCACGGTGTGGAGTGGCTGCTGCAGATCCCAGGTCTCTGTGGGACAGCCTGAGGGGTGGGGAGAGCTGTTGGGAAAGCAGATTTTCGGCTGAGAACACCACGATGCACCTGCAATGAGAGCTATGGGCACCAAATGACTCCTGCTGCGTGAGCCGAGCGGCGGGGACACGATTCTTCCAAGCAGTGCATAATGGCTGGGATGGAATCGCAGCTGACCCGGGGGTGGGCTGTGTTTTATCAGAGCTCTGGATGATGAGTGTTAATTGATGGCCCACCATCAGAACACCCTTGTTGTCCGTGGCAGAGGGACGACCTGCAGTCATTTCTCATTTGGACAACCCATGTTGTCCGTGTTCCTCCTTGCCCAAGGAGGCTGTGGATGCTCATCCCATCCCTGCAGGCATCCGAGGCCAGGCTGGATGTGGCTCTGGGCAGCCTGGGCTGCTGGTTGGCGACCTGCACACAGCAGGGGTTGGAACCAGGTGAGCGCTGTGGGCCATGCTAGGATTCTATCGTGATTCTATGATTATGGCACCCCATGTGTCCCTGCGGCATTCTGTGTGATCCCTGTGTCACTTTACGCATCCTTATGGCACCCTATGGATCCTTATGGCACCCTATGGATGCTTATGGCACCCTATGGGTTCCTGTGGCACCCTATGGGTTCTTACGGCACCCTTTAGATCCTTATGGCACCCTATGGATCCTTATGACACCCTATGGATGCTTATGGCACCCTATGGGTTCCTGTGGCACCCTATGGGTTCTTATGGCACCCTTTAGATCCTTATGGCACCCTATGGATCTCTGTAGCACCCTATGGATCCTTATGGCACCCTATGGATTCCTGTGGCACCCTGTGGATCCTTATGGCACCCTGTGGATCCTTATGGCACCCTATGAATCTCTATAGCACCCTATGGATCCCTATGGCACCCTATGGGTTCCTGTGGCACCCTGTGGATCCTTATGGCACCCTATGGATCTCTATAGCACCCTATGGATCTCCATAGCACCCTATGGATCCTTATGGCACCCTATGGGTTCTTATGGCACCCTTTAGATCCTTATGGCACCCTATGGATCCTTATGGCACCCTATGAATCTCTATAGCACCCTATGGATCCCTATGGCACCCTATGGGTTCCTGTGGCACCCTGCGGATCCTTATGGCACTCTGTGGATCCTTATGGCACCCTATGGATCTCTATAGCACCCTATGGATCTCCATAGCACCCTATGGATCCCTATGGCACCCTATGGGTTCTCTGGGCAGCCTGGTCTGGTGACTGGTGACCCTGCACACAGCACGGGGTTGAAACTCACGAAACCCAATTATCATTATGGTCCTTTTCAACCCAGGCCATTGTAGGATTCTGTGATTCTGTGTCGATGCTGACCCGTAATGATGTATATTTTAATGCCACGAGGGCGCTTTCGGCAGCAGTGCCGTGGCCAGAACTGACCCCAGACTTTTGTCCCCTTGTCCTCTGCTGCAGCACGTGGCAGAGCTGCAAACAACCGTGGCACCGTCGGTGGCACAGCCAGCAGAGCTGAGTGGCCGCATCACAGAGACGTGGCAGTGGTGCCTGACGGTGCCAGCAAATGTGGGGGAAGTTCTGTGTGAGACATCGCTGGTGCTTCGGTCGTGCACCAGGAAGAAAACACGCTGATGGTTGTGGCTGCTGTTTCCTAGCACTCACACAGCCCTTCTGTTTCACAAACATTCTGATTTCCACGAGCACAACACGCCTTGCCACCACAGGGATTCCCTCTCGCTGCCCCGATGATTGGCTCTCGTTATTTATGCTCTTTCATTTGCTTTTGCAGAACAGCCGTGGCCCTGCACGGGTCCTGCATTGCTGTCCTGGGTGCATGGCGCAGCGTGCTGAGTGCACGGTGCTGCACGTTGGATGTGCAGTGCTGTGCTGGTGCTGTGCTGGGTGTGCAATGATGTGCAGTGCTGTGCTGGGTGTGCAGTGCTGTGCTGGGTGCACAGTGCTGTGCTGTGCTGTGCTGGGTGTACAATGATATGCTGGTGCTGTACTGGGTGCACAGTGCTGTGCTGGTGCTGTGCTGGGTGCTGGTGCTGTGCTGGTGCTGTGCTGGGTGTGCAATGACGTGCTGTGCTGTGCTGGGTGCACAGTGCTGTGCTGGTGCTGTGCTGGGTGTGCAATGACGTGCTGTGCTGTGCTGGGTGCACAGTGCTGTGCTGGGTGTGCAATGATGAGCTGTGCTGTGCTGGGTGTGCAATGATGTGCTGGTGCTGTGCTGGGTGCACAGTGCTGTGCTGGTGCTGTGCTGGGTGCTGGTGCTGTGCTGGTGCTGTGCTGGGTGTGCAATGATATGCTGTGCTGTGCTGGGTGCACAGTGCTGTGCTGGGTGTGCAGTGCTGTGCTGTGCTGTGCTGTGTGTGCAATGATGTGCTGGTGCTGTGCTGGGTGCACAGTGCTGTGCTGGTGCTGTGCTGGATGCCAGTGCTGTGCTGGTGCTGTGCTGTGTGTGCAATGATGTGCTGTGCTGTGCTGGGTGCACAGTGCTGTGCTGGTGCTGTGCTGGGTGTGCAATGATGTGCTGTGCTGTGCTGGGTGCACAGTGCTGTGCTGTGCTGGGTGCTGGTGCTGTGCTGGATATGCAATGATGTGCTGGGTGCTATGCTGGGTGCTGGTGCTGTGCTGGTGCTGCACAGTGCTGTGCTGGGTGCTGGTGCTGTGCTGGTGCCATGCTGGGTGTGCAGAGGTGTGCTGATGCTGTGCTGGATGCATGGTGCTGTGCTGGTGCTGTGCTGGATGCTGGTGCTGTGCTGGTTCTGTGCTGGCTGTGCAATGATGTTCGGTGCTGTGCTGGGTGCACAGTGCTGTGCTGTGCTGGGTGCTGGTTCTGTGCTGGTGCTGTGCTGGCTGTGCAGTGCTGTGCTGGTGCTGTGCTGGATGCACGGTGCTGTGCTGGTGCTGTGCTGGATGCACTGTGCTGTGCTGGTGCTGTGCTGTGTGTGCAAAGGTGTGCTGGTGCTGTGCTGGGTATGCAATGATGTGCTGTGCTGTGCTGGATGCACGGTGCTGTGCTGGCTGCTGTGCTGGCTGTGCGATGAGGTGCTGTGCTGTGCTGGATGCGGGTGCTGTGCTGGTGCTGTGCAGGGTGTGCTGTGCTGTGCTGTGCTGTTCTGGGTGCTGTGCTGGATGTGCTGTGCTGTGCTGGGTGCTGTGCTGGATGCTGGTGCTGTGCTGGTGCTGTGCTGGATGTGCTGTGCTGTGCTGGGTGCTGTGCTGGGTGCTGTGCTGGATGTGCTGTGCTGTGCAGGGTGCTGTGCTGGATGCTGATACTGTGCTGGTGCTGTGCTGGGTATGCAGTGCTGTGCTGTGCTGTGCAGGGTGCTGTGCTGGGTGCTGGTTCTGTGCTGGTGCTGTGCTGGGTATGCAGTGCTGTGCTGTGCTGGATGCCGGTGCTGTGCTGGTGCTGTGCTGGCTGTGCAGTGCTGTGCTGTGCTGGATGCTGGTGCTGTGCTGGATGCACGGTGCTGTTTGGATGCATGGTGCTGTGCTGTGCTGGATGCACGGTGCTGTACTGTGCTGTTCTGTGCTGGTGCTGTGCTATACTGTGCTGGTGCTGTGCTGGATGCACAGTGCTGTGCTGGTGCTGTGCTGGATGCATGGTGCTGTGCTGGATGCACGGTGCTGTGCTGTGCTGGATGCACGGTGCTGTGCTTGATGCATGGTGCTGTGCTGTGCTGGTGCTGTGCTGGATGCATGGTGCTGTGCTGTTCTGGTGCTGTGCTGGATGCACGGTGCTGTGCTGGCTGCATGGTGCTGTGCTGTGCTGGCTGCATGGTGCTGTGCTGTGCTGGATGGACGGTGCTGTGCTGGATGCACGGTGCTGTGCTTGATGCATGGTGCTGTGCTGGATGCACGGTGCTGTGCTGTGCTGTGCTGGTGCTGTGCTGGATGCATGGTGCTGTGCTGTGCTGTGCTGTGCTGGTGCTGTGCTGTTCTGTGCTGGTGCTGTGCTGGATGCATGGTGCTGTGCTGTTCTGTGCTGGTGCTGTGCTGGATGCATGGTGCTGTGCTGTGCTGGATGCACGGTGCTGTGCTGGATGCACGGTGCTGTGCTGGATGCACGGTGCTGTGCTGTGCTGGATGCACAGTGCCGTGCTGCTGCTGCTGTTGGGTCCAGCGGGGTGGCAGAGCCCCAGGCACCCACACAGGGCTCTGCTGCTGTGCCGTGAAGTCCGAGCGCAGGAGGAGTGCTGTGGTGATGAGCTCAGCACGCGGGCACCGCAGAGATGCACGCAGGGCTGCACTTTGTTTTCCCCACTCGCAGTGCTGCGCCGCTCTCCAGCTGTGCGTGCAGCAGTGTGCGTGCAGCAGTGTGAGTGCACCGCGTGCCAGGAGCAAGGAACGTCACGGCTTCCTCTGCGTTCTCCTGTTGCATTTCATTGTGGTGCACGTGAAGTTGTGGGTGAGGAAGCAGAAGCATTTGAAGTACTTTGCAACGAATGTGGAGGAGCGGCCGCCAGCCCTTCCATGCCTTCGCATCAGCGCAGCTCAGGTGATGCCCCCTCACCTCCCTGCCCCTCACTGCTCTCACAGCAGAGCTGCTGTTGCAGATGTTTCCACTTCGGAAGGATTTGTTTTCAGCATTGGTTTGGTGACTGCGTTTACTTTTTTCCACCCCCCCTGAGCAGTCGGAGCAGCGGGGCCGGCAAAGCAGCGCTTTGTTTCTGCTGGAAGTTTTGCAGGGCTTTGGCAAACTCTGATCCCGTGTTGCTCAAAACAAATGTTTTCGTATCCATGCGGCGTTGCTTTGGCAAACACGTGTGCAATGGGAAGAGGCTGCTGCCCCTGGGGTATTTGCTGCTGCAGCTCTGCCCCACATCTCCTCCTTTGGTCACCGTTTGGTACGGCGTTAATGCCCATCAGGAAAGGGTTAATGACTGCGTGGGCCCTGAACTCTGAGCTTTGGTTCACCTCTACGCCCAACAGGCGGGGAAAAAAAGGAAAAAGAAAGAGCAGTAGAAAGAGGAGAAATGCAAAAGCAGATTTTAGGGAGAACGGAGTGGGAAACCTGCCGGGTGGGGAGGTCCAGAAGCGTTCCGAAAGGCCCCAAAGCAAAACAGAAGGCAGGGAAACAACCCAATGTCTGCAGGCACCGAGGGGCTGCAGCTTCCCCATTTTTGAGTGTTCCTGGAGGCTGTGGTGAGGATCAGCGGCGCTGCGATGTGTTCTGCTGGAAAGCCTCCAGCTGTTTAATTTTTGCCACCGGAGCTATTTCTGACAGCCGCGCTGCTGCCAGCCCTGCTGGGAGGGAGGGCTCCGGGCTGCCGGGCTCCGCTTTGCTTTTGCGCAGCCGAGAAGCCTGGAGGACTTTGCTCCTTCTCCACACACCGTCTGTTTTCCTTCCCTCTGCTTTGGGGGCATTGCAGTTTGTGGGGGTCCCGGCAGCCCGCTGAGCCCAGCGAGCAGAGGGTTCTGTGGCACTGCAGCGCTGCGCTCCGTGCTGGGATGGAGGTGTGGGCATCGCGGGGGTTTGCTGAGCGCTTTGTTTGCAGCGTGGCACAGCTCACCGACGGGTGACCTTTGCTGCAGGGAGGCAGCGCAGCCTCTCCTCATCCCGTCGGTTTGGCGGCGAAGTGAGCTGCTCTCGCTGTCCCACTCATGCCCTCCCAGTCTGTGTGGGTGATGCACCGAGGTGGTTCTGCATTTGTTTCAGGTCCGCTTTCCGTGCAGCTTTCCCCATCCCTGGGATCCCTCCGTCCTCCCCAGCCACGACAACCCGTGTTCTCGGCGCTGGGTGGGCGCTGACGTTGGCTGCCCAAGGTGGGTGGAGGGGTGCAGGAACGTCTCCTTCCTCCTGCAGCGCACACTGCTTTATTTCCATCCGTTCTCCCCACCGGAACGCCGTCAGTTTGCAGTTTGTGGCTGCGTGCTGTGCTCCTCGCTGCCCATCTGCTCCAATCCTCACCGTGTCCCAAATGCACGCAGCTGCTCCCTCTGTGCTCCTCAGCCCACATGCCAAGGAGGGCTGCTAAAATTACCCAGGCTCTCCGTGTTCTGTCCCTTCCTGTTTTTACCAAGCTCGTTTCTGCCCTTCCGCTTGTTTTTGCCTGCAGGTATTTTTGTGTGCAGTGGCCAAGTGCGTAGGAGCCTCGCGGGCTGTGCACCTCGTGTGCCCGTCATCTCCTTCCTTGTTTTGCTCCACTGCAACCAGGGAACACACACACGGTCCCGGGAGCCTTGGTTTTGTACTGCTGGGACGAAGGAGGTGCCCTCAGCCATGTCACAAAATGGTGCAAACACCGTTGGTTTGCTCTTCCATTCCACACGTTGGCCCTGGGCAGTAAGGATAGGAGAGGTGGTGCTGGAGCGTTCCCCAGCGTGGGCATGCGGGGGTCAGATGTGAGGTCCTGGTGCTTTCAGGGAGGAAGAGTGGTGGCATCGTGCAGGTTGAGCTATGGTTTGTGCTGCAAAGGACCCTGCCAACCCAACCATCCCATGGTTCTGTGATCTGTAAGGACCCTGCCAACCCAACCATCCCATGGTTCTGTGATCTGTAAGGACCCTGCCAACCCAACCATCCCATGGTTCTGTGATCTGTAAGGACCCTGCGAACCCAACCATCCCATGGCTCTGTGATCTGTAAGGACCCTGCCAACCCAACCATCCCATGGCTCTGTGATCTGTAAGGACCCTGCGAACCCAACCATCCCATGGCTCTGTGATCTGTAAGGACCCTGCCAACCCAACCATCCCATGGTTCTGTGATCTGTAAGGACCCTGCCAACCCAACCATCCCATGGTTCTGTGATCTGTAAGGACCCTGCCAACCCAACCATCCCATGGCTCTGTGATCTGTAAGGACCCTGCCAGCCCAACCATCCTATGGGTCTCTGATCTGTAAGGATCCTGCCAACCCAACCATCCCATAGTTCTGTGATCGGTAAGGACTCTGCCAACCCAATCATCCTATGGGTCTCTGATCTGTAAGGACCCTGCCAGACCAACAATCCCCTGGCTCTGTGATCTACAAGGACCCTGCCAACCCAACCATCCCATGGCTCTGTGATCTGTAAGGACCCTGCCAGCCCAACCATCCCATGGTTCTATGATCTACAAGGACCCTGCCAATCCAACCATCCCTTGGCTCTGTGATCTGTAAGGACCCTTCCAACCCAACCATCCCATGGTTCTGTGATCTACAAGGACCCTGCCAACCCAACCATCCCATGGTTCTGTGATCTGTAAGGACCCTGCCAACCCAACCATCCCATGGTTCTGTGATCTGTAAGGACCCTTCCAACCCAACCATCCCATGGTTCTGTGATCTACAAGGACCCTGCCAACCCAACCATCCCATGGTTCTGTGATCTGTAAGGACCCTGCCAACCCAACCATCCCATGGCTCTGTGATCTGTAAGGACCCTTCCAACCCAACCATCCCATGGTTCTGTGATCTGTAAGGACCCTGCCAACCCAACCATCCCATGGTTCTGTGATCTGTAAGGACCCTGCCAACCCAACCATCCCATGGCTCTGTGATCTGTAAGGACCCTGCCAACCCAACCATCCTATGGGTCTCTGATCTGTAAGGATCCTGCCAACCCAACCATCCCATAGTTCTGTGATCGGTAAGGACTCTGCCAACCCAATCATCCTATGGGTCTCTGATCTGTAAGGACCCTGCCAGACCAACCATCCCCTGGCTCTGTGATCTGTAAGGATCCTGCCAACCCAATCATCCTATGGGTCTCTGATCTGTAAGGACCCTGCCAGACCAACAATCCCCTGGCTCTGTGATCTGTAAGGATCCTGCCAACCCAATCATCCTATGGGTCTCTGATCTGTAAGGACCCTGCCAGACCAACAATCCCCTGGCTCTGTGATCTACAAGGACCCTGCCAACCCAACCATCCCATGGCTCTGTGATCTACAAGGACCCTGCCAACCCAACCATCCTATGGGTCTCTGATCTGTAAGGACCCTGCCAACCCAACCATCCCATGGCTCTGTGATCTGTAAGGACCCTGCCAACCCAACCATCCCACGGCTCTGTGATCTGTAAGGACCCTGCCAACCCAATCATCCTATGGGTCTCTGATCTGTAAGGACCCTGCCAGACCAACAATCCCCTGGCTCTGTGATCTACAAGGACCCTGCCAACCCAACCATCCCATGGCTCTGTGATCTACAAGGACCCTGCCAACCCAACCATCCCATGGTTCTGTGATCTGTAAGGACCCTGCCAACCCAACCATCCCATGGCTCTGTGATCTGTAAGGACCCTGCCAATCCAACCATCCCTTGGCTCTGTGATCTGTAAGGACCCTTCCAACCCAACCATCCCATGGCTCTGTGATCTACAAGGACCCTGCCAACCCAACCATCCCATGGTTCTGTGATCTGTAAGGACCCTGCCAACCCAACCATCCCTTGGCTCTGTGATCTGTAAGGACCCTGCCAACCCAACCATCCCATGGTTCTGTGATCTGTAAGGACCCTGCCAACCCAACCATCCCATGGCTCTGTGATCTGTAAGGACCCTGCCAGCCCAACCATCCCATGGTTCTGTGATCTACAAAGACCTGCCAACCCAACCATCCCATGGCTCTATGATCTGTAAGGACCCTGCCAACCCAACCATCTCATAGTTCTGTGATCTGTAAGGACCCTGCCAACCCAACCATCCCATGGCTCTGTGGTGATTCTATGATTCCTTTGCCCTTCAGGAGGAAGTCCTCTGCCCTGAGGTACCAACCAGGCATTGCCTTCAGCCCGCAGCGTTGTGCCTGGCTCTTATCTGAGCCAGCAGTGGAAAAATAGACTTCTGTGCCCGCTCAGCAGTGGAACAGAGGTCAGGGATCCCAGGTTTGCTGCAGCAGGTGCAGGGCAAGAAGGAGGGGCAGGCTTCAGCATGGAGAGAAAGGCACCAGGCCCCCACCGCTCCGGTGGTGGTAGGGCTGATGGTTGGACTGGGTGATCTTAGAGGTCTTTTCCAGCCTTAATGATTCCGTGATTCTATGAGTGGGCTCGGTGGGGATGTGCTGGGGTTGGATTTGGTGACCTTGGAAGTCTGCTCCAACTCAGTGATTCTATCATTCTTCTTCTGCCCGTGGTTCTGCCACCTCTCTCCTCTTTGAGGTCCACCCGTGCAGGACAGCTGTTGTTCACCCGAGCATTTCTCTCCATCACAGCACGGCGTTGAGCTGCAGCACAGTGACTGTGCACGGCTCCCTTCCATCCCGGCTCTGCTAAGTCCTGCAGCTGGCAGCGCGTTCACCCTCTGCCCACCCGGCTCTGATCTCGTGCTGAGCGTTTGTTTTTGTGAGAGCAGGATCAAATGCTTCACTAGGATCAAAATATTTTCCATCTCATGTGTTCCCCTTCACCTGCTCATTGTGTAACACGATCGTGCAGAGAAAACAGGTTTATCTGGCAGCTCAGATCCCTCGTCCTGCTGCTGCTCCGCCGCCGTGGGCTCAGGCTGTTGTTCTGCTGCAAACCGCAGATAGCAGAGGGTGGATGTCAGCCATCAGCTTCTGTCACCTGCTGCCAGGTGAGGTCCCACAGCAGCTGAGCACATCGCAACCTGGGCAGGAGGGGCTCGGGGGAGACCTCACCGCTGTCTCCCACCCCCTGAAATGAGGTTGGAGCGAGGAGGGGGTCGGCCCCTGCTCCCAGAGAAGCGCGATAGGATGAGAGCTGATGGCCTCACACTGCACGAGGGAGGGTCAGCTTGGATGTTAGGAACAACTTATCCCTGGAAAGAGAGGCGATGCACCGGCACAGGCTGCCCAGGGAAGTGGGGCAGTCACCGACCCTGGAGGTGTTCCAGCACTGTGTGGATGTGGCACCGAGGGCAGTGGGCACGGCGGGGTGGGTTGGGTTGGACGTGGGGATCTTGGAGGTCTTCTCCAGCTGCGCTCAGCATGCAGCCAGAGCTGTCTGTCACCCACAGCCCTCAGTGAGCTGAGACGGGCAGCACAGCTGTCAGCGTGGCTTCAGCCATCTGAGCTCCTTTTCCTTTTTACGTAGACGGAGGATTCGTTCCCGTGTTGCAGCATTTCCCCCCACTCCAGCACACAACTCTGCGTCCCTGCGTGCGCTGCTCAGAGGGCGCAGGCGCTGCACCCAGGTGTCCCTGTGCAGCTCTGTGCCATCCGTAACTCCAGCAAAGCCCCCGAAGACCCACGTGCACATTTTGCTTTTAGCCAGACTAATGAGATCCCAGAGCGGAGGAGCGGGTCGGGATTTGCTCTGCTCTCCTGGGCACAGCATTCCCTGCTCAGCCCCAGGAAATCCCAGCAGGGACCCCACTGTGTGCCCACTGTGAGCATCGCCGCCTCTGTGCCCTGCGTGTCCCCCCTGCTTGCAGCTGGGCTTCTGCTCCATGCCGTGGGGTTGGGACCCGTGGCACAGCAGATGCCTGCGGCCACCAAACAACCGAGGCATCAGCGCTGCTGCTGGTGAGTTTCGTTCTGTGCCCGCCCTGCAGCCCCCTGCCCAGGGAGCCCAGGATGCTGACGTGACCCTGTGCTGCTCAGGCTGAGCGCTGAGGCTTTGCCCTGCTCAGTTGCCTTGGAGACAAAGCAGCAAAGCCGTGCCAAATTTTGGAAGTGCTGTGAGTAAAGCTCCTGCAGGCAGGAGGTGGCCTCCCCGCGCCTCTCCACCCCCGGGTTGGTGCTGTGCTGTGTGCACACAGGAGGGCAGATCCGGATGGGAAAGGGATCTGGGGGTGCTGGTGAGAGCCAGCTGACGTGCGTCCAGGTGGCCAAGAAGGCCGACGGCATCCCGGCTTGTATCAGAACCAGGGAGCCTCAGTGCTCAGCAGCGGTGAGAGTGCATGGGCAGAGAGCAGCAGTACAGCTGGAGGAGGGAGCAGACGACACAAGGGGAGCAGGGGAAGGAGCTGGGGCTGCTAATCTGCAGAAGAGGAGGCTGAGGGCGGACCCCATCTGCAGGGACGTGAAGGGAGGTCGCAGCAAAGAGGGTCGGTCTCTGTTTGCGGGTGGCGATGGGATGTGAGGAAGCAGCTTCACGTGCTTCGGGTTGGATCAGCATCTCTGCACGGAGGGGCGGCTGGGCGCTGCTGTGAGCATTCCCAGCCCTCCTGGTAGAACCGCTGCTCCCCCACGGCCCCGGTGCTCCATCACCAAACCTTTTTCTGTCTGCAGTTTCAGCCTCCGTAATGTGAGAAGCACAAAAGGAGCGATTTATTGTAAGACGCAATCTGATCTATCGTAACCTCCGCTTACCCGTCCCCATGGTCCCCCCACGCAGCCTCAGCTCCTGCCAGGGCCTTTCTGGAAGGAACCCGAGAATTTCCCAGTCCGCTGCAGGAGGAGCTTTGCCTCACAGAGCTGATGGGCAGAGAGCCCTGAGAGGCGCAGGCTGAGATCACAGCCGTGGCTGTGGCCGCTCCTTTTGCCCTCAGTCCCCTCCGTGATCATAGACAGCATTTATTTAGAGGTGCAGCTGGGAGCTCCGTGCGTGGGGCTGCTGCCCAGCCTGAGTTCTGCGGCCGTTCAGCACACAGTGGCTGCTCGCTGGTGTCAGCTCGGGGTTTTTCTCAGGACCGTGAGGTGGTTTTCCATTGGTGTTTTTTGAGGTGGACAGAAGAGCAGCTTCATGGACACTGAAGGAAGCACAGGGGCTTCCCTCAGCCCTCCCCTCCCAGCACAGCCTCATGGAATCGTAGGTCATAGAATGGGTTGGTTGGAAGGGACTTTAAAGATCACCCAGAGGGTGGTGAGGCAGTGGCACAGGTTGCCCAAGGAGGCTGTGGATGCTCATCCCATCCCTGCAGGCATCCGAGGCCAGGCTGGATGTGGCTCTGGGCAGCCTGGGCTGCTGGTTGGCGACCTGCACACAGCAGGGGTTGGAACTGATGAGCGCTGGGCTCCTTTGCAGCCCTGGCCATGCTAGGACTCTACAATGATTCTATGATTATGGGTCCCTGTGGCACCCTTTGGATCCTTATGGTACCCTGTGGATCCCTGTGGCACCCTAAGGATTCTTATGGCACCCTGTGGATTCCTATGGCTCCCTATGGATCCTTGTGACACCCTTTGGATTTCTGTGGCACCCTCTGGATCCCTATGGCACCCTATGGATCACTGTGGCTCACTATGGATCCTTATGGCACCCTGTGGATTCTCTGTGCAGCCTGGGCTGCTGGTTGGCGACCTGCACCCAGCAGGGGGTTGGGACCAGATGAGCACTGTGCTCCTTTGCAACCCAGGCCATTCTATGATGAGATCACAGAACTGTGTGATGGGATGTGTTGGAAAGGTCCTTAAGGATCACAGAACCGAAGACTGGTTGGGCTGGAAGGGACCCTCAGCCCCACCCCCGCAGTGGGCTGTGTGCCCCCAGCTCAGCTGCCCAGGGCTCCATCCACAGCCCTGAGCACCTCCAGGGATGGGGCACCCCCACTTCTCTGGGCAGCGGAGCCGGGGCCTCACCGCCTCCGGGGAAACAGATTTCCCCTTCGCTTCCTACCCAAATCTGTTCTCCTTCACCTTGTCCTGTCCCCACCGGAGCAGCTGAGCGCACGGAGCCCCGGCAGGCTGAGCCCATGCAGGCTGAGCCCAGGCCAGCTGGCTGCATTGCTGAGCTCTGCTGGGCACGCGGAGCCCGCGGGCGGGGGGAACAAATAATAGAAGCTCTTTGTGCCCTTGCAGCAGGAACTGGGCCACGAGCGCCCATCTGTTCCCTGCCAATGAGCCGGGGGTGCTGCACACCCCCCCGGCGCCGTGCCCACGAGCTGCCCCGTGCCACAGCGTCCGAGCCCCGAGCAGCAGCAGAACAATCCTGCATTCATCCGCATGCCGGCAGCTCCACGCCGTGCCGGAAGAGGCAGGGGGTCCCATCCGCCGGGAGGGGGATGCAGGGCTGCTCGTGTGCAGGGGGGACTCTGCTCCTGGTGGGGAGAACCCCCTCACGGAATCACAGGTGCTTTGAGTTGGAAGGGAGCTGTAAGAGCATCCGGTCCAACTGCCCTGCACTGAACGCTTCTGATGCAGCCTGGGGTACGGTTGGCTCTCTGGGCTGCGAGGGCACAGTGCTGGCTTGAGCCCAGCTGCCAACCACCAGCACCCCAAATCCTTTTTGGCGGGGCTGTGCCTTGCCTTGGGCTTGTTCAGCCTGGAGAAGAGAAGCTGCGGGGTGACCTCAGTGCAGCCTGCGGGACCTCAAGGGAGCCTGCAGACAGGAGGGGATCAGCTCTTGGAAAGGGGAGAGAACAGCAGGACAGGGGAATGGTTGGAAGGTGAGGGAGGGCAGATTTCAGTTGGATGTGAGGGGGAAGTTGTTTGGTGTGAGAGCGGGGAGGTGCTGGAACAGCTGCCCAGAGAGGCTGTGGATCCCCGTCCATCCCTGGAGGTGTTCAAGGCCAGGTTGGATGGGGCCCTGGGCAGCCTGGGCTGCTGTGAGATGTGGAGGTTGGTGGCCCTGCATTGGTGGGGGGTTGGAGCTTCGTGATCCTTGGGGTCCCTTCCAACCCAACCATTCTGTCATTCTGTGATTCTACCCTTCCATCTCCCAGCTCACACTGATAGCCGGGTTGCTGTGACCCACGTGCTGACCTCACATTTGGATTTACTGAACCTCCCTGGGTTCCCGTGGGCTCAGTCCCCCAGCCCACCCCCATCCCTCTGGTGCCATCCCTTCCTTCTGTTGGGTCGGCCGCACCCCACGGCTTGGTGTCACCCAACCCCTTTGCTGAGGGAGCACTCAGTCCCACCGCTGCCGTCACTGATGATGATGCTGGATGCAGTTTGCAGCCTTGCTGATGGCAGAGTCGCTGTCTGTTGGGGTCACAGCTCAGGGGATGGGAGCTCATCAGATGTACCCCGGGTTGTGATGTAGCCACAGTCAGCCTGAGATCATGGAATCACAGAACCCTAGAATGGCCTGGGTTGCAAAGGAACACAGTGCTCACCTGGTTCCAACCCCCTGCTGTGTGCAGGTCACCAACCAGCAGCCCAGGTGCCCAGAGCCACATCCAGCCTGGCCTCGGATGCCTGCAGGGATGGGATGAGCATCCACAGCCTCCTTGATGTTGACAAGGCTGATGTGATGCCTTTGGTTGGTCTGGACCTTCCAGTCTGCCCTGTCCACTGCGTCTGCAGCCATCAGCTCAGAGCGTGGGACGTTCCCCAATGTCTGCTGGGGTGTGGGGTCCACATGGGCTGTGGCTTGGAGCTGGGTGGCTCTCACGGTGACATCCTGCTGTGCTGGGAGCTGCTCCCAATGTCTGGCTTCGTTCTGTGCCCTCGTGTCCCGGGGACCTGAGCCCCCAGGAATGGGGGTCCTGAGGGCCGGGCAGGGCAGGCTGGGTGCCTGGGTGCTCCTCGTGTCCCAGCCTGAGCGTCCTGTGGACGGGGATCCCGGAACAGGAGATCCACGCACATCCATGTAGTGCTGGGCGTGAGTCTGTGTGTGGGGTGGGAGCTGCGGGCAGGGCACGCTCGTGGGCGGCCTCACAGCTTCTCGTGCCTCGCAGGTGAACCAGGGGAACATGCCGGGCATCCAGAGCACCTTCCTCGCCATGGACACGGAGGAAGGCGTGGAGGTGGTGTGGAATGAGCTGCTCTTCACTGACAAGAAGGCCTTCAAAGCACACGAGGTAATCACCCCTCGTGGTGAGGAACGTGCCCACGGCTCCCTGTGTCTTCTGTACCCCAAAAGCAGCTTTTCCCCGACCTGGAGCTGCTCCCCACCTTCCTGTGCTCTCTGTGGTGTCCTGCCGTGCCCCCAGAGCTGCCATCTCAGCTGTCCTTTCTCTGCACGTAGGAGAAGATCAAGACCATGTTTGAGCAGCTGGTGCTGGTGGACCACCCCAACATCGTGAAGCTCCATAAATACTGGCTGGATGTGAAGGACTCGAAGGCACGGGTAGGGGGATGTGGGGGTCGGATGCCAGGCTGGGAGGGATGGCGGTGGGATCCCGGGGTCCTCTGCTCACCCTGCTCCCAGGACTGCCCTGCTTCAGGTTGGAAATTAGGAAAAATTTCTTCTCTGAAACCGATCGGGCATTGGCTTGGGCTGCCTGGGGAAGTGGAGGAGTCTCCATCCCTGGAGGTGTTCCAGAACCGCGGAGATGTGGCACTTCAGGGCACTTCAGTTTAGTGGGCAGGGTGGGGATGGGTTGGCAGTCAGACTCGATGATCTTGGAGGTCTTTTCCAACCTTAATGATTGCCCAGGACACGCAGCAGGACGCTCAGCCTCAGCCTCGCGTGGTGCAGCACGTGAGCTGGGCAGGAAACTGACACCTCTGTCCCCCCCAGGTCATTTTCATCACAGAATATGTGTCTTCGGGGAGCCTGAAGCAGTTCCTGAAGAAAACCAAGAAAAACCACAAGGCCATGAATGCCAGGGTAGGTTGCCTAGGAGCGCATCCATGGAAGGGAGCAGCTCCGTGCCTGCTGGGAGGGTCTCGGCTCTCTTACAAAGCAGAGCAGATGAGTGCTGTTCCAACAGTGATGTTCATAGCAGTGGTGGCCTCCCGTTGCTCCGAGGGATGTTCAGGTTGGATATTAGGAACAATTTCTTTCCAGAAGAGTCAGGCATTGGTACAGCTGCCCAGGGAGGTGGGGGAGTCACCATCCCTGGTGGTGTTCAGGAGCATGGAGATGTCCATGGGGTCATGGTCAGTGCACACCGTGGGGATTTAGCCCTGCAGGGAAGGACCTGGGGGTCCTGGGGGGTGAAGAACTGAACGTGAGGCAGCAGTGTGCTCCTGCAGCTCGAAAGCAAATGGGATCCTGGGCTCCATCAGCAGAGGGGTGGCCAGCAGGGACAGGGAGGTGATCGTCCCCCTCTGCTCGGCTCTTGTGAGGCCCCACCTGCAGCACTGCGTCCAGGGCTGGAGCCCCCAGGACAAGAAGGACAGGGAGCTGTTGGAGAGGGTCCAGAGGAGCACAGAGATGAGCAGGGGGCTGCAGCACCTCCACTGCGAAGCCAGGCTGAGGGAGCTGGGCTTGTTCAGCCTGGAGAAGAGAAGCTGCGGGGTGACCTCAGTGCAGCCTGCGGGACCTGAAGGGAGCCTGCAGACAGGAGGGGATCAGCTCTTGGAAAGGGGAGATAACAGCAGGACAGGGGAATGGTTGGAAGGGGAGGGAGGGCAGATTTCAGTTGGATGTGAGGGGGAAGTTGTTTGGTGTGAGAGCGGGGAGGTGCTGGAACAGCTGCCCAGAGAGGCTGTGGATCCCCGTCCATCCCTGGAGGTGTTCAAGGCCAGGTTGGATGGGGCCCTGGGCAGCCTGGGCTGCTGTGAGATGTGGAGGTTGGTGGCCCTGCATTGGTGGGGGTTGGAGCTTCGTCATCCTTGGGGTCCCCTCCAACCCAACCATTCTGTGATTCCGTGTGCGTGATGGGTTGAGGTTGGACTGCATGGTCTTAGGGGACTCCAACCTCCACGACTCTATGATCCCCTGCATCACCCAGCTGTGATTCTGGGATCTGTGCTGATCCCATTGCCCTCCCCCAAGCCTGAGCTCACTGCCACAGCCGTGCAGCGGTAGAATTGGGATTCACCGTTGGTACAAACCGTGTGCACGGACCCCATGAGCGCGGCGAGCTTTTGCCCCCTCTGTGGTGCGTGTGTCCACACTCCCACTGGGTTTTGGTGCCCTGCAGAGCTGTGTCTGCCATTGAGGATCGCAGCACTGAGGTTCTCAGCTTTGCTGGTGTTCGCTGAACCAGGACTGGAAAGGAGGCTGTTGTGGCTGGGGCAGTGCGTGGCTCATCCTCGAGCTGCGATCCCTGCGGGGCGGTGGGGGGCCGGGTTCCCAGCTGCCGGGCGATAGGTGGTCCTGGGTTGTCTCACACAGCTCTGGTCTCTGCCGTAGGCCTGGAAGCGCTGGTGCACGCAGATCCTGTCCGCTCTCAGGTAAGTTCTCTGCCTCGCCGTCCTGCTGCTGCGGGCTGCGTTGGGCAGCGTGCTCAGGGCAGCTGTGTGCCCCCCAGCTTCCTCCACTCCTGTGAGCCCCCCATCATCCACGGCAACCTCACCAGTGACACCATCTTCATCCAGCACAACGGGCTCATCAAGATCGGCTCCGGTAGGACGCGGCCCCGCAGCTCTGGGGCTGGGGATGGGGAGGGCAGCGGGGAGCTGTGGGGAGGGGTCAGAGCTGAGAGTCCCCTGAGGGATCACTGAGCATCACGCGTGCGCAGTGCCCTTGTGGCACAGAAGGAACTGGGGGTGCTGACCATGAGCCAGCAGTGGCCCAGGTGGCCAAGAAGGCCGACGGCAGCCTGGCTTGTGCCAGAAACAGTGCAGCCAGCAGAGCGGGAGGTGATCATCCCTCTGTGCTCAGCTCTGGTGAGGCTGCACCTCAGTGCTGTGCTCAGTGTTGGGCCCTCGGTGCAGGAAGGACGCCGAGGCCCTGCAGTGCGTCTGAAATGCTGGGTCAGAAATTGGCACGGCTGCCCTGGGAAGTGCTGGGGTCACCACCCCTGAGGGGTTACGGAGCCATGGAGATGTGGCACTTGGGGACGTGCTTAGTGGGCACGGTGGGGATGGGGTGGGGGTTGGACTCGATGATCTTAGTGGCTTGTCCAACCTTAATGATTCTACGGCTCTGAGGCGTGGCATTACCTTGTCTTCTGTTTGTGTCCCCTGCTCTGCACTTCTCACTTACCTCCTTTGGCATCGGCGCTGACCGGCAGTGTGGCACCGGGTGTTTGCTAACGGTGAGTGTCCCTCTGCTCCCCCTGCAGCACATCCACCTCATCACCGGGTGGATTTTGTCCCCACTGGGCACCAAGCAGTGGTCCTGGGGCTGCAAGCAGGAGGGGAACCGCCGCTGCTGTGGCCTCTCCTGGGGGAGTGGGTGCCACGCTGCTGTCTGCGCGGGCAGGGACACACTCCAAAGTCCCATCTGTGCTCACTGCAGAGCCGTGGCTCAGATTATTTCTTGTTCCCCTGCAGCCCTTCCAGACGACCTGCGGAGCCCCATCCGGATCGAGAGGGAGGAGCTGCGCAATTTGCATTTCTTTCCCCCGGAATACGGCCGTGAGTGGGGCTCAGTTTTGGGGGGGTGAGGGAGGGCTGTGGTTCAGTGTTTGGCCGCTGCGGGTTTGCAGTTTGGTGCCTTTAGAGCTGAAGCTGTCAGCCGAGAGAAGATCTTGTGAGTGTGGATGGTTGTGCCAGCACTGTAGGTGAAACATGGCGCTGATGAGCACGGAGCGCATGGGGAATAGCCGTGCCCACATAGCGGTGAGCTGGGCTGAGAGTTGGATATTGGTGGTTCAGAACCAGGTCTCAGCACCACCTCGGGTCGCTGTCTGAAAAGGTTCTGGCTCAGAAGCGCTCAGCAGCGCGTGAAGTGTTCGAGTGAGTGGGAAAAAGGAGCAGGGAGCCTTTGTGCCTTGTGCACACACAGCGCGAGCCCCATCTCGGGTCTTCTGAGTGAATCGGGGAGGTTTGTGCAGAGCTCCGGGTGTCGGGGCAGGGAAGCAGGCACAGGTAGAAGTGTGTGGGGAGAAGGGTCCGTAGGTGGGGACGTCGGCTGCTCCTGGGGGGGCGGGGAGAATCCCACCACAACTGGGCTGATGGGCTCCTGGTTTGGTTCTGCAGAGAAGACCGACGGGACCGCCGTGGACATCTTCTCCTTTGGGATGTGCGCGCTGGAGGTACGGAGCTGGGCTGCTGCACAGCCTGGGAACCTGCGGGACCCCCACTTATGGGGCAGGGTAGTGCCTTGTGGGGCCTGCTGGCTGCCCGGGAGCTCCCCACACCTGGCTGTGAGCTGCGGGTCCAGGCTGGATGTGGCTCTGGGCAGCCTGGGCTGCTGGTTGGCGACCTGCACACAGCAGGGGGTTGGAACCAGATGAGCATCGTGCTCCTTTGCAACCCAGGCCATGCTAGGATTCTATGATTCTATGATTCTATGATTCTATGGAGGTGGAGGCACTACTGCTGGGCTCAGCAAAGCATCCACTGCTGCTCTGGCTCAGCCTCCACGGGCTGTGGCACCCCCAGCGAGGGGAGCACATGGGACAGGGACATTCAGTGCTGCTGTGAGGGGCTGCGGGGCTGTTGGCGTTACCTGTGCAGCACCGGGGTAGAGAAATGGGCCCCGAGGACTGAGCCAGGGCTTGGCTGCCTGCAGACACAGCTGCGCTCCTCCTTCCCCAGATGGCAGTGCTGGAGATCCAGACCAACGGTGACACGCGGGTCTCGGAGGAGGCCATCATGAGGGCACGGCATTCTCTGGATGACCCCAACATGAGGGTGAGTGCGGGCAGCCGAGCTGTGGGACGGAGCCACTGGGACACAGCCGGACCCGCATGTTTCGGTGGCCCTGGAGCAGCCTCCTGGGAGCACGGGCAGCAGTCTGGCAGGCTGAGGGGCACCAGGATCCTTCCTGCTCGGCTGGTCGTGATGAGATCTTGTCCCCACATGTTGTCCCACTGGGACAACAGATCCAGTAGGTGCACGTGTAGACACGTGTGCACGCTCTGTAGAGAAGGACCTGGGGGTTCTGGTGGCCAGCAGGCTGACTGTGAGCCAGCGGTGTGCCCTGATTGCCAAGGGGACTGATGGGACCCTGGGGTACATTGCGCAGAGCGTGGCCAGCAGGGCACGAGGTTCTCCCCACTCTGCCGTGCCCTGGGGGGGCACCGCTGGAGCACTGCGCCCAGCACGGGGCTCCCAGTTCAGGGCAGGCTGGGAACTGCTGGGAGAGCCCAGCAAAGGGTGCGGAGATGGGAGGGGGTTGGAACATCTCCCGATGGGGAGTCTGAGAGCCCTGGGGCTGTGCACCTGGGGGAGAGAAGGCCAAGAGGGGATTTGATAAATGCTTATCAATATCTGACGGACGGGGCTTGGTGAGAAGGCAGGGCAGGCTGAAGTGCTCGGTACGGGGCTCAGACGGCAGCGTGCATCTCTCCGTGTTCATCCCCAAAACGTTCCGTCGTGTGTGCATGCGTGTTCCCCCCATTCTCTTGTGTCATTCCGCAATTCTCCCAGGCATCCTACGAGGTAAGGCAGGATGAGAGGTGACGGCTTGAAATTGACCAGGGGAGGTTCAGGTTGGATATTAGGAACAATTTCTTCACCAACAGAGTTACCGAGCACTGGAACAGACGTGGAACGGGGCTTTGCCTCCAGCTCATGCTTTGTGTTTGACCCTCAGGAGTTCATTCTGTCGTGCCTGACCCTCAACCCCGACAAGCGGCCGACGGCCAACAGCCTCCTCTTCCACCGCGTGCTCTTCGAGGTCCATTCCCTGAAGCTGCTGGCAGCACACTGCTTCATCAACAACCAGTGTGAGTAACAGGAGACTGCCCTGCCCCACTGAGCTCGTGCTCCTGGCCCCGCAGAGCTGGAGGGATGGAGGAGCCGTGGAGAACGGCCGCGAGCGCAGAGCCCAGCCTGCAGCACCTCCGGGCTGATGCCCCTCTCTGGCTCTGCCCTAGATCTGATGCCAGAGAACGTGGTGGAGGAGAAGATAAAGGAGCTGGACCTGAACATGGTGATGGCAGAGATCCGGCGTGAGGGTCGGCCCGGAGCACAGTGGAGGTGAGGGTTTGTAGCCCAGGACCTGCATCCACCCTGACCGCGCTGTCACCACCGCAGCCCTTCGTGCTGCTCTCCTGCCCTGCTCTCGCGGTGACATTCCCATCCTTCCCTCCCAGGTACTCGGAGGTCTCGTTCCTTGAGCTCGACAAGTTCTTAGAAGATGTCAGGTGGGTTTTGGGACATCCCCGGATCCCATCACACGGAGTGTCCCGCTGGCAGGACCGTGCTTAGTCGCCCATTTGAGCCCCTCTGTGGTCTCCGCACGGACGGACAGAGCTTCACCGTGGCAGCAGGAGGACGGGGCTCAGCTGGTTGTCTCCTCTCTCTGTGTCTGTACCAGGAATGGGATTTACCCTCTGATGAATTTCGCTGTTTCCAGACCCCATGCCCTCCCACGGGCACTCTCTCAGCCCCCGGAGGACCCTCAGAAAGCCAAAACCCCCACGCCAGAGCCCTTTGATGTGGAGACCAGGAAGGTAAGGTCAGCCCAGGTACGGTCAGAGTGGCTGTCGGAACAGGAAAGTGGGGGGTCTGCATCCCTGGAGGCACCTGGTGGCACCTGGTGGCACCTGATGGCACCTGGGGACGTGGGCAGTGGGCATGGTGGGATGGGTTGGGGTTGGACGTGGGGATCTTGGGGTTCTTTTCCAACCTCAGCGATTTGATGAGTGTATGAGTGGGCACAATGGGGTTGTGCTGACAGGTGGCCTCGATGTTCTTAGAGGTCTTTTCCAACCTTAATGATCCTATGATTCTCTGGGATGGTGTCCTGAACCCTTTTAGCTCTTATTTTCAGTGATTCTGTGGTGGCAGCTTAGTTTTAAAGTCTTCTTTCGCAATTTTCTGTATTATTAGCATCCTGGAGTCAGTTTCAGGTGCCAGGAATAAGCTCTGTGAGATCATCTCTGTCTCCCAGGTTGCTGGATTTCACTCAGCATCTTCGATTCAAGGGCTTTGTGTGTTTGTCCCAGGGTTGTTTGCAGGAAGGGTGGGCGCCGTGGGTCTGACAGCATTTTGAAGTGCTGAATCCACTTCTGGTCTCAGGAGCAGCTTCCTGGATTAATCACTGCTGAATGAACTAAATTGGGTATCCAGTGCTGGGTCTCATTCTGCCACGCAGTTGCTAAGCTGGGAAAGGACATCAGGAGTCCAACGGGGTCCTGAAATCCTCAAGGGATGGAGATCCAATAGCCTCTGTGGGCCCCTGGTCCACTGTTTGAACATTCTCACCAAGAAAAAGGATTTCCTTGGGTCCACCCAGAACATCCCTGTTCAGGTCTGTCTCTTCTCTCCTTTCTCTCCGCCAACAGCCCGGTTCCTCCATCCTCTCAGCACCCAGCAGCTACAGGCGTGCTGCCATTGGGTTCCCCAAAGCCATCGGGCAGAGCAAATCCTGCTCCCTCTGCCTCCCCTCCCAGCGCTGCAGCCCTGCACGGTTTTGCCATCTCTGCACTGAACTCGCTCCATTTTATCAGTGCCTTCTATTGGAAGCCCCGAGTTGGAGGCAGTAGGGGCACTTTGCTGACAAGCGCATGGGTAGAGGAGGGTTGGCTGCTGTCAGCAGGACGCAGCCCCAGCGCGGCACGGCTCAGCTGGCTTCCATCTGCAGAGCTGCAGAGCTTTGGGATCAGGCGTAGGTCTGCGTGCACCTCTGTTCCTTAAAACAACGTTCTTGCCTTTATTCCCTGTACGGGGTATTTCCCTGCGCTGCTGCTATCATGCCATTCGCCATCCGTCGCCTGTGGCACTCTGTGCTACCGTGGATGTTACGGATGCAACTCCATCCTTGCACTGAGTTAATGTTAAAAATACTACGCGGGCCCCAAACTGGTTCTCGTTCCTGCAAGGTGCTGGGAAACGCCTCCTACAAAGCATCTCTTCAGTGGTTCCATCACGGCTGTAAATCAGCTCTCAGAGCACTTAACTTATGGTTTATTCATAGCGCTCCGGGCTTATTTTTAGAGCTGCTCAGTTGGATCAATTGGAGGAATGTCAGTGTAAACCCAAGCATTTATGCTGTCTCCCCCTCTGCATTTGCTATATGCTGCGTTTTCATCCAGTGCCCCAGTTCTGCAGGCGCCTGGTCTGGCTAACCAGAAACAGCTGGTGAAAAAACACACATTGATTTCACTGGGGTTGAGGGGGGTGCGGCGATCTGAGTTTCATTGCATGAAATCTTGCATCTGGACAAACCTGCAAGTGCCAAAGGAATGTGACCGCAGCGCTGACAGCTGTGGGAGGAGCAGTGGGGTGCCTGGTGAGCCCCATGGACGGACCTGAGGGCACCCGTGCAGCCCTGAGCGGCATTTCTGAGCACAGGAGCGTGCCTGTGGGCAGCTGATGGGTGGGCTTGGAAATAGCTCTGCACTTCAGCCACATTTTTAGTGCCACGCAGAGGGTGCTGGTGCTGCTGGTTATCGGCCCCTGGCATTGCCTGGGGTAATGTTTGCGAGGGTGGGTGGTGACAGGACAAGGGGAATGGCTTTAAAGTGAGCCAGGGGAGGTTTGGGTTGGATGTGAGGAGGCAGTTTTTCATGCAGAGGGTGGTGAGGCAGTGGCACAGGTTGCCCAAGGAGGCTGTGGATGCTCATCCCATCCCTGCAGGCATCCGAGGCCAGGCTGGATGTGGCTCTGGGCAGCCTGGGCTGCTGGTTGGCGACCTGCACACAGCAGGGGTTGGAACTGATGAGCGCTGGGCTCCTTTGCAGCCCAGGCCATGCTGGGGTTCTACAATGATTCTATGATTATGGGTCCGTATGGCACCCTATGGATCCTTTTGGCACCCTATGGATCCTCATGGCACCCTATGGATCCTCATGGCACCCTGTGGGTCCTCATGGCACCCTATGGATCCCTATGGCACCCTGTGGATCTTCATGGCACCCTACGGATCCCTATGGCACCCTCTGGATCCCTATGGCACCCTATGGATCACTGTGGCTCACTATGGATCCTTACGGCACCCTGTGGGTTCTCTGGGCAGCCTGGGCTGCTGGTTGGCGACCTGCACCCAGCAGGGGGTTGGGACCAGATGAACACTGTGCTCCTTTGCAACCCAGGCCATTCTAGGATTCTGTGATTCTATGATTGCCTCCGTATCCAAAAGGTGTTGCAGCACAATCAAGAACCCGTGTTGCTGAGCTATCACTCACTACAATTAATTTAAGTGGAAGTGAAGTTTCCAGCCTCTTTATGCTTGCTAAATGCACTGCAGGGAGATGTTTCCTCACTGAACCTGTGTGGAGCAGAGTTCTTTCTAGGTCGCTTTAGAACTTGTGAGATAGCATCGCTGTCCTGTGCTGGTGACTCAGGCTGGACGTTAGGAAACATTTCACCTACAAAGAGTGGTGATGCAGTGGCACAGCTGCAAAGGGAGGCTGGGGAGTCACCGTCCCAGAATGGTGGAGATGTGACACATGGGGATGTGGTCAGTGGGCATGGTGGGATGGGATGGGATGGGATGGGATGGGATGGGATGGGATGGGATGGGATGGGATGGGATGGGATGGGATGGGATGGGATGGGATGGGGATGGGATGGAATGGGATGGGGATGGGATGGAATGGGATGGGGTTGGACGTGGGGGTCTTGGAGGTCTTTTCCAACCTCAGTGGTTCCATGATTCAGTGGCTCAGTTGGGCTGGCAGGAGACTCATTCAGGGTCTCTGCACAACTCAGGTGTATCCTAAGAGCTTTGAACAATTGGTTGTGTGTTTTCACGTGGAATCACAGTTGAGATTCTGTGTCCAATCTCCCTCCTCAGGCTGTGCCACCCAGAGCAGTTTGTCTGGGACCATGGCTATAACATGCACATCAACCCATTGGGTGTTCCTGTAGCCCACACACTTGTTTGTGGGCTCAGCTCTTTGGTATGAGATCAGAGAGCAGCCAGGCTGGGGAAGATGGCAGAGGGTGCTCAGGAGTGCATGGAGTGAGGTTCCAGTGCTGGAAGTGGTGGCCAGCAGGAGCCTGATGGAGGCCTCCATCTGTACCGCTCCATTTAGCAAGCAGAAGAGATGTGAAAAGCAGAAAAAGAGGTGAGAAGGAGAAGTGAGAGTGAGAGGAGATAAGAGAGGCGGTGCTGATGTGTGAGTCCTGGGGAGGGAGATTGGACACAGAATCTCAACTGTGATTCCACGTGAAAACACACAACCAATTGTTCAAAGCTCTTAGGATACACCTGAGTTGTGCAGAGACCATGAATGAGTCTCCTGCCAGCCCAACTGAGCCGCTGAATCATGGAACCAATGAGGCTGGAAAAGACCTCCAAGACCCCCACGTCCAACCCCATCCCATCCCACCCCACACCACCCCATTCCATCCATCCCATCCCATCCCACCCCATCCTATCCTATCCCATCCCACCCCACCCCACCCCATCCCATCCCATCCCATCCCATCCCACCCCACCCCATCCCATCCCATCCATCCCATCCCATCCCACCCCACCCCATCCCATCCCACCCCACCCCATCCCATCCCACCCCACCCCATCCCATCCCATCCCATCCCACCCCACCCCATCCCATCCCACCCCATCCCATCCCATCCCATCCCACCCACCCCATCCCATCCCACCCCACCCCACCCCATCCCATCCCATCCCATCCCATCCCATCCCATCCCATCCCATCCCACCCCACCCCACCCCATCCCACCCATCCCATCCCATCCCACCCCATCCCATCCCATCCCATCCCATCCCATCCCATCCCACCCCATCCCATCCCATCCCACCCCATCCCATCCCATCCCATCCCATCCCATCCCACCCCATCCCATCCCATCCATCCCATCCCATCCCCATCACCTCCTCTGCTCTGGAACCAAATATTTGAGCTGCATCAAAACTGCAAAGTCAGCAACAGGAGGTGATGACTGATGGAAATGTCCATCTCAGGGGGAGCGCGGCTGCTTTCTGCAGTGGTGGAGCGGGTCAGGAGTTCAGGGTGAGAACTCACTGTGCTTCCCCAGAGCACTGCTTTCTTCAGCAGCCAAATGCCTTCATTCCCTGTGACTGCTGAGATCTGTCTGAACGCAGCAGACTGTGAATAAAACTGCATAGGATGAGGTATCAGTGGGATCGTGCTCAGCAATGGAACATCCACGCTGTCATTATTCTGCATCTGGACAAGACAGGAAGACACTGAGAAAGTGGAACGAGCTCAAAGGAGGGCAGCAAAGTGATGCTGGGCAGCCTCCTCTGAACTCACTGCCTTCTTTTGGGCAGGGGGGGGGGGTCTAAAGAGCTCCTGATGTCCCCTCCCACAGGATGATGATGTGGGCATCAGACAAAGCATCTCTGGTGTTACTCAGTGTAAGGAGGGGGCGTCCACCTTGGGCACGTCGTCGTGCTGGAGCTTGAAGCTGACATATTAAGGAAAAGCCGTACTGGTCTATTTAATTTCAGTGTGCTGCAGTGCAATGCCGCGTTCCCAAAAGGAACTCTGTATCATTTCAATAGTTTTTGACATTTTGGTTTTGTTTTAAGAAGTTGTCATCCCTCGGGGACATGAACTAAAGCACAACACTGAAACGTAACCGAGAGTTTGGGCATGGCCTCGAGGGGAAAACCCACCCAGACAAATAAAGCAGAGGAATTCATCCTGATGTAATGCTGCCCCTGAAATGCACCTCCTGCAGGGCTCCCACCCAACCCCCCATCAGCTGATGGCAGTTTGTGGCCGGGTGTTGGGCTCAGCGAAGCCTCAGCTGTTCTGGACAGCACCTGGAGATGTGGGCAGAGGAGAAGATCAGGCCGGTAGCCGGGTTTTAAGTGGGATTTTGAGAGCTGTGCTTGGAAAACAGGAGCAAAGCAGACCTGGGGGAGTTCAAGGGGCTGTGTCCAGGCTGACCCTCACTTTGGCCTCTTCCAGGTGGTGCAGATGCAATGCAACATGGAGCTGAATGAGGACAAGACTCAGTGGCATGTGAGTGCGCAGCCCCACCAGGATGCAGCGGGCAGCATCTGTTCTCTGCAGCGTGGCACGGCTTGCTCTCAGTTCGCTGCAGGACCCGCAGGACCTGCTCTTCTCTCTGAGGCAAAAGAAGCCCAGAGAAGAGCAAAGCCGACAGACGCCTCTGCTACAGCAGTCCGTGACGTCTTTGGACACCTCTCAGCTCTGCTTCTTTCCAGCTTAACAGAGAGAGCATCTCTCTGAGTCACCCAAACTATGCCCCAAAGACACCCCACGTGTTGGCGTTGACCAGCATCTCCCTGCCCACCCTGCCAGCAGCTTCCAGCATTGATACTGTCTCTTACTGAACGAACGTACAGAGCTCTCTCTTCTCTCTGCAGCTCACGCTCCTGCTGATCCTGGAGGACAAGCTGCACCGACAGCTGAGCTACGACTTGCTGCCCAGTAGGTCTCCTCGTTTCTTGTGCCTGAAGTATTTCCTGGAAGCCCCGGTCAGGTTTGGGGTTAGGGCTCGGCACAGACCGATGCACTCAGCTCTTCTCTCCTTCCTGTGCTGGGAGAGCAGACCAAACTTCATATCCTTGTGGCACCATTCTCGTTCCCTTTGGCGTGCGGTGCCAACCTGCAGCTGAAGTGAACTTTGTGAGTCCCGTGGCCATCAGGAGGGTGCACTTAACCCAGAGATGTGTGACTGGGGCAATACCATGAATGAGTGCATTCTTTGCCTTTTCCCAGCTCTGGGGCAGTCTCTGCAGCACCTTCCAAGGAGCTGCTGCGCTCGTCTCTTGGGGAGCCCCATGGCTCTGGGGAAGGGCACTTCTCCTGGGGTCTGTCCATCGCAGCAGCTCCTTCCTAAGGTGTGCAGGAGCCCTCTGCAGGCTGCACAGCTGGAGTCCCTTCCAGGCAGAACAAAAACACAAAGCTTGGAAACCGACGCTTGGGATTTGCTGCTCCACCGGCTCCTCCTGTTCCTACCTGCAGGAAGTGGCCTGCTTCCTTTTCATGCTGAGCCCAAGCATGGCAAGCCCATAGAGCTGACGGTGACGCACTGCCAAGGCATTGTGCTGCGTGATGTGGGGCTGGAGCTCAGTCCCGGCTCTCACTCGCTCCCCTCTCTGCTCCGTTGGCCCCAGCGTTACTCAGAAGTGTGAGCAGAGCACGCAGTGTGTGCCCATAACGCGCAGCGAGGCGCAGCGCAGCTGTGCCGTGGGCCGGAGGGGTGTGCTTTGTGGGGAGAGGATGAGCTGGGATGCACCAATGTTCTCACTGTTCCTTCCCTCCGCAGCTGATAACTCCAAGGACCTCGCCACAGAGCTGGTGCACTATGGGTTCATCCACGAGGTGAGGCTGCTTGTACGCCGTGCCACTGTCATTGTGCCACACGGCTGATGCCTCGTGCCTTATTCCCCATCTGCAGCCAGGAGCAGCCACGTGGCCCAGGCTGCAGCTCTGTGCTGCGCTCCTGCCTTTGCTCAGTGCCTCTCTGTTCGATTTTTCTGGGCTCCGTACTTTGCTCCCGTTGTTTTGAAGGGTCAGCCGTCTAGCAGTGACGGGTCACCACACCCGCTGCATCAACTCACTGCCTTTCTGAATGTGAAAGCCTGAGCAGTGCCAGGGAGAAGCAGCCAGGACCCAACAGCCCACGCTGCTCTCGGGTCCCTTTGCAAACTTCTCCCTGTCAGAAGTGCCCTACGGCAGCACTGCTGCTTCTGCAGCTCCAGGCTCTCCCTTGGTGTCTGCAGACCGACTCGAGGAGGAATGCAGAGCTGTGCAGTCATTTGGGCAGCCTGGTCTCAGGGTAAAGGAGTGTGGAGAAAATGAAAAATGCATTTATTTCTTTATTTTGTACAAGTTAGGAATTCTGGGGCTGTAGGCAAAGTTTTGAAGCGTTTCTCACTCTGGATGTTGACATTAGACAAGGCAGGGGTTAGCTTCGCTCACTGAAAAATGTATGTGAGTATGCCTGGAAAAAAAAAGTGTATTTAGACTTCCTTCTTTTCTTCATCTGAGCACAGCAACTGCACAGCTTGGAACTGAAACAGCAGAGTGCTTTCTCCTGTCTCCTGGAAAAAGCATGGCAAACTAATCTGTTGGCTTGCTTTTTCTTCTATATTTAGGACGACTGTGAGAAACTGGCTAACTTCCTGGAAAATGCCTTCCACAAGCACCGGTCTCCTCCCTTGTGAGTCACCCCCGGGCAGTGGGGTCCCTGCGCCATGGGGACGGGCACATACCCAGCAAGGAGCAGCCATGGGCTCTGGAATCAACTCCTCCAGCGGAGCCGCTCCAGACTGAACCTTTGCAGCCCACGAGAGGTGTATGCCTTTGTTGTGGCGTGGAAAGACAGCAGCAAGTGGAATAGCAACCAGCTATAACACAAGGAATGGCCTCTGCACGAGCACGTGCCCCGGCCCCTACTCCTGGAGCAGCAATCCAGGGGGAGTTGCGGGGCCTGGGGGAGTGCTGACGGTGTTTGTGAAGACGTGGAGCTGCTGCAGGAGTCCCACGGACTGATAAATTTGCCTCTGGGAGTGATAAGCTTTTCTCACCGCAGGTCCTAAAGCTCTTTTTTTTCCTCTTTGCCAGCTGGTGATGGGTGCGGAAGGGAGGAAAGCTCCAGCACAGTTTGCAATCTGCCACGTTCCATCCTCTATCTCCATTTCCTGCTGTTTCGTTAACGTTTCCCACGCACAGATGAACCACTGTGATGCCTTTCAGTTAGAAGCTCGCATCTTGGTGTAAGCCGACAGGTGGACTTTGTGAGCTGGACTTGGCACGGCAGGAGAAGAAACTGCAGCAACCCAAACCCACCAGCTGGATCCCGACACAGGGAACAGCAGAAATGTCACTGGTGCTGAACAGAACCGTTTTCACTCCTGTCTGTCTCATGGCCTTCAAAAATCTTACGGCATCCTAAGGGGAAAAACCCCCGTGTCTCTTCCTTCCCTGTGTGTGTCCTGGGGTGTTTGGAACTTCCATCGCTTGTGCGTAGAAGGGGGCAATCGTAGCTGCTGCACATCGGCTTCCATTGGTAAAAATCACCAACAGAAATTATTCGTGTAGCAAAAGCTGTGCTGCGCTCACGTCGTGCTGTGAGCAGCCCTGCTGCCGTGCTGCGCTGTGCCGAGTCTCCCATTGCCTGCATCGTGCTGTGTGGTGTTGCACCAGCTGTATGGCTGGGTCTGCCGTGCTACCACGCTGCGCTGAGCTGTCAGCTGTGCTGTGTTTCCCAGTCGTGCTGCGCTGTGCCAACCTGACAGAACTGACAAATCAATAAAGCCATTGCACGCAGCTTATCTCATGCGAGGAGCTGGTCTGCTGAGCGAGCACTCCGTCATCTCTTAGTCACTCTTACAGTTAAGAAGAGTGAAACAGCTTCCTCGAGTTCAACGCCGATCCAACACAGTCGGGTAGATTGGATAGAAATTATTCACAGGCATTCACAGGAAAAACAGCATTCAGCTGTGTGATGCAGAAATTGCTTTCTCCAGAACAAGCTTGCACTTGCCTTTGCAAACTAAGAAATGCCTTCATACACCAGCTGCTGCTTCCCTGATCAGCCAGTGAGCCCTTCTTAGCACATTTCACCTGTCTCAATTCTTTGAATGTCATTACGACTCAGCTCGAGTGATGGATCTCCCTCCTACTGGCTGCACTCAGCAGTTATAAGTTTGTTAACTGGCAGCCACAGGATGTTTCATGCACATGTCAGGCAGCAGTCACAGCCTCACAGAAGATCTGAGGTTGCTGAAGACCACTCGAGGTCCAGCCACCCTCTGCGGTCCTCCAGCCCAGTGTCGGGTGGTCCAGTGCCATGTACCCATGGCCAGTCAGGTCTGAGAACCCCCACAGGTGGAGACATCCAGCCTCTCTGGATAACCCGTGCCAGTGTTCAGCCAACCTCACTGAAAAAAATATTTTCCCATTTTTCAATTTGGACCCATTGCTCAGCCTCTTGTCCCAGTGCTGGGACCACCAAGAACAGCCCAGCTCCATCTTCTTGTGTTGGAACTGGATGATCTTTAAGTCTCCTTCCAATACAAACCACTCCATGGTTCTGTAGACTTTAAAGACCCTTCCAACCAAACCTGTTCTATGATTCCATGATTCTTCACCCACTGATCAGGCATCTGTTCACAGTGATGTACAGCCGCCCCAGCTTTCACACTCTCCCATCACGCCTGCTCCAGGCCCTCTGCCATCTAGGCAGTCTGTGCTGGGCTCTGTGCTTTGGATGGAGCCTCATCAGCGGAGCAGAGGAGGGTTCTTCCCTCAGTCAGCTAATGAGGCTTTCCTGGGGCAGCTCAGGTGGCCGTGGGCCTCCTTTGCCGCAGGAGTATTGCAGGCCCACAGCTCAGCATCCAGAGAGACCTGCATGGCCTTCTCTGCAGAACTGTCACCAGGGCAAGAATGGAAATCCTGCCCTCGTGTTTGCAAGTCAGCCAGCAGTCCTGCCAGACAAGGGAGGGGATGTGTCCTTGGCACTAATGGTCAGGTCTGTCAGCTCACGATGCCTGAAATTCCTGTCCGTGTATCATAGTTGCGGTATGGCACATAGAATCATAGAATCACAGAGGTTGGAAAAGACACCCATATCATCCCGTCCAGCCTCCCACCTCTCCCTGCCCACAGAACCACGTCCCTCACTATATCTAAACGTCCCTTCAACACCTTTGGGGTCGGTGACTCCACCGCCTCCCAGCGCCGCCCGTTGCAGCTCCCGACCACCTTCTGGAGCAGAAGTTTTTCCCAATACCCGACCTGGATCTCCCCTGGCTCCGCCTGAGCCCATTCCCTCTCGTCCCATGGCTGTTACACGGGAGCGACGGCCGAGCCCGGCTCCCCGGCCTCCCTCTCTTAGCGACACAGGTCACTGCAGGGAGCAGTCGGGCCTCCCCTGAGCCTCCCCTTCCCCTTCCCCACGCTGAACAAATCCCGTTCCCTCGGCCGCTCCCCGTAGGATTTGTGCTCCGGACCCCTCACGGCTCCCTGCCCTTCTCTGCAGCACTGCAGGGCCTCGGCGTCCTTCCTGCACCGAGGGCCCAGCACTGAGCACAGCACTGAGGTGCAGCCTCACCAGGGCTGAGCACAGAGGGATGATCACCTCCTGCTCTGCTGGCTGCACTGTTTCTGGCACAAGCCAGGCTGCCGTCGGCCTTCTTGGCCACCTGGCTGCCATGTACTCTACGTCTTGCAGAGTATCTACTAGAAGATCTGCTAGATCTACTAGAAGGTGTTCTGGAAGAGCTACGGTCATTAGCAATTGCACAGTGTAGGAATCCACTGAGCCTCAGGAATTAAAGTCTGCCAGTGGCTAACTGCTCTCACTTAAATTCAGGCTAGAAATAAGGCAGATAGGTTTTGTGTTCTAATTCACACTTGCACCTTTTCTGCTAGCTGAAAAAAAGATGCTTTGCAGTGCAGAACTTCCTGACCATCAGCACTGAGACGTTCATTCATCACACTGCCTTTGGGAAGCTTTATTGGCTTGAACTTTCTGAATCGTTTATCAGAACCTTAAGGATCCGCAGAACTCCTCTGGCATTTCCACCCTCTGTGGCAGAAATGGCATTTCCACTGCTCTGACCTCGCCCGTGCATTTAAATCTGTACCTAAAAGATTGGGCCACCCTAGGATGAGCAGGGTCACAGTGCTGCAGCAGCCCCACACCGCACATCGGCCCCACATCGCACATCAGCCCCATATCGCACATCGGCACCTATCGCACTCCCACAACACCCAGCGCGGGCTCAGCGCTCCGCCCAACGCGCAGGGGGCGCTCTGCGACGGGGGGGGAGGGGTGGCAGCGGAAGCGGAAGCAGAGCGAGGCTGGCGCCAAGTCCGTCGTCCCGCCCGCTCTCACGGGAATTCTCGCGAGATGTTTTCCCAAGTCTTTCTACAGGAGCTCTCGCGAGAGTTATCCCTTTGCGCGCCCCGAAGGTTCTCGCGAGAGTTCTGTGCCGATCGCCGACGGGGTGGACAAGATGGCGGCCACGACGACCATCTCCTTGGTGAGTCGCAGCCCGAGCCGGCTCAGCTCCGTGCGACCCGGGCTGGATCGGGCGGGCGGCTCGGCTCGGCTTCCTTCGTTCCGTCCTGCGGCTCTCCGAGGCCCGGCTGCTGCTCGGGGCCCTCTGCTCGCCCCGCGCTGGGTCGGGCCGGGGCTGCGGCCTGTCCTGGCGCTGCCGGCCGGCGCTGCGCTCTGCAGGCCGGCGCGTCGCTCCCGGTGCTCGAGGTTCGTTCGGGAAATAAGTTCTCGCCGTTGTCATGAGAGGATTTTGGGGTATTTTAGAATGTTTTCCGGCCCGAGGCCTCGTAGCGTATGGCCCCGAGGTTGGGCTGTTGGCTTTAGCTCTGATGGAAGGGCTTCGTGTGCCTGAGGCGTTGGTGTTTTTGTGTTCGCTGCCAGGTTATCTGCTCGTGAAGGGATCCCAGCCCTGCCGATCTCTGTAGGAGTCCGTCGTGTTTTCGGAAGGTTCGGTAGTTTTCTTCTCAAGGAACCGCCGATGCTGTGCGAAACCAGAAGTCTCATTTCAGAGGCTTGTTTGTTTTCTATCTGAGCGAAGTCTCAAATTTTGAAAGCGAAATGCTTCGTTCAGGTGCTGTTCCACCTTTCTTGGACTGATTTGTTTTGTTGTCGTTTTGGTGTTTTTTGTTTTTTGGGTTTTTTTTTGTAAATGGAATTGTGTGAAATGGAAACCTGAAACCTCTGCTGTGTCACACCGCTGGGGGAGCCCGTGGGGTGAAAACTGGACGCTGGGGAGCTACCAAAGGGATGGCCGTGCTGATGTGCCTCCCCAGACACCATCTGATGCTCACAGCTTTGCATGGACCACTGGTGTGACTCAGCGGGAGGCTTCATAATGTTTTTCTGTTTTCTGCTTCCTGACCCCGCCATCGTTTTCATTAATTGGATTTCTGTTGTGAACAGAACTGATTGTAAAGCTGTTAACCTTCAACCCACACGAGGGTCTGCCTTTGTATTATGAAGGAGGTGTTTCTTAGAGCCCTCCTTGTTTGACTTCATGAATGTTGGTGCTCAGAATCAGGAGTAAATACAAATAACTCACAGCTTGATTTCTATCTTGTTTAATGAGGTCTTCGTTAAGTTAGGTGATTAGCCAAATTAGTGCTGGGAAGAAGCACTCAAGCTTTAAGCATGTAAGGCTAAATTTGATTCCAGTGATGTTGAAGGATGAAAGGAATGTTATGTTGCTCAGGAAATATGAGAGTAAAATGTTAGTTCTCCCTCAGAGCTGAGGCAGTGACTGTTCTTTGTCTCTTGAGTTGCTTTCCTACAAATCTAACATTCGGATTGACTCTTCTTAGGAGCAAAGCATAAGGAGTTGGATTATTTTTGTCTAATTGCCTTCTAATGCTGAGTACTCAGGTTGAGCGGATCTCAATAGACTTGAAAGGTGGGCCTAAGTGAGGGTACTGAGGTTCCCAGGCATTTATACAGACTAGAAAGAGAAGTCTAGGAGAGCAGCCTTGCAGGGAAGCACTTGGGGGTTCTGGGGGGTGAAAAACTGCACGTGAGGCAGCAGTGTGCTCCTGCAGCTGGAAAGCAAATGGGATCCTGGGCTCCATCAGCAGAGGGGTGGCCAGCAGGGACAGGGAGGTGATCGTCCCCCTCTGCTCGGCTCTTGTGAGGCCCCAGCTGCAGCACTGCGTCCAGGGCTGGAGCCCCCAGGACAAGAAGGACAGGGAGCTGTTGGAGAGGGTCCAGAGGAGCACAGAGATGAGCAGGGGGCTGCAGCACCTCCACTGCGAAGCCAGGCTGAGGGAGCTGGGCTTGTTCAGCCTGGAGAAGAGAAGCTGCGGGGTGACCTCAGTGCAGCCTGCGGGACCTCAAGGGAGCCTGCAGACAGGAGGGGATCAGCTCTTGGAAAGGGGAGATAACAGCAGGACAGGGAATGGTTGGAAGGTGAGGGAGGGCAGATTTCAGTTGGATGTGAGGGGGAAGTTGTTTGGTGTGAGAGCGGGGAGGTGCTGGAGCAGCTGCCAGAGAGGCTGTGGATCCCCGTCCATCCCTGGAGGTGTTCAAGGCCAGGCAGGATGGGGCCCTGGGCAGCCTGGGCTGCTGTGAGATGTGGAGGTTGGTGGCCCTGCATTGGTGGGGGGTTGGAGCTTCGTGATCCTTGGGGTCCCTTCCATCCTGAACCATTCTGTGATTCTGTGCAGTTCCCAGTGTCAGCTTAATGTGGGTGTTTCCACTCAGAGGGCTGCAATCCTGTTACAGACAAAGCATTTCATGGAGCCCAAGCAGGCCTTAATGAAGCTGGTGTTACTCTTGTAACTGAGACCAAGAGTTAACATTGGCTCTCTGAACTGAAATAAACTTTAGGTTCCTGTAATGGCTGTCCGTGGCAGCAGCAGCTGGGAGGTAGCACTGATGTGCAGGTGGAATTGGCAGCAGCAGTCCTGGGACTGAAGCTCACACCTCAGCGTGTGACAGGGATGGGAGGTGAGGAACGATGCGCATGTTTTGGGTGTATGAATTTCTTCACAAAAAGAGTGGTCATGAGCTGCAGCAGGCTGCCCAGGGAGGGTGATGGAGGCCCCCTCCATGCAGGTCTCAGAGGTGTGGATGTGGCATGAAGGGATTCTTAATGGTCTGTGTGGTTTTTATGTGAGTTTTGTTCTGATCTTACTGGAAACCAGCTGGATCTGACCATCCAGTATGGTGTTAATTCATCGGGATTGGAGGCACCGCGTGTTTTTACTGACCCACACTTGTTTATAGCCCTTAAGATACAGACTGAGTTAAACACCCCAGCCATCAGCCATGCTGTGTGTGATCACTGGCACCTTTCCTTCCGAGTTCAACGTTGGTGCCTCTCGCTGCTTTCAGTCTCCCCTCTGTGCTGGCAGGGAAGCAGGCTGCTCTGATGTGCCAGGAGTCAGTTCAGTGCTGCTGCACAAACTGCTTCTCTCAGTGCAGCCCCAGTGCTTTTCTGTTGAGATTGAGATTGAGATCGTGGTGGCTGGCTGGGAAAGCTGGAGAGTGAGGGACAAAATAAGTTCAGTGAAGACAAACAAACGGAGCTCTGGGGTTTTGCAAACACAGGTTTTGTTCTCAGCTTACTTTCTGAATGGAGATGTCCAGTGTGGGCTCTGCTGTCGTACTGGAAGCAGTTCATTGGGAAAGCAGTAACAAATGGAAAGGAGAGGACGTTCCTTTGTCAGAAGCAATGCATCCTTTAAGGAGATTGAATTGGGTCTTATAAATCCTGTGAAAGCTGTGCAGTGTTTGATCGCTTTCATGTTCATTGCGTGCTTATCTGGTGCCACAGATCTACCAGGTATTGAGTCAACCAGTTTACATTTGTTGAATGTATTTTATGTAAACGTCACACCATTCTAGCAGACAAGATATCCTTTATCATCTGGCTTCTTCCATCCCTCCTTTCCCAACGTGTTCTTTCCCTGATCTCTGTGTCACTGAGAACAAGGATCCTTATTTCCCACACCTGGACTTCACGTGGAAGCAGGCTGTGTACTGAGCCGATTCCACAGCTCTAGCTTTCTGAATGCCACACGCAGTCAGTCAGCACCAAGGCTCTGTTAGGGCTTTTCCTTACCAGAATGTCACTGTTGTTTACCCAGGGTGGCTCTGCTGTTTCTTCTTCTCCATCTGCATTTATTTCTCAGCGCTTCCTTTGGATCCCTTCATCCCCTGCTGTTACTGTAGGCCGTGTGTCTCTGCTTGCAGGACAGGCAGACAGGTGACACGCTATTCCACACGGCATCGTGTCTGTAATTCTGGAATGGCATCTTTTCCTTTCTTTAGGGCCTGGACAGCAGCAGCTGCACTCATCCATTCAGACCTTTGCTGTTAGAGCAGCGCTGTGGAAATGTCACTGCACATTGCAGCTTGGAGTATTGGCTCTTGATGTCATTTCATTGCAAGTCCTGCCTTAGTGCAGCACCTCTGGGTGCCCCCCTGGCTTTGTCCTCTGTCCACAGTGCTCCCTCCCAGGTGCTGTGCTTTGCGGCTGACGCACTGAGACTCCATTGGGAATCAGTGACTTTTCCCCAAGGGACTGAGATGATGGACAGGAGGGCAGTGTGTAGTGAGTAGTGCTGGAAGTCATCCTGCCCTGCACTCGGCACTGGTGAGGCCTCACCTCGAGTGCTGGGTTCAGTTTTGGGCAGCTCAGTACAGAAAGGACGTGGAGGTGCTGCAGCAGGGCCAGAGAAGGGCAGCAAGGCTGGGGAAGGGCTTGGAGAACATGGCCTGCAAGGAGAGACTGAAGGAAGTGGGGCTGTTCAGTGTGGGGAAGAGGAGGCTGAGGGGAGACCTGATTGCTCTGCGCCAGTATCTGAAAGGGGGTTGCAGCAGAGCAGGGCTGCTCTCTTCTCACTGCTGACAGGGCCAGGAGGAGGGGAAACGGCCTCGAGTTGTGCCAGGGGAGGTTTAGGTTGGATGTCAGGAGGAACTTGTGTGCAGAAAGGGCTGTGAAGCACTGCCATGGGCTGCCCAGGGAGGCGGTTGGGTCAGCATCCCTGGAGGTGTTGAACAACCGTCTGGAGGTGGTGCTCAGGGCCGTGATTTAGCAGAGGGCTCTTAGAGTTGGGCTGGGATGGCTGGGCTGTGCTTGGACTCGGTGATCTTCCAGGTCTTTTGCAAGCTGGGCACTTCTGTGATTCTATCCAGAATGGTGTTGGTTTGAACGTCTCGGTTCTGATGCAGCTGAGAGTAGTTTACAGAGCATCCCAAGAACTGTGTCAGGGGAGCATGATTCGTTTGTTTGTGTGTGTTTTTAAGACTTCCCATATTTTCAGAAATTAGACTTGCATTGAATTTAGAGCTCTGGGAGAATTGAGTAAGCTGCCAGTTAGCATCAGTGAAATATGTTGCAGAATTTCCTTTTTCACTTCTGTGGAAGAGGTGTTGCTCACACAGACGGGTGGTTATTCAGGCACTCAGGATGCTGGAAGGATGCTGTGTTTCAGAAGGTTCAAATGCCTGCCCATTCTCTGTGCAGCACTGTTGGAAGGACTACTTTTAGGTGAAGCTTCTTGTTGGTTAATTACTCGTCAAGTATCATCAGTCCTTCTTCCACTCCTGCCTTATTTCATCTCCTGTGTTGCTCACTTGCTGTGGTTCCTAAAATAAACGAGCCTCTGTATTTTTTTTCTCTTGTGTTTGTACTTCAGAGAAGTGCTCAGCCCTGTAATAGCTTTCCAAGGGATGTGCCTGAACTCATGGAGTTCAAACCACGCAAAGGGCCCCGCAGCGCTCAGAAGCAGTGTCCGTAGCACCAGGTATAGTTTGTGTTTCTCTCTCTGTAAAGGCAGCTCGCATCCTCCCTCCTGCTGGCAGCGTGGCACCCGTTCCTGCTGCTCTCTGCTGTTGGAATCAGGCAGTTTGCAAGGAGTGCGGTGTGAGGCACAGCCTGCTTTTTCAGAGCTGCCGTCCTGCTGCTGCCTGACAGCTCCACCTTCATCGTGCTGAGGCTTTTCTTGGTAGTGCTGTTACCCTTGGGAACACGTTGGCTTTTTTTCAGCCTTCCGTGGTCACAATTAATCCTGGTGATGGCGCAGCTTTCCTGCACTGCACAGATCACCGTTGCTGTATGGCTTTGCTGATTGCTTCCTGCTCTCAGTTTTAGTGTGGGCCGTGCAGTGCTTCCTTCTGATCAGCAGTGTGCTCCTGAGCTTCCCAGTTTGAAGGCTGCAGTGGTTCCAACTGCCACTGTTTTTATTTGGGTGTCAGCTTTTCTTTTTTGCTCTTTTTAATTCACCTCAGGTACCTGTGTGTTATTTAATGGAGTTGTGAACAGTCCACGGGGTCCAGTGAAGCAGTTGCAACTCCAGAATGTTGTGTTCCGATGCTTGTGTAGTTGGTATTTATGTTAGCAGGGTTTATTTCCTTCCAGTGCTTGGAGGGAGCGGATAAACAGGAGGGGAACGGCTGTTTGTGAGGGTGGGTGGTGACAGGACAAGGGGAATGGCTTTAAAGTGAGCCAGGGGAGGTTTGGGTTGGATGTGAGGAGGCAGTTTTTCATGCAGAGGGTGGTGAAGCACGGGAACAGGTTGCCCAAGGAGGCTGTGGATGCTCATCCCATCCCTGCAGGCATCCGAGGCCAGGCTGGATGTGGCTCTGGGCAGCCTGGGCTGCTGGTTGGCGACCTGCACACAGCAGGGGTTGGAACTGATGAGCACTGTGGGCCCTTGCAACCCAGGCCATGCTGGGGTTCTGTGATTCTGTGATTATGGCACCCTGTGGCTCCCTATGGCACCCTGTGGCTGCTGGTTGGCGACCTGCACCCAGCAGGGGTTGGAACTGATGAGCGCTGTGCTCCTTTGCAGCCCAGTGCTGGGGTTCTGTGATTTCACATCTGCTTAATGTTTGTTATACCAGAAAATGCTCACAACCCCCTTAGGGTGAGCTCGAGACTGACACGCAGTCAGGATTTGCTATGGAATAGGCTATGAATGATTTAGGGCATCTCTGGATGTCAGTGAGCTCACCCTGCAGCTCCATTTGCTGTCCTGGCATGCAGCTCCCTGCCCTGCAGAGCAGCAGCTGTGCTGTGACCTGCTGGGAGGCAGCATGCAGACCTCAGTGCTACACTGGGACAGGCGGGCTGAACTGGGAGGAACCTTTCAGTGTGTTAAGGATGGGTTTACATTCATGCATTCTGTTCTTAGGTTTGCCTGGTGGTGATTTTTATACTGGTACCACTTTGCGTGCGGAGGTCCATTCAGCCTGATACCTCTCTGCTGCTGGACAGATGGGGATATTTGTTCATTCTAGGGTTTTCAGCTGGGTTGGGAGAGGAGCTGAGTTCTGCTTTAATGGATGGTGCACAGAGCTGATAGGAGCAGCAGAGCAGGTTCAGGTGTGTGGCTTCAGGCCAAGGATGCAGTCCTGGTGTGGGATGGATGGCTGCAGCTGTGGGGCTGCGGTGCTGTGGTCCATTCTCACTTCTGCTTCTGTAGGAAAGCAGTTTCTGCCATGGCCCGGTATCTTTCCTCTTCTCCCAAGCAACAAATAGGATCCCTGAAATGGCCAAAAGTTGTGCCGGAGGAGATTTAGATTAGATGCAAGGAAAAACAACTTCTGTCAAAGAGTGGTCAGGTGCTGGGATGCCCAGGGAAGGGGTGGAGTCACCGCGTTCAGGAAGCGTCCGCATGGGCTGCTCTGAGATATGGTTTGGAAGCTTAGTGGTAGTGATGGTGATAGGAGGACTAGATGATCTTGTAGGTCATTTCCGACCTTGTGGTTCTATGATTCTCCATCCACATGAAGTCAGACCAGTTCTGCACAAGGAATGAGCAGAGTTCTGTTGGGAAAATGAGGACTGTTTACTCGTGGTAAGGAATCTGTCGTCCAGCAGGGTGCTCTGGTGGCTGTCACGTAGGCTGGAATAGTCCCCATAGCGAGGCCTACAGCAGCGGGTGGGTCTGGCTGTCAGACTCCTCAGGAGCAGCCTGAGGTCAGGGCGTCACTGAGAGCATTTCCAGATGTGTTTTAAACACCGACAGGCACGGGGCACAGACACCTCTAGGAAGTCTATCTTAGAGGGCATGCCACCCCACTTTATGCCCAGCTTGAGAAACAAGAAGCTGGTTAATGAGCTGGCTGGGCACCCATCAGCACTGCTTTTCCCCAGGTCTGCTGGTGGGAGGATCAATGGCTGCACTGCCTGCGGGGGAGGGAGCTGAGTCCTGGGGCAGCCCCAGCTGTTGGTGCAGAGCAGTGGATCAGGTGGGCCCTCAGGGGAGGCGCTTGGTGGCACTGCTGTTAAGGATTGCTGCATCTGAGCTTCTGTTGGTGCAGGTGGAGTTTGCAGTTCTGTAGGTAAGCAGGATGCAGAGGAGGCCCTGAGCTGAGGGCCCTTCTTCCACTCTTTCCAGTGGGGGGCTTGAGGATGGCTGTGTTGGCTCTGTACCTCAGGGTGTCTGCAGAGAGCACAGGTATGTGGCATTTCCCTTCTCTCTGCTGTTCACTTCTTGGACTTGGCAACCTCTGTTATTTCCATGGCAATTTAAAAATCAAATTGAGTACTGAGAATAACACGAATGCACTGGAGCTGCATTAGTGTTGAGGTGGTGTCCGTCACTGCTATGGAAGGAATTTGTCTGGTTAAAGTTTGGGAGCGCTCTTGCAGTGCCTGTGGCTCCTGAGGGGGACGTGTGCGTGCTGTGCCTGACCCCAGAGCTGGTGCTGGGTAAAACACAGCCCTGTGCTTCACAGGGAGCTGCAGCAGCAGCTGGTGGCACTGCACGCTGCCTTTGCTTGCGGTGGGATAAAGAGAGCACAACAAAGTGCAGAGTTTGTGTGCAGGTGTGATGCAGATCTGCTGCTTTTGGCAGAACGGCTTTTTCTCTCCGAGGCGTCGGCTGATCCCAAGAAGCAGCTCTTTGCTGTTCTCTGCTTTGGGATCAGGGCCGTAAGACCTCGATGTGTCAGTGAGATCCTTTTTGTGGGGAGGACCGCTGGTCTGTCACAAGTGTTTGTGCCTGCAGGGAAACTCTTCGCTGTTGGTCAGTGCTCAGTTGGAATGGATGGGAACCCGATGAGCAGAGGGGATGGCGGTACTGCTGCTAAGCTGCTGCTTACTTTCATACTGTTGTTTTTTCCTGGCTTTGTTGTGGTGCCAGGGGAGCTGTTCTTGTTTTACTGACTGAACCTGAGTGGGTCTTCCTCCTTCCTCCTTCCTCCTTCCTCCTTCCTCCTTCCTCCTTCCTCCTTCCTCCTTCCTCCTTCCTCCTTCCTCCTTCCTCCTTCCTCCTTCCTCCTTCCTCCTTCCTCCTTCCTCCTTTCCTCCTTCCTCCTTCTCCCCAGTACTGTTCTTGTTGGAGAGTTCTGCCATATTTTTGCATTTGTTTTTAACTGGAGAACTGAGATGCCCACTAAAAGGATCTCAGTGCCTGGCAGAGCTGTGATGGGGATGGGATGCCAGAGCACATGTCAGGAATAGGAGTTGGTGGGGGCTTAGCAGGAAGCTGTGAGCTGTTGCAGTGCAGGTGCTTTAGAGAAGTGTTACTACGTGGTGGGGATAATCAGTCAGTTACGTCACAGGAAGAAACCTTGGCATAAAACACAAGCACGAAGGCAGGAGGGTACGTTAAACCCAAAGAAGGATTTCGTACATCAGTAAAACCATGAGAAGTTGGTTCAGGAGCCCAGCACCTCCGTTTATTCCTGTGTTGGGTGTGGGACTTTGCACGTGCAGCTAATGTGCATTGTAGCAGGGGTGAGAATGGTGGTGTGTGGCTCGGGACCTACGGCAGTGTTTGAATTTGGGGAGCTGAGAGAAGATTGAAAACGAGAATGTGAGAAACCGAGGGTAACAAACCGGTGTGGGGAGTGATGGAGAGAATGGTGGTGATGTTTGGTGGAGTGGAGCTGTTGGGGGATGGAATGGAGGTGGCGTAAGTGAAGGCTGGGAGTTATTTAATTTTTCTTTGTTGAAAATATGATGGTTGGGGAACTCTTCAGGTTGAGCTGCCAAGTTGTTTGGCACTTTGTAGAGTGGTTGGATGGTGCTCCGTGGAAGGGGCCATAGCATTTGAGAACAGGGTTGCATGACATACCAGCAGGTTTGGGAAGGCTTTTTAGCCCAGGTTGACGTGTTGGGATTCTGGAAATACAAAATCTGCATGGTTTTGTCAGAACAGCTTTTCCACGAGTGCTTTTCTATTTCTTTAGGGTACAGAGTCCATTAAGATGGAAAATGGTCAAAGCACAGCAGCCAAACTGGGGCTCCCCCCCCTCACACCAGAGCAGCAGGAGGCCCTCCAGAAGGTGAGTTTACCCCACGTCACTCTGTGTCTCACACTTAATCACTCTTCTTCTTTCTTTGTTTGCTTTTACTTTTCTGGTTTAGTTTTATTTGCTTGATGGTTGCTGTTTTTTTGCTGTGTTTTGAAACACACCTTTGTTGTTGATGTTACAAGAGCAGAACTCCCCTGCCAGCAGTGTGCAGGGGTAACGTCTTTCCTCCCTCTGGATTCACTCCTTCGGCGCTGTGCCCAAGGATTGCATGGTTTAGCTTGCAGTTTAAAGATGATTTTTGAAGAGCACATCGTGGAATTACCATTGGGGCAGGAGCTGTAATTTTTTTAATAAATCCCAATCATAAGTAGGTAACACTTCAGATCACACTATAATTCTGAGACAATATGTAACTGGCACAGAGCTCCTGTGAGGAGCAGCCTTGCACCACAAGCAGTAGGATTCTGATATGCTCCAGCTATTTCATTTGGTCCACACGAGAACGCATCACAAAACACCAGTTGTTCCCTTATCCTCCTTTCCACGTAAGGAGACCCAGTAGCACGCAGCAATTTGCAATCCCACTCGAGCCCTAACGTAGATGAAACTTCAGTCCAGCTCTGTTTCTGGAACCGCTTTGTGCAGCTGGTGGGGAGCTTACTGCTGACTTGTGGCCCACTTTGCTGCTGAGAGCAAAACTGGGAAAAGGGGAGAAAGAGAACCAAAGCAGGGGGTGTGGGAGCTGTGGGGCAGGCGCCTTCTGCATCCTGGTGAGGTGAGCCTAGTGTTGTTGTGGCTAGGCTTCATGTGAATGTTCCCGTTGTGCTGAAGCTGCTTGTGTGTGTGTTTGGCTCACAGCGTGAGACGGCCTCGTTTCCTCTGGCTTCTCTGTAGCTGACAGATGTACATCCTCCCCTTGTCCATTTCCAGGTTTCCGAAGCACACGTCTCAAATCCACGGTTTAGAGCCTACTGTTCCCTGGCACCTCCCAAACACGTACAGCCATGGACAGCAGGTGCCTGAGGGGTTTTGGCTGAAGGTGTTTGTCCCGTGGGCGCAGGCACATCTGTGGGTGTTAGGTTTCCTTTGACGAAAAGCCACCGTTCTGACACCGCTGGGTGTAACGCTCGGGCTTTGTCAAATTTCTAGAAGACTGGAAAAAGAAAAAAAAAAAAAAAAAAGACGAATCAGCTTTGTGTCCATAGGCTAGGAGCTGGAATGCTGGAGCATTTCAGCGAGCGTGAGCAGTGGGTCCTTCAAATCGGAAGAGGACAGATGCAATGAGGCAAGGGAGGGGTAGTGCAGAGCCGAGAGACTGGGCACGGGCATTAGGAGCCCCTTTCCCTTCTGTAGAACCTCTTTGTCCAGATGTTCTGAGTGGAAAGGATTTGAAGGAGGCTATCTGTGCTGCCCTCATCCCAGCAGGTAAGGTGCTGCGGTGGGATCTGAGGGGCAGAGGGAGGAAGAGGGGAAATACTGAGTGTGTAGTGCATGCTGCTTTCCTAACATTGCGCCTGCTGCAGACTGAGTCCATCCAACCCTCTGCTCGAGCGTTGTGCTGTATTTCAGGGCTTGCAACTCCGAGGTGCAGACCGAGACGTTAGTGAGCTGCTGGCTGCTGCCTAACGTACCGTGCCGTAGTGCTTAGGGCTGGAGCACCAAAAAGCACCATTGGCAGCCAGCTGTGTGGTTCTGGGGAGCGATGGTGTGAAGTCAGACGCCATCCCGTGTCCTGTGGTATTGCCTTGTGATTACAGAGCCTGTATTTCCTCGTAGGCAAAGAAGTATGCGATGGAGCAGAGTATCAAGAGTGTGCTGGTGAAGCAAACCATCGCCCACCAGCAACAACAGCTAACCAACCTGCAGGTGAGAGGCCTTCCCAGATGCTCTTTCTGTCTTACTCTCCCCAACAAGGTGGAGTTCTTTTTACACTTAGAAGCAGAGCACAGCCCTGAGGCATGCCCGGAGCCAGGTACAAGCACTTCTATTTCCACAGTGAAATCGAAGTATACTGCCTTCAGCCCTGTAAAGAAATGCCCTTTGCTCACCTGTACAAATTGCCCCCCCAGTTTCACGTATTCAGAGAGAAAGTCGTTAAGAGTTTCTCTCCTGTTAGTTGGCCAAACACTTCTCAAAACACCGGAAGCTAAAGAATTAGCTGCGGGTTTCCCCTTCAGCTTACGTGGAAGGTGGTGTCTGGGGTTACTGAGATCCCCTCGCCACCTTTCCCACCTCAGGGGAGGGTGCCCTCTCTCCTCTGTTGTTGACAGTGCTGCCCCACTTCCTTCCCCTTCAGCCAGGTGCCCTGCCGGCCTCGCTGGGAAGTCATTGGCTGTTCCTGAAATTTAGGCTGCAATGCTTACATCCTGGGAAAGGATTGCAATTGAACTGCCATTTACATCTCCCTTCTGCTGGAGATTTCAACACATCTCGCTGCTTTCTATTCAGTTGGGGAGCCCAAAATAACGGTTCTGGGGTCCGGATGTGTTTAATGAAGTGTCACTGTGGATGTGCTTGCCACGTTAGGCAGCTCCGGCCTGTCAGGGCCGTGCGTGCTTCTGAGTGGCCGCTCTGGTTTGAGGGGCTTCTTTTTAAATGCTGGGGGTGAATCAACGACAGTGGTTGCAGAGGTTACTATTGCCTTGAGTCCCCCCTGGGAGAAGACCCTGCTTCCTGAGGCAGTGGCAGCAGCACAACTCCACCCTGACCTGGTGGCCTGGAATCTGCAGGGTCCCAGCGCTGGACAGTCCTTGGGACCAGGCAGTGAGGGGCGAGGAAGGAGAGGCCTCTCTCACAGGTTCCCTGTGCCGCCGCTCTGCTTGAGTTTGTACAAACAGCCGTAGTATGCTCAGCTCCAACAGACTGAACTCTGTCTTTACTGTCTTTCAGATGGCAGCAGTGACAATGGGCTTTGGAGATCCTCTCTCACCTTTACAATCGGTCAATAGACATATTCACTTCTTCTTGGGCACTTAGTCAGGGACTAGAATGGGGAAGTATGTAGCGGTGATACAATGCTCTTAATTCAACCCAGCACAACCCTCCCACTTACCCACCTGTTATGGACAAGCACAGCAAGCAGAGGCAAAGTGTAAACTCCCCAGAGGAAGACCCTGTGGGCTGAGTGCAGTCTGCTGGGACACGGGCAGTCGGGGCCCTGGAGTCAGTTGGCAAAGACAGCTTTAGATTTCGAACAGTACTGAACACACCTGTGAAATTGTGGGAGCTGCATTTCTAGGGACGCTACAGTTCTGAGGTCCTGACCTAAAACTAACTGCCAAGGTAACTCACAAATGGGCAATTTCTTAACGAAGCAAACTGACAGCAGCAGAAACCTGGCAGCCGCAGTGCTGGGGAAGGCTGGGGCACTGCAGGCTTGCAGAACATACTGTAGCCGAGGTGTAAGAGTGTTCTTACTGTACAAATGTCCAGACTAGGGGAATACGGTACGTTTCAAGTCAAGTGAAAGCCTAATGAAAGCGACAGAACCGCAGAGCTGCTCAGCTAACCCGTGTCTCGTTAGTGCTGCAGTTTTTAATGAGCTATCGCAAAGAAATCGATGACCCTGATTACCTGGCATTATCCACCCCCTCCTTTTTCCTAGACGTGTCGGACAGTGGCCACTGCAGAAAGTGTCCAATAAGCTCCACTCTGCATGCAAAGGTTCATTTGCAAGTATTTTCCATCTTGTTGGAATATAATGTTTCTGTTGGGTGTAAAACGCATCTGGTGGCCCGTCCTCCAAAGTGTAAAATAGAAGTAAAACTGCCTGTTTTCCCTCCTGTAGTGCTGTCATGGTAGGTAGCAAGTCAGCAGGACAGCCAAGATAAAACTGATGGATGTGTGGAATGGAACAGGAGCAGGTATCTCAATGTGAATTGTGCACAGGTGGTTTCTGACCCCTTGTGCCCAAGAAACCTTTACCACTTAACGTAGATGCTTACTTCCAGCTTTAACCCCACCAATTTTCGCTTAAATTTTATAGCTCATTAATAAATGGGCAATAGATGAAAAGTACGTAGCGATGGCGTAACAACAGGAAAGGATTGATTTCTCACTAGGCTCAGGGGCGTAGTTGGTGTTACGAATCCTTTCCCTCAGACTGTGGGCAGTTGGAGAGTGCTGCTGATGGGGCAGAACCTGGAGGCAGGAGCCTGCTCTGAATCACTGCGCTGTGCTACGGCTCAGTGCAGTTTGGGTGTGCTTTACCCAGCAGGAATGTAGGAAATGCATCTGGCTGCGTCCAACACGTCCTGTTGGTGAGATTCCTCATTTCCTGTGTGAAGGAAGTGCAGCCTGAGCTTCCCATTGGGATATCTTAGTGCCTGTCATTAAAGCTCCCTGTCTACTTAATCCTCCAAGTATTACAGCTCGAGATTTCGATTTTGCATCAGCAAGATGAGCACAATTTCCTGGCGTTGCTGTGTTAAAACCGAGGCTGGTGGTGATGGCTTTGCATCGCCTCCTGCATTTAAAAGCAGCATTCCAAGGTGATGTTTGGGCTTCTCCTTAAAATCACCTTCATAAACACTTAGCAACATTACACTGATAAAAATATTAACTGTTGCCCGTGTGATGAGGATTGCAAGTACCTTAAGCTCCGTTTGGAGATGGAGTAGGAGGATCAGTGGCCAGCAAAAAACAACTTGATGTAGTTAGTGAAAGGCAGGGCTTTTCTGTCCGTGAGTTTCGGACGCACAGGTGTGCATTACATCATTCCCCCAAATTGGTGCTACTGAACCGTGTCAGTGATCTACGTCTGCCTGTAGTCATGATGATCTGTCTCAAATTCTGCCTTTGTCAGACCGGTTTTCCAATGTGCTCCAGATGTAACAGCCCTAACGTGGCCCCACCTATTTCAGAGTCTGTGCAGCAGTGTAAGATGTGGATATCCTCTTCTGAAGGCTGCTGCCTTGGGAGAAGGCAAAGGCCACGTTTCTTGCCACTGTTGCATTGATAACTGAAAAGAAGGGAGCCGTTAATTTTAAACACAGTCTTCAGAAGGTGGGGTTCGCCTCTGCCCGGCGCAGGGCTGCGGTGTCTTGTCCAGAGCACCCTAAATTTGTCTCACAGTCTGTGTCAGTGTGGGTGAGGCGCTTTGCTCTGACACGGGGTTAGAATGGTGGTGGCTCTGAAGCGATACACGGATGCAGCGCACAGACTGAGGGTCTGCTGGTCACTGGCTTTCATGCACCAAAGCTGGGAAGGTGGTGGAGAACCTGGGAGACAACACGTCAGCTGTCGTGCTCGTGCCCTGGTCCTCCCGGTCACAGCACTGCAGAGCTGTTGACAAACAGCTGGTTTTTAATTGTGTGAAATACTTAAAACCCAATCAAGAGGCAAGTTTAATATCGCTTCAGGAGCAGCAGTACGGGGTGAGAACCGTTCCTGTTTATAGTATCCCTGTTTTGTGCAGTAATAGGAGTTGAACCTTCACCGTTTGTTTCCTCCTATGGTCAGGGAGAAGAATTCCTTCAGGTACAGTTCACGTCTACAGTGCCACGATTGTCAAAGATGGAACACTGCCCTTCTGTTCTGCCATGCGAGCCGTGGCATCCCCAGACACGTCAGAGCTCATTGTGCTCATGCTTGTTACAGCACTCTGAAAGTGGGTCACTCATAAAGGCCTCGATTGCAGACCCCTTCACCGGCAGCGGTGGGGGTGACGTGGTCGTCCAGCACTGCCCACCTCCGTGCCAGGAGTTGTGGTGCTGGGAAGGGAGAGGCATCAGGCTTAACGCTGCCTGCTCTGCTACAGCCCGTGGGCCGTCCTGCCCTACGTTTGTCCCATCTGTTCCACGTAGAACAGCAGCGCAGCCCTGTGCACACCTCCATCACACCAACTCAGTCCTGCTGGTTGTAGGGAGCTGCCTCTACAGAGACTTCCCTTCTGCCTTGGTCCCAAGACGTGCTCGTAGGACATGCTGGCCAAACTGTGACTTTAGTAGGCAGTGTCTTCCCAAAATAACGTTAATTGGTGTTAGTATTCTAGCATTGCCATATGGGTGAAAAATAATTGAAGGATACTGCTTTATTGGATACCTGCTTTAAGAAATGTCTGGATTTGTCTTGTAAACAGGTTTTCAGGCATACTTAGGAGAAAATAGCACAGAGACCTTCTCTGCACCGAAACTGATAAGGGCGGAGCCTTGGGGGGCTGCACCACTATCTGAGCCAGTAACGACAGGCAGTGATAAGTACTAGCACCACACACTTAACTGAGAAGTTTCGTTTAACTTTTTTATTTTATTTTATTTTTTTTGCTTTAGCTTCTGTTTTGTTTTCCTTTTGAAATGTGCGGTGGAAGTGGTGCCTAGTACTGGATCTCATACTGCCTGGGGGGGGTGGAGGGGAGGAGGAGGTGTGTGATGCTCGAGGGGGTGGGGAGGAGGTTCCCAATTCCAGATCCTTTGCTGTCTGGGAGGATGGGGGGGGAGGGAGTGAGCAGGTGGTGCCCAGTGCTGGATCTCTTGCTGCCCCATGAGGGAGGGAGCGGGAGGGATCGCAGTAGTGTCTAGAACTGAGACCTTTGCTGCCAGGAGGGGGTAGGCTGTCCTAAAATGAAGTGATTTCCTCCTCCTGCAAGCGTTGCTGGAGATGTGATCACGCTGGGGAGGGTCAGACCTTATCACTGGGGTTGGAGTTAAGGCTCCTGCGGTGGCAGACCCCAGCAAAGATTTGACTGCCCCGGGAGTGAGCTGTACCGCTTATCCGCTCCAGCAGTCTGTGCATTGAGCAGGAAAATACTTCTTTATCACTGCGTGTGCCAGGCTGTGCTGCAGCCCAGTGAGGAGCTACTTGCTGTTGGGTCAGAGCTCCTGGGAGGGAAGGAGGAAGGGGAGGAGGTCCTGACGTCCATGACCACCCCCTGATCTAACCAGACAGTTCTTCTTTCCAATACAGATGGCAGCCCAGAGGCAGCGCGCCTTGGCCATCATGTGTCGTGTTTATGTGGGCTCCATATACTATGAGCTGGGAGAAGACACCATTCGCCAGGCCTTTGCCCCGTTTGGACCTATAAAAAGCATTGATATGTCCTGGGACTCTGTTACCATGAAGCACAAGGTTGGTTAACAGCCCTTGAGCTGTGCGTGTTCCTTTTCTCGAGGGCCTTACGGAATTTATCAAGGAGCAGAAGGAGCCTTTATTCTCATAGGTGGCTGCTTTAGTGCTTTGACTTGAGATAAACGTTTGCAGCTGCCTGCTCTGCCCACTTTGCTCAGGATTCTGTAGGTGTGCACAAAGATGCTAAACAGCTGGCAGCCCTGCATGTAATGTCTGTTAGGTCTCTAGATCTGAGAGGCTCTGAAAACAGAACAAGTGGCCTTGGATCTGCTCCTCAGCTTGCAGATTTCACTTCTAATTCCTTGAAGTCTTGTCAGGCCACGATAGTCAGAATCTGGAAGATGGGAAGATGTTAGCTGGCACTGGTGTTGAGACAAGGTGCAGCTGGCAGGGCTGAACACGAGCATCCTTCTCTCCTAGGGGTTTGCCTTTGTGGAATACGAGGTGCCTGAAGCTGCACAGCTGGCCTTGGAGCAGATGAATTCCGTCATGCTGGGAGGAAGGAATATAAAGGTGAGTAGCAGGCGTGCTCTGAGAACTCTCAGCTCTCTTTACTGTGAATAAAGACTTTCTTGCCTAGAAACGCTTCCTGTAACGCTGTTCTGTGGAAGAGAATCTAAAATCTGTTCCCTGACAGATCTTGGTTTTCAGAGCACGGTGGTGTTGGTCCCTTACCAGACCCCTGTAGCACGCTAATAAAAGCAGGAAACTTGTTCTTGTAAGCTGGCAGTGTTACACACGTGCACACCATGAGAATTTCTCGAGGACAAAACCAAAGGCGATTCCCGATGCTTCGTGCATTTTGTATACAGTCGTGTGTGGGTGGTAGGTGGTAGCATCAGGCTCTTGTTCCTCAACAGAGTGAGGAATTTCGAGTACCACTCCACCCTTCAGCACAAACTAAAAAGAGCAGTAGTTTCAGCTGTGTATTTTCAGGCAATAACAGATGATCTCTAAAAGGTGAAACTTTGGAGATTGAAATTTTGGGGTGAAAGTTAGTATTTTTTGTGACTTGTTTTATATCTTGCATTTCTCTGATGCGTTTTTGCAGCGTACTGCTTCCAAGGGCTTTTAGCAGTCTTGAAAGGAAGGACGTAGAAGCGTTACATTTTGCTTTCGGCGTTGTTTTTGCTCCCTGGAAATTGTTCTTCTGCCGGTCAGGGAACAAAGCTGCTTAGCTTGAGGGAAGTGTGGTGGAAGGGAGGGCAGTCAGTCCAGGCTGTTCACACTTCTGGAGTCGTAGTGCAGGTTGTATCCCAGAGCTGAGAGTCAGCTGTTGCCCTTTGCTGATCGTGAGCCTACGAGGGGTTATGTGGTTTGAAAAGGAAGTGGTTGTTTGAGTGCTTGTGTCTCGGCAAGTCGTGCTTCAGATGCTTCACAGACTGCTGTGTTCTCTGCAGGTGGGGAGACCGAGCAATATAGGACAGGCACAACCAATTATAGACCAACTGGCAGAAGAGGCACGGGCTTTCAACCGCATCTACGTGGCTTCTGTACATCAGGACCTGTCAGATGATGACATCAAGAGCGTGTTTGAGGCCTTCGGAAAGATCAAATCCTGCACGCTAGCCAGGGATCCCACAACAGGAAAACACAAGGGCTATGGTTTCATTGGTAAAATGGCTCTTTGATATTTGCTCTGGGGTAAAGAAAGTTGTTGGGATTGTCCTCACCAATTTTAATTCGGTGCAAGGATTACTTGAAACGGTGGGACAGAGATAAATTTGGAGCAGATAAGCACCTGTATCCAGAAATCTAATGAGTAATTGGATGTTTTTACTCAGTATTTACGTGGATTAAGTGGTCTTACTGCATCTACTGTTCTCAACACCTCTGCAGTCAGAGGGCTGACTTGAGCAGGCTAAGCAATGAGGGGCTTCTCGCTGGAGCTCTCAAGTCAGTTGTATTTGTGTGTTCTTGGTTTTTGTTGTTTTTCTTTTCTTTACAAATACAGATCACGTTTGTGCAGTGAGGGTGTTGTATTTAGAAGTTAAATACTCCTCCTCCTCCTTGCAGAATATGAGAAGGCACAGTCTTCTCAAGATGCTGTTTCCTCCATGAACCTCTTTGACCTTGGGGGTCAATATCTACGAGTTGGTAAAGCTGTGACTCCTCCGATGCCTCTCCTGACACCTGCCACACCAGGGGGATTACCTCCAGCAGCAGCTGTTGCTGCTGCAGCTGCGACAGCAAAGATCACAGCACAGGTAAGACACCGGCTGGACTGAGGGAAGTGGATGTTTACTGTCCCCCTACTAGAACCAAGCATGCATGCTCTTCCTGCCAGTTGTCCTGGCTAGTTTGAGTGGAGGCTCTTGGCCTTGATCAGTCTGATTCCAAGACTTCACGTGTAGAAACTTGCCCAGGACACTTGTGAGCATTTGAGGAGAAGGATTTGGGTGTGTTGGTGGGTGAAAGATTCAACGTGAACCAGCAACGTGCACTTGCAGCCCTGAGGGCCATCTGTACCCTGAGTTGCATCAAGAGAAGCGTGACCAGCAGGGCAAGGGAGGTGATTCTGCCCCCCTGCTCTGCTCTTGTGAGACTGCACCTGGAGCACTGCATCCAGTTCTGGAGCCTCCGACACAAGAAGGAATGGAGATGTTGGAGGGAGTCCAGAGGAGGGCCGCAGAGATGATCAGAGGGCTGGAGCACCTCCCCTGTGAGGACATGCTGAGAGAGCTGGGGCTCTTCAGCCTGGAGAAGAGAAGACTCAAGGAGACCTTATAGCACCTTCCAGTACCCGAAGGGGCCTACAGAAAAGCTGGGGAGGGACTTTTTATAAGGGCACGTAGTCACAGGATGAGGAGAAACAACTTTAAACTGGAAGGGAGTAGATTTAGGCCAGATAGTAAGAAGAAATTCTTTAAATCATAGAATCACGGAATCCTGAGAGTTGGAAAGGACCTGTGCAGGCCATCTAGTCCAGCTCCCTTGCAGTGAACAGGGACACCACAGCTTGATCGGATTGCTGGGACCTGATCCAGCCTCACCTTGGAAGTCCCCAGGATGGGGCATCAACCACATCCCTTGGCAGCCTGTTCCAGTGCCTCACCACCATCACAGCAAACCCTCCAGCTATGGGAGGCGTCACAATTGCAAGCACTCATCCTACTGAGGGGACTTCAACCACCCAGCCATCTGCTGGAAAAGTAGAGCAGCAGGCAATCCAGGAGGCTCCTGGGGTGCACTGGGAACAGCCTCCTCCCCACCAGAGGGGTGCAGTACTGGACCTGTTGCTTAGCACTGTAAATGAACTGGTCGGTGACATCAGGATTGGAGGCTGCCTGGGCTGTAGCGAGTGTGCTTTGGTTGAGTTCATGCTCCAGAGGGTAAAATCAGGAAGCTAAACTTTAGGAAAGCTAAATTGCAGGTCTTCAAGGAGTTAGTCAACAGAACACCCTGGGAAACTGTCTTCATGGGCAAGGATCGTGGGGAAGGGCAAGAGCTGGCATCTCTGTAAGGAGGCTTTCTTCAGGGCGCGAGAGCTCTCCGTCCCTGGGTGTAACAGGTCAGGAAGGGGAGGCAGGAGACCAGCGTGGCTGAACTGGGACCTGTTGGTCAAACTGAAGAGCAGTAAGAAGACGTACAGGCAGTGGAAACAGGGACAGGTATGTGGTGAGAGTATAAGGAAGCCGTTAGGCTGTGTAGGGGTGGAAAGCCAAGGCTGAGCTTGAACCGAACTTGGCTGGGGATGCCAAAAAGAACAAGAAAAACTTCGACAGTTGCCTTAGCCAGAAGTTCCCTCCTAGTGAGTGACACAAGCAGGCTGGTAACAGCAACCAAGGAGAAGGTTGAGATCCAGCTCTTAAGGGTTCTATGATTCTATGACTCTTTGTCTGGGGAGATATATCAACAGTTAGGAAAGTGGTTATAGTAGAGGCTAAAAGAGTGCATTGGTGTGAATGGGCAGACAGGTGTGAGGGCAGTAATAGTTGCACAAGAACAGTGCTGTTGGAAAGGACCCTTGATTGTATAGCAAAGTGGAAATTGGCCAGTCATGGCTTTCAGCTGTTCGGAAAGCAGGAAATGCAGTGGATTCAGCAGAATTGGATGTCAGTGCAGGAGTCTGGCAAGGTTCAAAACTTATTTTGCTCGAATAGAAGCTCCTGACTGACTGATAGGTACTGATGGGAGATTACCTTTCAGAGTAACCCCTGTGTCTGTGTCTGTATTCCTTGCCGTGGGGGCAGGATCTCCACCAAGAAAGCAGGGAAGCTGGTCGGCAAACTCAGCAGGGCAAAAGAAATGAGAAGCAAGAGAGGGAAATTTTAAGTCAGAAATGCAACTTTTATCTGGAATTCACATGCAAGCCAAGGAAGAAGAAAGAGACTCCATACTTAAAAGAAATTAAGAACAGAGAGTGGTTCTGAGCAGCAGAGGAAGTTGTCTGTGACAGTCACAGTGAAAAGGTCCACCTTGAAGCCAAAAGTAAGAAAACCGTTTTGCTATTTAAGAAGAAATGAGGCAGCTAATTGCCAGGGTGGTCAACGTTTTGGTAGTCTTAGAGAGCACTGAATGCTTACTGAAGTGTAGCTCCCTACCTGGTGTAGGGAACCTGCTTTGGCAGGGGGGTTGGTCTCGATGATCTCTAGAGGTCCCTTCCAACCCCTACAATTCTGTGATTCTGTGTTCTTCCCCTTCATTAGAAGCATAAGGCAGACTGGCTAACGATGCAGACAGAATTATTGCGTCCTCCCTTGGTGGGAGGTTGCCACGTGTTGCCACGTGCCGGGTTCTTTGTAATTAATCTTATCAAATCAGGGATATTACTGTGTGGTGAAGAATAGCTTATGTGGCACTTCTGCGTGAGGTAGCATGGGAGTAATTCTGTGATACCTGCAGACTCTGCTCTGACCCCAGCAGTAGGGAAAGGGCGAAGACGAGCTTTCAAGGAATAAAAAACTGCTGAAGAAACAGCTACCTCTTTATATCTGGATGTTTTAGGACAATATCTCTGCCAAATGGACATAACTTCCTTGGATAAAACTGCTGTTACACTTGATAAGGAGAAATATTTACTGCACGTTCTGTCAACAATTCAGGAGCTGGTGGAGACCCATAAGCACGTGAGAAGCTGCTACGTACAGGAGTGAGACTGCTGAAATGAATTCTGAGGTGCATAACCATGTGAGAAGAGGTGGAAATGAGCTCTGCTTGGAAACTGCTCACCCTTCACTCTCCTGGTGAAGTCCTTAATTTATCTCCGTTCACAGAAATGTTACTGACCTTACTGTGCACATTAGGAGAAGAATGCTAATTAAATTAGCTGGTAACGCATGAGAAGCATAATTAATGTAGAGTATAATTGTAATATCAGAGAAGAATGGAGAAAGAACCGTACAGAACTTACTGGTAGAGTTCAAAATAAATACATTTAAGGGGCAGAACCCCAAAACGTTTGCACTGATCTGTCAGAAGTTACAGGAGCTCCATGAGAAAGGAAGAAAGAAGGATCTAGATCGAGAAGCAGTGGCTATAGCCACTATAGCAAAAAAATACTGGAAATAAGTGCCTGTTATATCCCGTAACTCCAACTGTGTTATGGAAGTGGGCTCATTTAACCGGGTGTTCATCGGAAATGTTTGAATTCTGGCAGAATCTACAGTCAGATGCTTCCGTGGAATACGAAAGGTAGAAAGAAATCCCACAGTTCTTCAGGAAAATGGAAAGTGATATGCAGGGAGAAAACAGGGAAGTGACCTGGAGTAGCTGTAGAAAAAAACTGAGAAGTGCATCAGACCACTTGAGTGCAGTTCATGGAGGCAAAGGAGGTGAGAAGATGGAAGAAAGAGGTGTGGACACAAGGAGGTGGTTAAAAAATTCTTTAGTTATCAAGGCTGGAAGTTTGAAGCAAGTTTCCAATCATCAGTAGGGATGAAATTCCATGGGACTTCACCAGGAAAAATGGTGGTGGCAGAAGTTAATGAGAAGTTAATTTCTCATTCAGAAACTTACGTTGTGATATTGGTCTGCAGTCGCTGTGATTGCGCTTCACAGGTGATGACTGGAGAGATGAGATGCTTGGTTTCAGCCAACCTGGAGGTGTTTTGTAAAGAACACGGCCATGCTCTCTCCTGCCCTGCCCTTGTGCTTGCAGGAGCACCTCTGACTGCTCCGTTCCTTGAATCAGACAAGTTATCTGGTGGGGGGTTAACTCTTAAGAAAAGCTTTAGCAGCACATGGAAACAAGTAGACGTTATTCCTCCTCTGAAATTGCCTACACCTTGCAGGGCACGTACCAGAACCTCTTGGTGTCCTGGCAGCTTGAAGGAAGGCTGAGGGAACTGGGCTGGTTCAGCTGGGAGAAGAGAAGAGAAGGCTGCAGGGAGACCTGATTGCGGCCTTCAGTGCTTGGAGGGAGCGGATAAACAGGAGGGGAACGGCTGTTTGTGAGGGTGGGTGGTGACAGGACAAGGGGAATGGCTTTAAAGTGAGGCAGGGGAGGTTTGGATTGGATGTGAGGAGGCAGTTTTTCATGCAGAGGGTGGTGAGGCAGTGGCACAGGTTGCCCAAGGAGGCTGTGGATGCTCATCCCATCCCTGCAGGCATCCGAGGCCAGGCTGGATGTGGCTCTGGGCAGCCTGGGCTGCTGGTTGGTGACCTGCACACAGCAGGGTTTGGAACTGATGAGCGCTGTGCTCCTTTACAGCCCTGGCCATTCTGTGATTCCTTCCACTGCTGATATCTTTTACAGTTCCTGTATATGGCCTAAGTTTGTTCTTCTGTAGTAGCCCTGGAGAGCTGTCATCCTCAGTATCTGTGTACCTGGTATTAAATGTGACAAGGGCTCGGCCTCAGCTGGATCCCCCTGTGCACATCTTAGCGACGCAGAATTAACGCTTGTTTTTTCTTGCAGGAAGCAGTGGCAGGAGCTGCAGTTCTCGGCACTTTGGCCACCCCTGGGCTCGTATCCCCTGCGCTGACTCTTGCACAGCCCCTGGGGGCATTGCCACAGGCTGTAATGGCAGCACAGGCACCGGGAGTCATCACAGGTGCGTTTGCTGCTCGTTGTGTCACTTGTTATAACTGTTAAAACACAGTTCTCCACAGCTGGAGTCAAGATTAAAGAGAATTTAAAGCTGAAATCCTCTTCCCTGCCTGCCCTTGTTGAGAACTGTAATTTGTGCAGCATAGCAGGAGCTGATGTTGATGTGCAGTAGATACAGCAGGGGCACGAGCTTCAGAGCAGGAATGCATGAGCCCTGAGTGAAGCTGGGAGAGTTGCTACCTCGTGCAGAGTCCTGCGCTCAGTCTCGCTTCAGGGCACGTGTATGGTGAATGTATTGAGTGCTTACGAAGGCTTGTTGTTGGCTTAGAGCAAATAAAGCCGTCTAGATGCTGTGGTCCTGCTTATCACCAGTTGATGTGTATCTGAATGTTGCCAAACATCAGTTCTTTGTGCTACAAAACTTGTTCCCTTATAGGTGTTACTCCTGCCCGCCCTCCCATTCCCGTCACCATTCCCCAGGTGGGAGTTGTGAATCCCATCCTGGCCAGTCCTCCAGCTCTGGGCCTGATGGAGGTCAAGAAGGAGAAGGAGGAGGAGGAGGTGTTCCAGGAATCCGAGAGGCCGGAGATGCTGAGTGAACAGGAGCACATGAGCATATCTGGCAGCAGTGCCCGCCACATGGTGATGCAGAAGCTGCTTCGTAAACAGGAGGTGAGTGCAGCGTGGCTGCCCCGAGCTGCTGTCAGCAAGTTAGACAGCTGGGTTTATGCTGGAATATCCAAAGCTAGCTCTGCAGCTTTGTATGCGATACTGGCTTCCTGCAGCACTTGTACAGGTGCTCCACTTAGCTCGTGTGGGATTACAGAGGCTGCGTACTCATTTTCTGCTGTGAAGCTTCTCATTCTGCCTTTGGGAACTTCTCTGAGTTTCTCTGGGAGTGCTGGTCGGTCACCAGGCCGGGAAAGGCTTGGCTAGGAGGTCTTTCTGATTAAACCGTGTTTGCTCAGCATCATTAAAGGGCCATCATAGTTTGTTTTGGCTTGTAATTAAGGAAGTGAGACTGGCACACTGTGACAGAGGCAATCTGTTCCAGGTTATTGAGTCCACCTTTTCCCTACAGTGTTTTACTGTACAGTGAAACCATGAGGTGTTTACAAAATGAAACTTCACCAAAGATACGATGGGAGAGAACAAGTTGGAATAGCAGAAGAGGCCTGCACACTAGAAAGTAGAGCGTTAGGTCTGGAACGCAGGCTGTGTTGTATCTCACCAGGTTTCTTGCTTGAGCATGACCACTGGTTTGTTTCTGTGCATGACTGAGGCACGCAGATTTCCCAGGCTTTGACACTGAATGGACAGTGTTTCTTCTCTGTATGCAGAACAGGGATAATGCTTCCACTGGCTTCACGAGGGAGGACGGATGAGTTAGCTTGCGTGTGATCTTTATTTCTCAAAGACCAAATAATTAGAGATGTCCCAAACCTTCCGATTTAATAGGTAGCTTTTCTCCGGCGGCTGTCTTTCCCAAGTTATTCATTTGGCATACTTGAAAAAGCATTTAGTAGTATCAAAAAAGAGTCTTGAAACTGCACCATTCTCAAAGATGTTTTGCATTCTTCAGCCTAGACGTGCCCTTCAGATCTTGCTGATTTGAGTACGCTTGAAGAGGCAGTTGGGCAGATGTGCACGAAAGAACTGGAGCGAGTGTTTCTTAATTATACTGATCCCAAAACACTGTGGCCACCAGGCTGTGACATCAGGCAGAGGCAGTGGTGGGATGTGGTGGAGCCGGGTCTGACGCACAGAGCCATACGGAGGCTGCTCAGAGGTGTTGGAGTCTCCATCCTTGTAGATGCTCAGAAGCCCTTCCTGAGGGCTGGGTTTGGACTGGAGACCTCTGGTTTTTCCCTTACAACATCCACAGTTCTGTGCTGCAGAGAGGAACTTTGTAACAGGGGGGCTTAACGGAGGGATGTGTACCAAAGGAATGTTGTGGGCACTCTGAAAGGTTCGTCGTGCGCTGTAGTTAAACACTGGGTCAGCCATTGCCTGGTAAGTACTGATAAGTACTGCTCACTGAACGGGCTGTGGGCATCAGCAGTATTGCGTGCTCTGCTTTTTTTGAGAGTTGGGATGATTGGGCTTGATGATCTTGGAGGTCTTTTTCCAACCTAAATGATTCTTTCCGTTGTCTGAAGTTTTAGGGGGAGAAAAGAGTTGGTTAAACTTTCTATGTTACTCTGACACAAAAAAGAGTTTAAATACGTGACAGTGGTGAAGAAGGTATCGAAGCAAAGAAAAGTAACTGGACAGCAACAGCTATCCAGAAAGTGGGATCTTCAGGCTGCCCACCCTTCAGAGACGGGGTATTGGCTGACCGTGAGCCAGCAGTGGCCCAGGTGGCCAAGAAGGCCGATGGCACCCTGGCTTGTGCCAGAAACAGTGCAGCCAGCAGAGCAGGAGGTGATCATCCCTCTGTGCTCAGCTCTGGTGAGGCTGCACCTCAGTGCTGTGCTCAGTGTTGGGCCCTCGGTGCAGGAAGGACGCCGAGGCCCTGCAGTGGTGCAGAGAAGGGCAGGGAGCCGTGAGGGGTCCGGAGCACAAATCCTACGGGGAGCGGCCGAGGGAACGGGATTTGTTCAGCGTGGGGAAGGGGAGGCTCAGGGGAGGCCCGACTGCTCCCTGCAGTGACCTGTGTCGCTAAGAGAGGGAGGCTGGGGAGCCGGGCTCGGCCGTCGCTCCCGTGTAACAGCCATGGGACGAGAGGGAATGGGCTCAGGCGGAGCCAGGGGAGATCCAGGTCGGGTATTGGGAAAAGCTTCTGCTCCAGAAGGTGGTCGGGAGCTGCAGCGGGCGGCACTGGGAGGCGGTGGAGTCACCGACCCCAAAGGTGTTGAAGGGACGTTTAGATATAGTGAGGGACGTGGTTCTGTGGGCAGGGAGAGGTGGGAGGTTGGACGGGATGATATGGGTGTCTTTTCCAACCTCTGTGATTCTAAAAAGCACCCAGGATGGCTCAGCCTTTCTTAGCGAGACCAGCTGCAATATAGCTGGCAGCAAATGAGACTTGTTCGTGTTTCTGATACCTGGGGAGAAAAGATAAACATTTTTCCTTAAGAGTTTGGGATGTTATTGACGCTGTTGCCTTCATGCAATACATTTGTAAGGACGTGACGCTGGGAAATCTGGTGATCTAATTAATTTGCCCTGTTCCTTCTCTCTCCAGTCCACTGTGATGGTGCTTCGCAACATGGTGGATCCAAAGGACATTGATGATGACCTGGAGGGAGAAGTGACGGAAGAATGTGGCAAATTTGGGGCTGTAAACAGGGTCATCATCTACCAGGAGAAGCAGGGAGAAGAGGAGGATGCTGAGATCATCGTCAAGATCTTCGTGGAGTTCTCCATGGCCTCAGAGACTCACAAAGCCATTCAGGCTCTGAACGGGCGCTGGTTTGCTGGCAGAAAGGTGGTGGCAGAGGTGTACGACCAGGAGAGATTTGATAACAGCGACCTGTCAGCATGAACTCTACAGGAAGGACTTGGCCCCTGTCCCCTCTGCCTGTCTGTTTTTTTAGCCACGTGTAAAGAATGCTCCCAAGCGGGCACAGATCTCTGTGATGTACTCGTAGTTTGGATAAAAGCACCAAGAAAGTTAACCTGTGTTTTTGTGTGTGTTAAAGGGACGAATGAACGCCCGTCAGCCAGGGCAGGTGGGTGAGCTGCATCAGCCTGCAGGAGCGGAGCCGGAGCCTGAAGAGGGGCCCTGTGTGCCCTGTGTGGTCGCTGCAAAAGCGCTCGAGTCAGGATCCCGCCGTGCCTCAAGGGCTGGAATCGTGTTTTGTTCAGAAATGGGCCGCGGACAGTTGGGATGGAGGAGGGAGGGGTCTCTCAGTGATACAGCAGCGCTCAGAGTGCTGCTGAAATACTGTGAGCCACAACGGAGGAGAGCTGGGGCAGTGCTAGGAGGCTGCCTTCCTGCTGAGGACTTGCTGAGTTTCAGCTCCCGGGAGCCCCAGCGTGGAGCAGAGCCCAGAAGTGAACCGGCTGGATCTTCTTGGTGTGTTGGCATCCTATCTGTCCCGATCCACGGCTAGGTCTCGGTTTTGTTGATGTGTCAGTTACCCACACTGATTCCTCCTTAAGGTGCCCAAATCAGAGTGTCAGGTCAGACCACCAGCGTCACAGCTGGGGTGAAGGGGGGAGTAACTCTGATTTCCACCACGTAAAGTGCTTTTATTAAATATCCAAGCCTTGTGTTGCAGACAGCAACGGGGAACACAGTAATATGGAAAAGACAAGTTGGGTTTTTTGGGGGGCCCAAAGGTTTTGTAGTATTTTCAAAACCTGAATGCATGTATTTCAGTATCTTTCTGTCTAATTAGGAATAGAAATAGCTTGTGTTAACGCTTCTGAATACTCTAAGCATATAAGGGGGTATTGTGTGGTTTGTTACGCAGAACTGCAAAGACAGCACAGAGCTGAAGAAAAAATAATGTAGAAATTCTAATAACAGAAGAAGGATCCCAAAGGAATTTCAGAAGGGCGGTCTGAGTTGAGCTGCACGCTGCTTCTAAACTTAGAGACACTAAAAATTACCTTGTTTTAAATACTCCAACTTCTATTGTAGGTTAGAAATCCGTATTTGAAGCCTAATTTACAGTTAATTTATGGACTTATTTTTGTTCTCACGTTGCCCCAGCTCTCAGTCTGGCTCCGTAGCAGAGGTGCTCCAACTCCTGAGCATCTCTGTGGGCCAAGCCTGGCGCTGCTCCCGTGGCTCTGTGCCCTTCTCACGCCCATTTTCTTGGTAGTAGTTAATTAAACCTGATGAATGCATTCCAGATGAGACCTTTGCAGGGCCTGGTGCTGGCATTCCTCTCTTAGTGAGCTGGCAGGGCCTCATCCCACACCACCTGTGATCCCGTCGACCTCTTTCACAGCTCGCAGCTTCCTTTCATTTGGCAGCACATCACCACTTCCTCGCTGCTTTTGTCTGTAATACGGAGGAAAGTTCACCGTTTTCAGCTCGTTTCTGTGTTACCCTCGTTCTCTCTAGCTTCCATTTTCTGGTGCTCATTGCTGTGGGCTGGATGCAGAGGTGTGAGGTGGCACCGGATGCTTCCTTACCTGGGTGGTGGTTCTAAAACAGCGGGGAGGGGAAAGAAAGGGTAAAAGTTGATGCAAGGATCCAGCATGTGTTAAAGGATGACTGGCTGAGAGCTAACAGTTGTAACACAATCGGTCTTACTCTGACACCATGATATTTTACAAATTGAAGGGACTTCAGATTTGACAGCTCAGCTGTGCGACGGAGTGGGAAAGGCAGAGAAACATCTCAAACTAAAAATGGAAGTAGGGAAAAGATCCCGCACTAAGAAAGGGCTTTTTCCCCTGGGTCCTATAAAGATGTGAGGGAGGCCAGATGTGTGCATCTCTAATGCTGTAGGATTTGGAAGCAGGGGTGTGTGTGACAGGTCACCGGGATGATAGGGATGGTGTGACAGGGTGCAGTCTGCTTTATTCTGTGTTCTGTGTGTAAACTGGCCTATTCCTCCCCTAAGGAATGGGAGATTGTGACTTGGGAAGCCGTGCCATAAGAAAAGAATGAGGTTATGGGGGTGATGCCTCACCAACCCCTCACTTACGTGCTTCAGAGACGTCTGTGGGAGATTCCCCTGTTGGCAGAATGCACGCTGCAGAACAGGGGCTGTTTCTTAGGGCTTCCTCGATGGACCCTTCGGCAGTGTTGGTCATCAGGGCGAGCGGGTTGGGAGATGGGAGCACACGGGCGTTTTGCAGAAGCAACTTGCAAGTCTCGCCCTGTGGCTCCACACCACCGGCCTCACCTTCATTTGCTCACCTAAGCTGGGAACAGCCCTCTCGTTAGCACCTGCGGTAATTGCTTGGGAGACACCAGGAGTCGAGATGTGTCCCGAGTGTTCTTGGGTTCCTACGGTTCCCGGGGTCCGTGTTGGTGTGCCAGTACCGAGGTGATCACAGGCTGGGAGGGGTGGCGTGCCAGGGCTCTTCCTTATCTGGAGTGAAACCCAGCTGCTCCAACAGGGATGGAACTGGGTGCATCGTGCTTTACTTATTGGTGGCCTCGAGCTGTGGAGATGCGGCTGCACCAAGTACTGACCAGCTCTGTCTGGTGGCAGCTGTCGGAGGAGGCTCTGCGTTCTGCTGAAAGCGTCCCCAGAATGTCTGGGGTGAGGAGGAAGGAAACCCTTTTACCAAAGTGCTGGAGCTCTCAGCCTGGGCTTGATCATTAGTTTTTCTGACCCCTACAGGAAACAGCACTGGTGCAAAGCAGAGCCAAGAGGCCGCTCTGGGCTGGGCCTTCAGGTGTTGGCTCCAGCTCATCAGCTCTGTGATAGAATCACTGAGGTTGGAGAAGAGCCCCAAGATCCCCACGTCCAACCCCATCCCTCCGTGCCCACCAGCCGCATCCCCAGGTGCCACATCTCCAGGGCTCTGGAACACCTCCAGGGATGGAGAGTCCCCCACTGCCCTGTGCAGCTGTGCCACTGCATCACCGCTCGTTGAGAAGAAATAGTTCCTAATATCCAACCTGAAGGGGGTCTGAGCCTTTCCTGGCACCCCATCAGCACTGCCTCGAGAGAATGCAGCTTAAAGAAAGAAAAATGTTGTGTCAGAGAAGCCTGGGACAATCTTTGAGCCTGGAGGAGTGGTCCTTAAGTTCTGAATTGGGTTGTTTCAGCACAGCAGGGAAAAAAGGAAGTTTGTCAGATTCTGCACCTCTGCCATCTGCTCAGACCTGTGCCTGTGCAGGATTGCTTCTAAGGTTTGAGGTGTCACCCCAATGGATAAAGGTGCTCCATGAGCTCTGTCTGGCGTTTAATAATTCCAGGAGACTCAGCCAAGTGCATTCCTCAAGTTCCAGCCTCTTCCTCTTTCTGTTCCTCCTGTTTCTCCCTACCCAACCCCACCAATGAAACGCATTTTTCTGAGTCTCCTGATTGAGATTTCGATGCTTGGACAAAAAGGGGCAACCGCTTCCTGAGTGACACCGTGCATGGATGCACCTTATTATAGCACTGCATTCCACCCGTGTTTTATTTGGTCCCAGACCTCAGATTTCAGGTCTTCTATGTATGGAATGCTGTTCCCTGTCTGGTTCCTGCTGGTGGTCTGTGAAAGTGCAAAGTGGGTAAATCCTGAGGATTGCTGATCCCGGGAGCAGAAAGAGATCAAGGCTGAAGTTTCTTTAGTATTTCAGTGTCTTTGGGAATACTCCATCCACGTAACCCTTATCCCAGGTAAATGGTTCAACTTCCCCTATGACTAAAGGTAAAACTCCAACTTGTCAGTGGTTTCGTACACATCCTCTTATGTGGGTCCTCAGTTTCCCTGCTGTGGCAGTGGCAGGGCTGTGTTGCTAACACAGCAATGGGCGTCCTCATCATTCTGAAAGAGGATGCCAGCAAAAAAAGGAAGTCCTTTACAGGGAGGGGGTGATGCTGTGGCACTGCTGCCCAGAGAAGAGTGGATGCCCATCCCTGGAGGTGCCCAAGGACCTCCCCACTCTCACAGCAAACAACTTCCCCTCACATCCAACTGAAATCTGCCCTCCCTCAGCTTCCAACCATTCCCCGTCCTGCTGTTCTCTCCCCTTTCCAAGAGCTGATCCCCTCCTGTCTGCAGGCTCCCTTCAGGTCCCGCAGGCTGCACTGAGGTCACCCCGCAGCTTCTCTTCTCCAGGCTGAACAAGCCCAGCTCCCTCAGCCTGGCTTCGCAGTGGAGGTGCTGCAGCCCCCTGCTCACCTCTGTGCTCCTCTGGACCATCTCCAACAGCTCTAACTGTTGGGAAGTGGGGGCACTGCTGGCCCTGGAGTGCCCCAGAGCCATGGAGATGCAGCTCGGGTTGATGCACTCAGAGGTGCGGTGAGGATCTCGGAGGTCTCCTCCACGCTCAGAGGTTGATGCTGTGTGTCAGTTCTGCGGTGCTGCCACATCTCTGGTGCTCCTCGTCCTGTGACCGCACCAGCAACGCAAAGGCCATCAGAAACGTGAAATGGGTTCTCCCAGCTCAGTGCCTCCTCAGAAATAGGTGAATTGCGGGCACTGAAAGTACTGATAGCAATAATCAGGTGATGGGTTTGGAATCTACGCACGTGTTCAGATCCGGAACGTGGAGCCATGGGATTTCTTCTTGTGTGCGTTGTAACAAAGGTGTGAGGCTCCTGCCTTGTGTTATCCACATATCAGCGTCGTCCTCTTGTTCTCATCTTGGATTGCTTCTCAGCTTCCCAGTCTCTGGGGCCCCCAGCACAAGAAGGACGTGGAGCTGTTGGAGCGGGTCCACAGGAGGGCACTGAGATGCTCAGAGGGCTGGAGCAGCTCTGCTGTGAGGAAAGGCTGAGGGAACTGGGCTGGTTCAGCTGGGAGAAGAGAAGAGAAGAGAAGAGAAGAGAAGAGAAGAGAAGAGAAGAGAAGGGGAAGAGAAGAGAAGGGAAGAGGAAGAGAAGAGAAGAGAAGAAGAAGGAAGAAGAGAAGAGAAGAGAAGAGAAGAGAAGAGAAGAGAAGAGAAGAGAAGAGAAGAGAAGGCTGCAGGGAGACCTGATTGCGGCCTTCAGTGCTTGGAGGGAGCGGATAAACAGGAGGGGAACGGCTGTTTGTGAGGGTGGGTGGTGACAGGACAAGGGGAATGGCTTTAAAGTGAGCCAGGGGAGGTTTGGGTTGGATGTGAGGAGGCAGTTTTTCATGCAGAGGGTGGTGAGGCAGTGGCACAGGTTGCCCAAGGAGGCTGTGGATGCTCATCCCATCCCTGCAGGCATCCGAGGCCAGGCTGGATGTGGCTCTGGGCAGCCTGGGCTGCTGGTTGGCGACCTGCACACAGCAGGGGTTGGAACCTGATGAGCGCTGTGCTCCTTTGCAGCCCAGGCCATTCTGTGATTCTGTAGTACATCAGTCAGGTATATTTTCCCTGCACAGTTTTTTCTGCTCCCTTCACATTCCCCACCTCCAGCCCAGCTGTGCCCCACAATCATTGCACATCTCCCCACACGCAGCCACAGCGGTGCAGCTCCAGCATTCCATGCACTGCCCTCATAGCACACAGCCAAAAGCATCCCTGCTTCAAACAGCAATAAAAGTGGTTAACGAATGGGTGACACTAAAGAGCAAGGCTTTGTGAACAGCAGGATCGCGGCTTATCCCAGTGACTGCAGAGCATTTCCACCCCATCTTAGTGAGGGGAAGCAGCAAAGAGTGGGGAGTTCAGAAGGAATTTAAAAACATTTGGGTTGGTGAAGCTGCCCCAAGTGCACGGTATTCCCTGCGTTAACGTGCGATGTAACATGGCTCTTTGTTTTGTTTGTTTGGGGGAAAGCACCACCCGGTGTTATACAGCACAATCACAGAATCACAGAACTGTAGGGGTTGGAAGGGACCTCCAGCGATCATCGAGTCCAACCCCCTGCCAAAGCAGTTCCCCACACAGGTCGCACAGGTAGGCGTCCAGGCGAGACTTGAGCGTCTCAGAGCAGGAGACCCCACAGCCCCCTGTGCAGCCCGTCCCAGTGCTCCGTCACCTCACCTACAGAAGTTCTTACGCACATTGGTGCAGAACTTCCTGTGCTGCAGCTGATGGCCGTTTCCCCTCGTCCTGTCTCCACGTACCACTGAAAAGAGCCCGGTCTCACCGCTATGGCCGCCACACCTCAGATATTTATAAATCTGGATCAGGTCCCCTCTCCGTCGTCTTTTCTCCAGGCTGAACAGACCCGGTTCACTCAGCCTTTCTCCATAGGGGAGATGCTCCAGGCCCTTCACCATCTTTGTGGCCCTCCGCTGGACTCTTCCCAAGAGATCCCTGTCTTTTTTGTACTGGGGAGCCCAGAACTGGACACAGCACTCCAGATGAGGCCTTACCAGGGCAGAGCAGAGGGGGAGGATCACCTCCCTCGACCTGCTGGCCACGCTCTTCTTAATGCACCCCAGAATGCCATTGGCCTTTTTGGCCACGAGGGCACACTGCTGGCTCACGGCCAACCTGTCGTCCACCAGGACGCCCAGGTCCCTCTCTGCAGAGCTCCTCTCCTGGAGAGCGATGGCCACAGGAGCTGCGCAGGTGTGTCAGCATTGGGAAAAAGAAAGGTGAGATTTCAGTTTTGGATCAACGTTTCACCAAAATGTGGGGATGTTCATAGAATCATCATAGAATCATAGAATCATAGAATCACAAGGTTGGAAACGACCTTGTGATTCTATGATCATCCAGTCCAACTCTCTTCTCATCACCACTGCTACCACAGCACCAAGCCAGATCTCACAGCTCCTCGTCCAGATGCCTCTTGAGCACTGCCAGGGACGGCGACTCCACCACCTCCCTGCAGCCATTCCAGTGCCTGACCACCATCTGAGAGAAAAGTTCTTCCTCATGTCCAACCTAAACCTCCTCTGGTACAACTTGCGGCCATTTCCCTGGGCCCTGGTTGTTGCCTGGGAGAAGAGGCCAAAGCCCTCCTCACCCCAGCCTCCCTTCAGGAAGTTGTGCAGTGCAGTCAGGTCTCCCCTGAGCTCCTCTTCTCCAGACCGAACAACCCCAGCTCCCCCAGCCGCTCCTCATAAGACTTGTGCTGCAGACCCCTCATCAGTTTCATTGCCCTTCTCTGGACACGCTCCAGGGCCTCAACATCTCTCCTGTAGTGAGGGGCCCAAAACCGAACACAGCACTCGAGGTGCGGCCTCACCAGAGCTGAGTACAGGGGATGATCACCTCCCTGCTCTGCTGGCCGCACCATTTCTAATGCGGGCCATGATGCTGTTGGCCCTCTTGGCCCCCCGGGCACACTGCTGGCTCGTGTTCAGCCGAGCATCAACCAGCACCCCCAGGTCTCCTTCCTCTTCACAACCATCCAAGCCTGTAGAGCTGCTTGGGGTTGTTGCAGCCAAAGTGCGGGACCCGGCCTGTTCCTGCAGCACAATCTGGAAAGCAGAGGAGCAGCAAACGGGGTCAGAAATGGAGAATTCTGCAGACTGAGTCCCTCCTCAGGCTGAACACCAACGCAAGGTTACAGCAAAGGCCAAGAAGGGTTCTGGTTATACTTAAGCTCACCAGTTAGGAATTACATGGAGGCGCAGAAGCAATTCACACGGAATGGAGAACAGCCCCAAAAGGTGTCCAGGATGGGGCTGAAATGATTTGGGTGCACTCAATTAATACAGCAGACAGATAAGTGAAATTGTGTCTGTTCAGACCAGAACCATCAGAATAACAGAAAACTTGTAAGGAAGGAGATTGTATTTATCCAGTTATTAAAGCACTAATAATTGCAATAAATCATATTCTGTGAAATCGCACTGATAAGAGAATAACCAATAAAACCTGAACCATGGAAGCTAAATGCAGATGTTAAGAGCAGAGCGGGTACGAAACCAGCTGCTGATGTTGGGTTTCCAACTTCAGCACATTGGGAAAAGGTAAATCTCAGGGTTTCAGATGAAGACCACCTCTCCGAGTCTGAGCCTCCAGCTGCCTCCTTGCCCACAGAGCATTCCATCCATCACATCCTTCTTTCTCCAGTGTAGACACAAGGACGGGACGGTGCTCAGTTCTGTGCACAAATCCAGGTAGATCACATTGGTTGCTCTCATCCACCAGCGCTATAACTGTGTTGTAGAGAACCAACACATCTGACCGGACTGAGGGAGCTGGGCTCGTTCAGCCTGGAGAAGAGAAGCTGCGGGGTGACCTCAGTGCAGCCTGCGGGACCTGAAGGGAGCCTGCAGACAGGAGGGGATCAGCTCTTGGAAAGGGGAGATAACAGCAGGACAGGGGATGGTTGGAAGGTGAGGGAGGGCAGATTTCAGTTGGATGTGAGGGGGAAGTTGTTTGGTGTGAGAGCGGGAGGTGCTGGAACAGCTGCCCAGAGAGGCTGTGGATCCCCGTCCATCCCTGGAGGTGTTCAAGGCCAGGTTGGATGGGGCCCTGGGCAGCCTGGGCTGCTGTGAGATGTGGAGGTCGGTGGCCCTGCATTGGTGGGGGGTTGGAGCTTCGTGATCCTTGGGGTCCCTTCCAACCTGGGCCACTCTGTGATTCCCCAAGCATCCTTTGCCAGCACATTTTGCTGTTCTTTCCAAGGAGGAATCGTTCCGTCTCCATTCCGAACATTCCCAGCACAACACGAGGCCATCGCCAGCCGTCCTACAGCAGCTCCCCGGGGCACAGCGTGGCCTCCTCTCGCTCCCTCCTCCCTCTCCTCTCCTCTCCTCTCCCTCTCCTCTCCTCTCCTCCTCTCCTCTCCTCTCCTCTCTCTCTCTCCTCTCCTCTCCTCTCCTCTCCTCTCCTCTCCTCTCCTCTCCTCTCCTCTCTCCTCTCCTCTCCTCTCCTCTCCTCTCCTCTCCTCTCCTCTCCTCTCCTCTCCTCTCCTCTTCCTCTCCTCTCCTCTCCTCTTCTCCCCCTCCCTCCCCGATCGCCCAGCCGCCCCGTTCCGCCCCCCCCCCTCCGCCGCCCCTCCCGCTCCGCTCCGCACTCCGTTTCCCGACGCCGCCCGCGGGGGGCGGGCCAGGCCGCGTCCCGTCGGTGGCGGTGCTCTCGCACGGCGGTCCCGCGGTGCCGCCCGGCCCTTCCCCGCTCGGCGCCGCCCCCTCCGCACGGCACATCCGGGCCCTCCCCCCCCAACCCCGGGCGGCCCTTCCCGGCGCGGCTCTCCCGGTTTCTCCCCCCCTTCCCCTCCCCGGACCGATCCGGGCCGCGATGCTGCGCTGCGTCCCGCCGCTCTGGCGCTGCAACCGGCACGTGGAGGCGCTGGACCGGCGGCACTGCTCGCTGCAGGCCGTGCCCGAGGAGATCTACCGCTACAGCCGCTCGCTGGAGGAGCTGCTGCTGGACGCCAACCAGCTCCGCGAGCTGCCCAAGGTGAGGCCTCGGCCCGGCCCCGCCTCGTCCCCGGGACCGCGGCCCGGCGCTCCGCTCCCTTCCCCCGCCCGTCGGCGCGGCCTTCGCGGCGCTCCGGCGGAGCTCCGGGCCTGGAGAGCCCCGCGGGCTGCGGCCCCGAAGCCGCCGCGAACCGCGAGCCGGGCCGGCTGCGGGCTGGGAGCTTCGGCGCTTCGTTGCCGGGCGGGGGCAGCGCGAACGGAAGGATTCGTTTCGGTCCGCGGGTCGCAGCGGGTAGGGAGGAAGTTTGTTGTTATTTATTGCCGTGTGCGCCGCTCGGCTTCTGAGTGCAGAAAACGCACCGGGAGCCCGCAGTGCGTCCGGAGAAAGGCGGCGGGGCCGGGGTGGGGCGGAGCGGGGCTCGGGGAGACCTCGGTGCTCCCTGCGTGCGGCCCGAGAGCGGGGCTGGAGCGGGGGGGGGTCGGCCGCTGCTCCCAGGGAACGGCGATAGGACCGGAGGTGTCCTGCAGGGAAGGACCTGGGGGTCCTGGGGGGTGAAGAACTGAACGTGAGGCAGCAGTGTGCTCTTATAACTCAGAAAGCAAATGGGATCCTGGGCTCCATCAGCAGAGGGGTGGCCAGCAGGGACAGGGAGGTGATCGTCCCCCTCTGCTCGGCTCTTGTGAGGCCCCACCTGCAGCACTGCATCCAGGGCTGGAGCCCCCAGGACAAGAAGGACAGGGAGCTGTTGGAGAGGGTCCAGAGGAGCACAGAGATGAGCAGGGGGCTGCAGCACCTCCACTGCGAAGCCAGGCTGAGGGAGCTGGGCTTGTTCAGCCTGGAGAAGAGAAGCTGCGGGGTGACCTCAGTGCAGCCTGCGGGACCTGAAGGGAGCCTGCAGACAGGAGGGGATCAGCTCTTGGAAAGGGGAGAGAACAGCAGGACAGGGGAATGGTTGGAAGGTGAGGGAGGGCAGATTTCAGTTGGATGTGAGGGGAAGTTGTTTGGTGTGAGAGCGGGGAGGTGCTGGAACAGCTGCCCAGAGAGGCTGTGGATCCCCGTCCATCCCTGGAGGTGTTCAAGGCCAGGTTGGATGGGGCCCTGGGCAGCCTGGGCTGCTGTGAGATGTGGAGGTTGGTGGCCCTGCATTGGTGGGGGGTTGGAGCTTCGGGATCCTTGGGGTCCCTTTCAGCCTGGGCCATTCTGTGATTCTGTGCAGTTCCCAGTGTCAGCTTAATGTGGGTGTTTCCACTCAGAGGGCTGCAATCCTGTTACAGACAAAGCATTTCATGGAGCCCAAGCAGGCCTTAATGAAGCTGGTGTTACTCTCGTAACTGAGACCAAGAGTTAACATTGGCTCTCTGAACCGAAATAAACTTTAGGGCCATTCTGTGATTGTGTGTGAGGTGATGGACTCACGTTGGGAGTTCAGGTTGGATATTTCTTCTTAGAAGAGGTGGTGATGCGGCAGCACAGCTGCACGGGGAGGTGGGGGAATCACCATCCCTGGAGGTGTTTAAGAGCCATGGAGATGTGGCCCAGGGGGACACGGTCAGTGGGCATGGTGGGGTGGGGTGGGGTGGGTTGGACCGGTGATCTCGGAGGTCTTTTCCAACCTTCATGATTCTGTGGTCCTTCCCTAATTCCGATCCACCCCAGCACTCTGCACAGATATTTCCAAGGTTAATTGTTTGTGTGTTGCCACAAACGGTGCAGATCCGATGTTGGAGCAGACGATGGAGGTTTATAGGTGTCTGTGGGCAGGACCTGGACATCTCCCATTCCCGTGGTTTCCTTCATAGAATCACAGAGCCGTAGAATCCTTGGGTTGGAAGGGACCCCCCCTGCCCCTCAGCAGCTCACCCCATCCGTGGCCTTGAGCAGCTCCAGGGGTGGCACCCATGTTTCTGGGCAGCGGTGCTGGGACCTCACCGCCTCTCAGGAAAGGATTTCCCTCTCACATCTCACCCAAATCTCCCCTCTTAATTTGAAAGCCGTTCCTCTTGCTGTCAGTCCGTGTAATAGGTCAGTCCTGCTCCTGCTTAGAATCTCCCTTCTAAGGAGATTCAGCCTCTGAGAGGCTGCAGTGATGCCTCCCTGGAGCTTTCTGTTCTCCAGGCCAAACGAGCCTCAGTCCCTCAGCCTTTCTCCATACGGAGGTGCTCTGGTCCTCTGAGCATCGCTGCGGATCTTTGTGGTGATGGTTTTTGTGGCTTTCCACAGGGAGGGCTCTGAACACAGCCGTGCTCCTTTGTGCCGTGAAGTTCACAGCTGAAGTGGTGGTGATGTGCCGGGTGATGAGCAGTGTGGGACACAGCAAGTAGGAGCTGCAGTGTGAGCCTGTGCTCTCAGGAGGGAGAGAACCTCGAGACAGGAGTGGAAGGAGTTCTGGAAGGCATTCTTCATGCACCCCTTGCTGATTGCACCTTCCTTAAAGAGGTGGTTAAGTGTTGAGCTGGAGAGAGGGAGTGTGTGTCACTGCCGTGTGTTTGGATAGGAGCTCATAGGAGGAAATGTGAGCTTAGTTGCCTTTTTATTGAAATTATCGAGGGGAAAATGTAATGATGATGTTGTTCTGAAGTTTCTTGTTGGACTTCTCTTGTTTCCCCATCCCTGGAAGCGCCCGAGGCCGTGGCTGGAGCCCTGGGAAGCCTAACGTGGTGGGGAGCACCCAGCCGGTGGTTGGAAATGGGTGATCTTCAAGGTCTCTTTCAACCCAACTATTTCATGGTTCTGTGATCTTTAAGGTCCTTTCCAAACCAACCGTTTGATTCGTTCTCTGAACTACTGGCGTGTTCTTATTGCCATCGAGACTGAAAGAAAAAAAGATCTGGGGGGGGGGGGGGAGGAAAAATGTCCAAACCCTTGGTTTTAATTCAGGCCACAGTGATGTGTTTCATTTTTGCTCCACTGAACCATGAGAGCATCGCTGTCTGTACGGATTCTGCTGCAGTGGTGGCACTTCTGTGTGCCTTCCTGCCCGTTCTTGTTGGAGGCACCCTGAGCCAGTCTGGGTCAGGGATGGAGCGGTGGCTCTTCCTCTGCTGGCCCTCTCCCATCGTGTCTGTAGGGATGAGCTGCAGGCAGAGATGTCTCTCAGGCTGCTGGGAGGCTGGTGTCGCAGGCAGGTTGGGGCTGATGGATGAGTGTCCTCTTGCAGAGGAGGCCCATTGCGACACATCTCAGTGAACCTGCTGATCCTCGCTCCTCCTCAGCCGTGTGAACAGTCCCAGCCTTAACTCGGTTCACGTAGAGCTGTTTGGACTTCTGCCTGAGCTGCAGACGCTGTTTTTTCTTAGCTTTAAAGAGCGTCTTTTGGGTGATAAATGGGAATTTGATGCCGAGGCTTGGCTTGATCGGACCCACCTGACCGCAGAACCTGCCCACGAAAGCAGCACTTTGCATCTGTCCTCGCCTCTGTGCCTCCTTCCTGCTGTCACTCTGACTGTACCGGTGATGCAGTTGCTGAACTCCGGCTGTTACGTCTGCTCTGCTCTGCAGCATCAGCGCTTGTACCGTAACCTGTGCCGGCATCTGGCTGCCGTGGCGGCAATGGAGTGTCCTCAGTTTTTAGACTTCTCTGGTGAGGAGTTATCAGAAAAGCAATAGAAAAGAGAAAAAAAATAGGACCGTTGTCTTATGAATGGTGCTTGTAGCCCTGCAGTCCCAAAAGTGGTGGGAAAGTCAGAAGAGGTGCAGAAAGGAGCTTGGTGGGAGGTGTGCAGCAGCTTTTGCACGAAGAAAATCGAGGTTTGCTCAAAATTTACGTGGGCTTAGAAAAGAGATGGACCTGTTCATGGAATGAGTGTGTGTGGAGGCACTGCCTGTGGCTGAGGTGAGGCTCTGCTGCGCATCCTGGCAGAGACGTGGAGGAGAAGTGCTGTGCTGGACTTGGCGTGGTCGCGCTCTTCTTTACGAGCAGAGGTGAGGGTCAGAGGGTGCGCAGCTGGGAAATGGGCTTTGCACCTCCAGTGCTGCCCAAGGAGCTGCTGGGGGCTGCCATGTGGGGAGGAGGGAGCAGAAATGGTCCCACGGTGTTTCCCGTTGCAGCCACCCCAGCAGATCTCCTGCCGTGGAGCCGCCGATGTCGCGTGGTGCAGGTGGGGCTGATGCACTCTGGCAGAGCAGGGATGTGTTGTTACAGAGCCACCCGAGGGGGTCGTGATGTGAGCAGGGAGAGCTGCGCTCCTCGGTCCCAGGTGGTGGTCCGACACACACATCTCGTGCAGGAGGACCTTGCCGGGGGATACGGCTGCAGTGTGGGCACAAACTGATCCTCCAGCAGAGGAGGGAGCGTCTCCGTGTTATGCAGGGTGGTCGATTACTGAAATGTGTGTGTAGGGCAGGGGCAGGAGAGTAACAAATGGGGAGAGGACGCAGTCACTGTTAGCACGCCCAGCCAGAGCGGGTTTGTTTTCAAGGGTGCAAAGCAGGATTTTGGGAGAAGGCAGTGGTGGTGGATTTGAAGTGAAGGAATGGAGGGGCGGCGTGGTTTTTTTCTGGACCAGCACTTCCCACGTCCCTTTCTGATGCTGTTTAGCCCTGGATCCCATGAGAGGGCCCGTCTGCCTCTGGCATTGCTGAGTGACACGGCTGCGTTTCCTTGGACTCTTCCTTCCTTGGCTGGAGAGGTGAACGTGTGTTTCTCTCTTCCCAGCAGTGCTCAACTGCCTGCTGTCTGCTGCTGCTCCTCTTTATTTGTCCCACGTGGAATGTTGTCTGTGCCGAGTCTGGGTTTCGCACCACGGTGGCTCAACTCTGCTTGCTTGCAATGATGGATGAAATCAATGCTGGGAGCATCTGCTGCCTCGCCGCGGGGATTTGCTGCAGGTGATATGGGTGGTTAAATGGGAGGTGATGGATCTTATTTGAGAAGTTCCCCGTGCTCCTCACTGGGCGCCTGAGATCCAGAGATCTGCCTTGCTCTGTGCTGACCTCTGCTCTGCCTTGCTGGCGTAGTCCACAATGTGGAGTTCGGAGGTGCTGATCTCAGAAAGGACTGAATCGTAGAATTCCAGTTGGAAGGGACCCGTAAGGAGCACCCAGCATGAAGGTAGTGTGGCATTTGGACCGTGGAGGTGGTGGATGGAGCAGAGTGTGGTCGGTGGGGGTCTGCTCTCATCCAGAGCCTGGATGTGGACTCGGGGATCTTTATGGGTCTCTGCCAATGGGTGACGTTCTGTGATTCATTCCTTTCTGATGGGATTGGAACCTCAGAACTGCTCGCCACGGGCTGTGTGGGTCCGGTGCCTTCTGCTGAGGAGCGCTCAGGTTTGGGGCATGGGGAGGCACCGGGAGTCAGGAGACACCTGGGTGGAGCGGAGACTGGGACCTGCTGGAGGAGGAGGAGGAGGAGGAAGAGGTGGAGCTGAGCAGGGACTGCAGATAAGGAGCCAGGTGATGGGCTGGGAGGAGGGCTGGCAGGAGGCCTCGTGTCGGCAGCAGCATGCAGAGGGACGTGGGGACCAGGGGCTGCAGGGACACCTGGACGGGAAGAGCTGTGAGTTGGGGATGGGAAAGAGGACGTATGTGGCTGATTGGAGGCCACGGCTGACGGGGTCCCCAGGGTTCTGAGCAGTGGTGGATCTGGAGAGCTGTGCCTGACGGAGGGATGCGGTTTCCCCACTTTGCTTCACCCTTACCAAAAGTCCCCCGGTCAGTTGTGCGGTGCAGAAGATGTTCGGTTCCCTGCTGCACGGCGAGCTGTTTCCATCTCACGCTGAAGAGCAGAGGAGGCGCACGCCTGGCTGGAGCAGCACGGGGGAGGGCAGCCCTGCAGACCCTGCAGATCCCGTCCTGTTGCTGTTTGCGCGGCCTCAGCCTCGGCTGCCAGAGAGCTCCGGGCTCCTCCTGCTGCGCTGCAGTTTGCCCAGGGTGAGAGCATCGCTGCCCTTTGTCCGGAGCAGGACAAAACCCAGAGCCCTGTTTGTCACTTTCCCAAGACGAGGTGGAGCCTCCGAGCCTAATTAAGCTTTTAATTTTCTGGCATCTGCGGCTCGCAAGGAGGACGGCGTCTTTTATTTACTTGCATGGCGGAGCGGAGCTGCTCCTTTTAATCTGACCGTGCTAATAGCCCTTCCCTGAGAAAGCTGGGAGCCGTGAATCACCCATCCGTGCTGGCCCTGCCCAGCGAGAGCCGCCGTGCTCCGTGCCCAGCAAGGGCTGCGGCGGGCACCGCTGTCATGGTTGTGTCAGATCTGCCTTGGTTAGCAGAACCAGCCAGCAAACTGGTTTGGCTTGATTGTTACCTGTGCACAGGGCTGGCACTGCTCCGTGCCTTTCAGGGGCTGTATAGTTAATGTGTACACATGGATGTGGGTTTGGTGCTCTGAAAGCCGACTTTCTGGCTGTGCTGCTACCCAGATGATAAACGGTGCGGGCTGTGTCACCCCGGTTCTCCTCTGTGTGCTGTAACCGTCCGTCTTATAAATGATAGAATCCCAGCATGGCCTGGGTTGCAGAGGAGCACAGTGCTCATCCGGTTCCAACCCCCTGCTGAGTGCAGGGTCGCCAACCAGCAGCCCGGGTTGCCGAGAGCCACATCCAGCCTGGGTGGTGAGGAGGGGAGGTCTTGTGCTGGAGTGGCAATAGCTGAGAATCAGCTCATTGATGGGGGGAAAAAAGAGCTCATGCAGCTCCAGGACTTGAGGAGCAAGGAGGTGATTTTACGTAGACTTTAATGGGCTACCAACAAGAGCTGCCCATGCACTTGTCTGTGAGCTCCAAGGTGTGTGATTGCCTGCGTGTTGGCGTGCCCTGCGTGCTGCTCGGAAGAAACTCGGCTCTTGGAGGAGGAGGTTCAAGTGAGTGCAGCAGTGAGGCAGGAAGGCGGACAGGGAGATGAGGATGAGTGAAGCAGAAGGTTTTGGTGCTGTGGCTGAGGTGATGCTGCCTCTCACGTGTGCTTCCCCTTTGCTGGTTTTGCACTACAGAGTGAGGTCATCAGCAGGAGCACCCACTCGGTCTTTCCTCTGGGTTCAGCGATCTCGTAACTGCAAACCTCCAGATGTGGCTCTGTAATGTGGTTTGCTGGTGTCTCCTGTCTGCGGCTGCGTGGGATGAGTTTGCACCTTTGAGTTTTTCCTGTTCCTCAGTGATACCACTGGCAAAGATTTACCTTCTGTTGCTCCTGATCGTGGGCACTGCCTCTAAATGGATGAATACGGTATCGCCGTGGCCCCGCGGCTCGTTTGGTAATTACCCGATCTGCTGACATCTCTGAGATCTCTCCTCATTCCCTTTGGCTGTTCTCTGATTATCTGCTGGGGATGATTGGGGTGGTGTTTAATTGATGATTAGGGGTTAACCTCCTTAGGTCTCACCCGACCTGCTACGCGTGTTCCCCTGAATATTCCTGAATTTCATGGGATCGCAGAACAGTTTGAGGCTGGCAGGGACCTCAGGCTCCATCAGGCCCACCGCAGGGATACCCAGAGCAGGTGCCCAGCAGCTGTTGAACATCTCCAAGGAGGAGACCCTGCAGCCCCTGGGCAGCCCGTGCTGCTGCTCAGCCATCAGCAGTGCTTCCTGATGGGCAGAGGAGCCTCTCGTGCCACAGTTGGTGAGGCTGCCTCTTGTCCTGGTACTGAGCAGTGCTGAGCAGAGCCTCCTCCATCCTCTGTGCCCTCCCAGCAGCATCTGTGGGCGCTGATGGAATCCCCCAAGCTGCTGTTTCTCCAGGCTGAGCAGCCCCAGCATTGACCCTTGAGGCACGTTGCTCGTTCCTGGCCTCCGCCCAGACCTTGCACTGCTGGCCACCATCACTGGGCTCATCCGGGTGGTTCTCAGTCCTCCTCTCCATCTCCTCCCCGTCGTTCTGTGAATCTGTGATCTTTTCATCCAGGCCAATGCTCAGCAGCTTCTCTTTGAAGGCGTCTGGGGGGCTGAGTGTCGCTGTACTGTCAGAGCTGCAGGAAGATGACCGTACCCACTGCTCCCCTCGTCCATTCCTTACAGGATGGATTAGGCATGATGGTCAGGCATGATGAACCCACGCTGTCTGCTCTGGGTGGTTTTTACCCTCTCCTGTGTCCAGGATTTGCTCTTGGTCACCTTCCCAGGGTCTGAGTTGAAGCTGACCAACCTGGAGTCTCCTGCTCCTCCTTTTGTCCTTCTTGAAGATTGGAGTGGCATCACTGCCCTCCAGCCTCCAGGGTCTGATGGCCTTGGGTTTGGTGGCTTTACTTCTGCGTCTCCAAGACAGAAACAGGGATGAGGAGGAGCAGTGAAGGAGCACGGTGGGTCCTCAGATGCTCTGTGCGTGGTTCATGGTGTGCGTGGCTCTCAGCTGTGCTGTTTTTTCTGGTTCCCGACTCCTCCTCCTCCCATTTCCAGTTCTGGGCATTTCGTGGTGTCTGAGCTGCTCCTGGAGAGCCCCTTAGACACCTTCCTATTTGTGTCCTTCCTGTCCACGGAAGCTGTTGGTGCCTTTTGTCTGAGGATCTCCCGTTCCCTCCTTCCACACAGGGATGTTTCACTCTTCCCAGAACCTTTTCCAGCCCCCAGATGCACTCCTCTGGACCCCAGGATTGTGATTTGCAGTGCTGTGGTTGCCCTGCTCAGTATCGGCTCATATTCCTGGCCTTGCCTGCCCTGCCTGCTTCCCAGCTCCGGGATTAGAGTTTATTTGTGGTTTCATTTGGTTCGGGGTTTTTGTTTCTGTTGTGCCTCTCAAAGTGACTTGCAGTGCTGGAGATGTGTGCTGTATGAATGCACGGGGCGAGATGATTTCAGCTGCAAGCAAACGCACTCCTACTTGAAACAGTTGGGCCAGGTTATTGTCTGACTCTTGGCATTACTCCCTATTGCTAACATTTGTGACATTACAGATAAGGAAATTGCCTTTGTAATTGCTGGCTGGCTCTTCTTTGGTCAAAAAATGGCTGAGGAGGAGGAGGAGGTGGTGAATCGGGTCTCTTTTTGACTCTGATGTGGAGGTTGGAGGGGACCACAACGAGAGATGCTGTACTGGGGAGGGGCGGGGAAGGATAGGATGGGTGAGAAAGGATGGGTCTGGAGAGCGAATGGGTTGTTTGCTGTTGCTTCTTCATTTGAGATGCACTCTGAGGCGATGAATTACTGCAGTTCTGTGAGAAACAAAACAAAAAAAAAACCAAAAATACAATAAAGCCCCAAACCCGCAGCTCTTTGCAAGAGCAGAGCATTAACTGTGGTGATCTCATTCTGACTTGGGGATTTCCTTTCTGCAGCTCTGACTTAGTTTGTTGCTTCATTTGGCCCAGAGATTCCACTTTGCTCCTGCATCAGATTCTGGGGCACTGTTGCCGTCTGCAGCCCAACAGTTGCTGCGTCCCCCCCGGGGGGGCTGCATTCCTCTGTCCCACTTAAATGCCCATAGGAAGAGGCAGCTGGCTGAGTGCTTGGCGTGGAGGCAGCTCGCTTTGTCTCAGCTGGAATGCGCTCCTGATGGTGAAGCACTTTTATATATTTCAAGTGCATTCCTCAGGGCCTGATCCGTGGGGTTAAATAGTCGGAAATCCGGCTGGGTCGCATTACGGAGGGCTGCGGTGCTGCGGCGGTGGGTCTGCAGCCCGGTGCTGGTGGGCCCAATGCTCAGCTGTTGCAGAGCAGTTTTTCCTTGGGACTGCGGAGCTGCTGCCTTTCGGGTGCTGTGATGTGTGCCTGTGGTCAGAAGGGGCCAAAGCTGCAGTGTTGAAGGAGTGAAGGATGGAACGCTGCCACTGTTGGATTTGCTATTTGGCAAGATCCCTTGTTTGGGATGGCAAATGGATGTGTGACTGCTGCACGGGGTTTTGTGCTTACTCGGGTGAGTCTGAGTGTCCCGACAGTATGAGGGGGGGTCTCTGAGGACCGCCCTGGTGTGAGGTGTACATGAGTGGTGGTAGCAGAGCCCCGGTCATTACGGTTGGAAAGCAGCACTACCGCCACCAAGTCCAGCTGTTGGCCATCTGTGCCATGCCCGCTGGCCCCACGTGTCCCCAGGTGCCACATCTCCACGGTCTTGAACGCCTCCAGGAATGGTGACTCCCCTGCTTCCTTGGGCAGCCCGTGCCGGTGCATCACCACTCTTTGGAGAGGAAATTCTTCCTAGTGTCCAACCTGAACGTCTCCTGGTGCAACGTGAGGCCATCACCTCTTAGCCTATCGTTGTTACCTGGGAGCAGAGGCCGACCCCCGCCTGCCTACAGCCTCCTTCGGGGAGTGGTAGAGAGCAGTGATGTCTCCCATAAGGGCTGATGAGGTCTCTTGGCATCAGGGCTTCCCTTCAAACCTGGGTGCTGCCCTTCAACTGAGCTCCATGCTGTTCTGATCTCTTGGTTACGGCGGTCCTGTTTAAGCCCGTTAACCTCACTCCATTTCAGGTGGAATAATTCCTTTTTCTTGCATTTTGCATTCTGGGAACACGTATTGCCGGGACCATTTCTCCCAGGGTAGGGAAGGGTGTGCGCTGAGTTCTGCTCTGGCGATGAAACGCAGCAGGCAGTGCTGTGCTGCAGCTGGCTGCTCCTGCTCTGCTCCAGGGCTGTCCTTCTGTCTGCGTGTCCAGCTGAGGGTGGAAGTCTTTCTGGTTCTGTGGGCTCACCTGTGATGAGTTGGCTTTGAGCGCAGTGACTTGGAAGGAGCGAGTTCAGCCCTACAGGCGATCAGCTCCCGAGCGCTTTGCTTTGTAGTTCTGCTCCCAGCTCAGCGCGGATCTCTCCCATGCAGCTGCCTTTCCCCAGAGGCAATCCTGCTGGCGCTGCCATCAAAGCTTGGCTCTTCCTTTCATCGCAGGTGGAGGAGGAGGAGGAGCCCTGCTCTCTTCACACTTCTCATGGCGGGTTTGACACATGCTCCACACGTTGTCGCCTTGGCAGCAGGGCAGTCCCTCTGTGCTCTGGTTTGGCTGTGGGCTCTGGGGAGCTGCTCACGCTGCTGACAGCTCTGCCCGTGGCAGCCGAGTGCTGTGCCTCGCCTCTGGCTGGGGACAGGTGGTGAGCTCTGCTGCTGTGACCCGGGTTCTTGGAGCATGGGAACCAGGTCCTGGGCTTGTGAATCACCGGGAGGGTTGTAATTACCCTCCTGCTCCAGAGTCTGGTCTGGCTTTTAATTAAACAAGTGCTGTCCTGCTGAAGGCAGTGGGGCTGTTCCAGCAGGGCCTGACAGCTGGGCTTGAAGTTCTCCTAGGAGTTCTGAGGTGTAGGGAGGACCTGTCCTTGTCTCTGTGCTGTGAGGAAGGAGAGCAGGAGCTGTGCCCGGAGCCCCTCCAGCTTGGGCTGGAAGTGCAGAAGCACTCTGGCATCCTCACCTGATCCAACGCCTGTGGCTCTGGGCCTTTGTCCTCAGGGCAGCCCTGGGCTCAGGTTGTTTTTGAGGAAACGAGGAGGGGTCCAAGCCCGGCTTGTGGCCCTGGGAGCTTAGAACACACCGCTGGTTCTGCCTGCCAGGGCAGGGATGTTCTGTGCAGTTCTGGCAAAGGCTGTGTTTACATGGTGAAGGCAGTTCCTGGTCTCCAGATGGAGAAGTTGTTGCTCCCTTATCTGAGTAGCATCACAGGCAGGGTCATTGTGGTTGTGTAAGGTGGGTGTTGGACTCCTCTTCCTCTGACCTGGCTTTGTTCTGTGATGCTGCAGCCTTGGGAAGCGCTCCTCTCTGTTGGGTGTTCTTCTGCCTATAGCAGAGCGCTGCCCAGAGAGTGGTGGTGGTCAGTGCCTCAGGTCTGGATGGAGATGACGTGGTGACACACCTGAGGGACAGGATGACGTCCTGAGAGACCAAAGCAGCGGGGCTGCTTCACTGCGTCTCCTTGGAAGGGGCTGAGGGAGCAACTTGGCCATTAACCCTATGGGAATGGTTGGCTCTCCAGGTCTGCCCTCGGGATCTTGTTGTTTCTGGGAAATGACGTAGTCGAGTGGTATTTCAAAGGGTTTATTCTGATCTTTTTATCCATTGTCCTTTCTCCTTTTTGCATTTTCCACTTCTTGATTCCTCTGAATGAGTGAGCAGAGGGAGGAGGCAGGGCCCTGCCGAGCGTTGCCCTGCAGTAGAGGCAGCCCTTGGGGGTGGGTCCCACCCTGGCATCGTGCTCTGAAAGCTGCTGTTCCTCGAGCTGACCCGGTATTCTTTTAACCCTTTATTCGTGTCCTGGGGCCTTGTCACAGCCTCAGTGGTAACGCTGGCAGCTCCACAGATGCGAGTTGGCAGCCCGTGGCTGGGATGGCTGCTCTCTTTGCTGGATGACAAATGGCCAGGACCTGAGAGAGGTGGTGAAGAGAGTTCCTCTGGGGTCGGTACTGGGGATGGCCCTGTTCAATATCTTTACTGACCATCTGGGTGAGGGCATTGAGTGCACCCTCAGTAAGTTTGTGGGGAAGCCAAGCTGGGAAGAAGCACCGATCTGCGTGGGTAAAGGAAGGCCCTGCAGAGGGAGCTGGATGCTGGGCCTGAGAAAATGGAAAGCTGGGCCTGAGAAAATGGGATGAAGTCCAAGACCGAGTGCCGGGTCCTGCTCTTTGGTCACAACAGCCCCATGAATTGCTGCAGGTGTGAGATGGAGTGGTGGAAAGCTGTGCGGAGGAAAAGAGTCTGGGGGTATTGGTTGATTTTTGGCTGACCGTGAGCCAGCAGTGGCCCAGGTGGCCAAGAAGGCCGACGGCAGCCTGGCTTGTGCCAGAAACAGTGCAGCCAGCAGAGCAGGAGGTGATCATCCCTCTGTGCTCAGCCCTGGTGAGGCTGCACCTCAGTGCTGTGCTCAGTGTTGGGCCCTCAGTGCAGGAAGGACGCCGAGGCCCTGCAGTGCTGCAGAGAGGTTGGAGCGAGGTGGGGGTCGGCCTCTGTGCCCAGGTTACAGTGATAGGATGGGAAGTGATGGCCTGACTTTGTGTCCAGGGGGGTTCGGGTTGGATATTAGAAACAATTCCTTCTTGGAAAGAATGGTGATGCTGGTGTGGGAGTCGCTGTCCCTGGAGGTGTTTCAGGGTAAAGATGTGGCACTGGGGATGTGATTAGTTAGCATGGGGTGGGCTTGAACTGGATGATCTTTGTGGTCTTTTCTAACACGAATGATTGTGTGATTCTGTGGCACGCTGGTGCTGCAGAGCACCCGTCCTTGTAGCTGTTTAGAATCACCTGGACGCAGTGGTGGGCAGCTCTCTGGAGCTGACCTCGAGGAAACCCTTCCAGCCTCAGCCGTTCTGCATTTCTGCTTGACCCGCTGCAGCAATGCTGTTTTTGGGGATCTGCGTCCCCTGCTTGCAGCCCTCACTGCACGCTCATAGAACCCCAGCATGGCCTGGGTTGCAAAGGAGCACAACGCTCATCAGTTCCAACCCCCTGCTGTGTGCTGGTCGCCAACCAGCAGCCCAGGCTGCCCAGAGAATCCACAGGGTGCCATAGGGACCCATAATCATAGAATCATTGTAGAACCCCAGCATGGCCTGGGTTGCAAAGGAGCACAGCGCTCATCAGTTCCAACCCCTGCTGTGTGCAGGTCGCCAACCAGCAGCCCAGGCTGCCCAGAGAACCCTCAGGGTGCCATGAGGAGCCACAGGGTGCCATAGGGATTGATGGGGTGCCACAAGGATCTATAGGGTGCCATAAGGATCCAAAGGGTGCCACAGGGACCCATAATCATGGAATCATTGTAGAACCCCAGCATGGCCAGGGCTGCAAAGGAGCACAGCGCTCATCAGTTCCATCCCCTGCTGTGTGCAGGTCGCCAACCAGCAGCCCAGGCTGCCCAGAGCCACATCCAGCCTGGCCTGGCCTGGATGCCTGCAGGGATGGGATGAGCATCCACAGCCTCCTTGGGCAACCTGTTCCTGTGCTTCACCACTCCTCTGTGGTTTTCTGTTTAATCAGAAACAGCCTCAGTAGACTCACACAGTAGTTATTTGTCATGGTTTCTGCCCGCTGTGCGAGACAAGGTTAGCGTTGATTAGAAAAAGGAATAATTACTGCCCTCCAAAGGGAGGTTTGCTTGGGCTTTCATTCTTAATCCCAGTGACAATTTTAAAATTAATTTGAAAAAGAGTCTTCTGGACAGTGTACAGACTGTAAGGAGCAGTTCTGGAGAGCAGCCCTGCAGGGAAGGACCTGGGGATCCTGGGGGGTGAAGAACTGAACGTGAGGCAGCAGTGTGCTCTTATAACTCAGAAAGCAAATGGGATCCTGGGCTCCATCAGCAGAGGGGTGGCCAGCAGGGACAGGGAGGTGATCGTCCCCCTCTGCTCGGCTCTTGTGAGGCCCCACCTGCAGCACTGCGTCCAGGGCTGGAGCCCCCAGGACAAGAAGGACAGGGAGCTGTTGGAGAGGGTCCAGAGGAGCACAGAGATGAGCAGGGGGCTGCAGCACCTCCACTGCGAAGCCAGGCTGAGGGAGCTGGGCTTGTTCAGCCTGGAGAAGAGAAGCTGCGGGGTGACCTCAGTGCAGCCTGCGGGACCTCAAGGGAGCCTGCAGACAGGAGGGGATCAGCTCTTGGAAAGGGGAGATAACAGCAGGACAGGGAGTGGTTGGAAGGTGAGGGAGGGCAGATTTCAGTTGGATGTGAGGGGGAAGTTGTTTGGTGTGAGAGCGGGGAGGTGCTGGAACAGCTGCCAGAGAGGCTGTGGATCCCCGTCCATCCCTGGAGGTGTTCAAGGCCAGGTTGGATGGGGCCCTGGGCAGCCTGGGCTGCTGTGAGATGTGGAGGTTGGTGGCCCTGCATTGGTGGGGGGTTGGAGCTTCATCATCCTTGAGGTCCCTTTCAGCCTGGGCCATTCTGTGACTCTGTGGTGTAGAAATGGGGGTCACTTGCATTCTCGTTACTTTTCTTTTCTTGCAGGTATAAAATCTCAATTCTTGCACAGCAGCACTGCGTTCTGCTCGTGATCTGGTGACCTCTGCCTGGTTTGAATTCTTGTCACATCAAAGTGTGTTGTTCAGGTCCAGCTTCACTTACACTCAGGTCGTGGAATGTGCACTCTGTTATTTTGCTGTTTGCTGAATGGAAATTCATGCACAGTTCTGATGATGCTCTCTCAGTATTGGCTCTGCAGGAAGGGATAGGTGTGAGAAGGGAGTGCACAGAATGGGATGTTTTGCAATATTGCATTTAGCAAGGGGCTCCAAGAAGTGAGGTGGGATGGGAAGAACTGAAGGTGTCACGGTAGCACAGTGCTTGGGTTGGTCTGCAGTTGGTTCACAAGCATTTGCAGTAGCGTAGGTGTGCTGGTACAAGGCAATACATCATTCCCACGTATCTTGCAATATACATGATTTTATTCCAGTAAATTCTGTTGTATTTTATCCAGAAGTCTGCACAAGTGATCTGAGATGCTCACAGTCCCTACCAGAAGCACAGCAGTTCGGGCTGTGGGCCGTGGATGTTCTCTTCCCTTTGTTGTTCTCCAGCAGATATTCTTCCCCAGCTCAACACAATGTCTTGCTTGGAATTTCCTTGCATTCTAAAATTAGGAGAAGGATTCAAGGAACAATGGCAAATCAAACTCTGAATCTCCTGCTCTGCTTGGGGCTTTGTTGTCATGTAGACTTTCACCTACTTCCTTTCTTCTTAAACTGATTTTGCATTAGATAAACTGAATTAAAGAGAGCTCGTGCTGCTTGACGTCAAAAGGGCTTTGCTTTTCTGCAGCAAAGCTTTTGGTCCATGGCAGAGAAGGGTCTGCAGTCAGATGCTGGACCTCATCGTGGTCCAGCATACGGGGAGAGCTGCTCTCCTGGTGGTCTGTGCATCTTTTTCCTGATACCTGGGGAGGGTCAGGTTGGGAATCAGGAAAAGGTTCTGCAGCAGAGGGCGGTGGATATGGAGCAGCTCCTAAGGGCAGCAGGCACAGCCCTGAGCTGCCGGAGCTCAGGAGGTGTTGGGATGCTGCTCTCAGACCTGGGGTTTGGAGTGGTGCTGCGTGGGGCTGTGGGCCGAACCCGGTGGTCCTTATGGGTCCCTTCCAACTAGGGACGTTCTGTGACTCTGTGTTTGTCACTCCACAATCACCAGTTTGTTCCTTGTGCTTCGTTGGCATCGTGGGTTATTACTTGTAAAGGCTTGGTCATCTGAACTGTTGGAGACAACCCAGAGCACTCTGTAGTGTGGCAGAAGCCAAACACATACAGGCAAAGGCTTCAGCACTATTGCAGATGTGTGGAATGGGCTCTGGATGTACTTGTGGGTTATAGGTGAGCTTTTTAAACTGTCTGGCTTTCCGCAGTGCCTTATGACTGTTTGTAATCCCAGCACAATCCAGGAAATGCAGCAAACAGCACAGCCTGGTTTCCATCCTGTCCCATACCCCATATGCAACAGTAGAAGCTGCAGGACTGAGGAGCTGATTACTGAGATAGAATGTGTTTGGTGGTAAAAATACTGAGAGCTGTTAATGTCTGGAAAGAGGGTGTCTGATGGGATCTTCCAGTTTGCCACCAAATAATTAATTTCCGAGGACAGGGGTGTGAAGAAGTCGGGTACAGTTGGACCAGCAGACCTCTGGGGTCACTCAGTGCACGTTTCTATGAGAAATGTTTGCTTTCCTCCTCCAGTTCTGGGTCCTGCAGGCAGTTTACTCTCCCTTTCTCCAGTCCAGGTGGTACAAACATTTCCCTGCAGGTTGGGAACCTGTTTTTGATGTCCTGACAAGACGAACTGCCATAAGCATCTGCTGTACAGTGAGGATGGGAGTTTGGTTGGGATGTCCGTTTGTTTTTCCTCCTTTCTTGGCCTCTCTGAGCCGTGCCCATGAACATCACAGGTCTGCTGGCAGCTGCTGTGCAGTGACCCCTGCACTGTGCACTGCCTGAACGCCTGGGATGGGTGCCCTGTTTCGCGGTGCATTGTCCAAGGGAAGGAGAAGGGCAGTGGTATGATGGAGATGTGAAATCAGTCATTAAGTTAACCTCACTAAATGCTGACTTTCACCCTCGTCTCTGTAGACTGTAATTGGGGTTCCCATCTGTGCAGCAGTGCACTTTGAAGCCTCGCCAGGGCAGGCACTGAGAGGAGAGGATGGATACCTGGGTTTACCCTGAGGTGAGAATTGCTCACGGAGCTCTGCTGACCCGCTTTTGTTCTCTTTCTGTCCCAGCCTTTCTTCAGGCTTTTGAACCTCCGTAAACTGGGCCTGAGCGACAATGAGATCCAGAGGCTTCCCCCCGAGGTGGCCAACTTCATGCAGCTGGTGGAACTGGACATCTCCCGCAATGGTAAGGTCAGCTCCGTGCCCCTCAGCCCCACATCTCTGCACTTCTGCTCTGAAAGAGGCATTTCCCTTTCGCAGTGCTGCAGAGTGGTCCATCGTGGGGCTGGAGCTGTGAACATTCACTTGTCTTGCTGTGTCTCAGGCTGTCACTGGTACCGGGTGTCCCATTTTCCACACGATAGACTCTTCCCAGGCCTCCGTTTCTTTCATGTCTTTTTTTTTTTTATTTTTCCCCTCCTAGACATTCCAGAAATCCCAGAAAGCATCAAATTCTGCAAATCCTTGGAGATCGCTGACTTCAGTGGGAATCCCCTTTCCAGGTAGGAGGGTGCATTGCGGCCCCTTTGTGTAGCTGGGAATGAGAGCTGAAGTTCTTCATCCTTTCTCTGGTCTGCATCTTGCAGTCGTCTCCCCTTTGCCAAGACCTTTGCTTGTCCGCTCCGTGACACGTGAGACATTCAGCATAGGAAAGAGCTGGTGCCAGCCCCTTCTTCTGCGGGGTCTGTGGCTTGGGCTGCTGAGGCTTTGTTCATGTCGATGCCACTGGGGTGGGTGGCAAGGACTTCTGTCCTCCTAGAATAGGTTGGTTCCTCTCTTCCTCCTTCACTGTGCTGCACAAAGCAGAGTGGATGAGGACTGATTGGATCACAGAGGACTGTAAGAAAGCTGCATGTTGTCATTCGTTATCTGTTGGACCTTTTTGCTCTTTGCTTTATTTATAGCTTAGGATGGCCATCCCTTGAAATCGATGGGTTGTTTTGGTATCGCGGTGGCCAGAGCTATGCCCGACAGCAGCACTTTGCCTTCTCTTCAATTATTCTGCCTCTATGGCTCTGAATTTGCAAAGTTCTGGCTTTTCTGCCTTGAGGAACCACGCTTTCAGGCACCCATGTCGTGGTGTATTGTCTGCTGGAGCCCCTGGAGATAAGTGCCAGTCTGCTTCCCCATGCCCACTGCTCTTCCCACTGCTGGGCAGGTGCTTCCCGAATCACGGTTAAATAGATTCAACTCTCTGCTTCCCTCTGGTGGTGCCAAACCCTGACATGGGAAGGGCAGAAGCTTTTCAGTCGTTGGGGATCCCCAAGCACAGGTGTGACATGTAGTACCACGGGCACTGCTAACCCTGCAATGATTTGTCGATTTTTTTGCGGCTCAGAGTTGTGAGATGTGTGTCATTTGCTCCAGGAACAGCCTGTAAGCAGGAAAGGATTTCTGCTCTTTAAGGTCTTTCCTTCCTCTGCGATACCTCAAACCTGTTTTGGTAATACTGCCCGATTCTGGGCAGTGCAGCAGTATCCGTTGCTGAGTGGTTGGGTTAGTGGCTCACCCTCCCTCCTTTCAAGTTTTTGTGATGACCTGGCACAACTTGGCATCCATGCTTAAATACTTCAGAGACGTGTTTGTCACTTGGACGTGCAGCAACTTTGGTGCAAGGGAGTGATGTCATGCTGGAAACGGAGCATGTCCTGGGTCAGGACTGGTTCCTGCTTCTCTCTTTCACACCTGCTATACCAGTTGGGGTAGGACTGGCTGCTGGGAGCGCGAGCAGAGAGCTCAGCACTGATGGAGTTTTGTTCTGTTGTCTGTTCACAGGCTTCCTGAGGGCTTCACGCAGCTGCGCAGCCTGGGCCACTTGGCCCTGAACGATGTTTCCCTTCAGAGCCTCCCCAACGACATTGGGAAGTGAGTGTGGCTCTGCTCCTCAGCAAGGAGGGGAAGGTGGGAGCGGGGCACCACGCTCACCGTACTCACAGGGCTTGTGCCCTCCAGCTACAGAGTGCTGCTCTCCTGGACGTACTGCCTGATAATGCACCCCTGGGTATTATCCTTGTTGTGAAAGGCAGCCTGTAAGAAGGTTCCTTTCCTGGATCTCAGCTGCTTACGCTTCCTACAGCCAATGGCAGAGGCGAGGAGTAAATCCAGGCCTCCCAAGTCCTCCCTCTCCTTTTGTGAGCGCCCCTTTCCAAACAGCTGTGGTCCGTCCTGTGATGATGGAGTGATCCATGCACTTGTGCAGGCCGCTGGGGGCTGTCTCAAGGGAAGGGACATGAGGATCTTCTTGTATTTTTGTCCTTTCAGTGAGTCTGGCCTTCTCATTCCCTTTTCTCTTGCAGTCTGGCAAACCTGGTGACTTTGGAGCTTCGGGAGAACCTGCTAAAGACTCTACCAACGTGAGTGTCACGTGGCTTCAGGGGTCTCCTGCCCCATCTCTCCTACTGATCCGTTGTGGACTTACATAAGGAATCTGTCATTTTGCTTGGGAGAGCTGAAAGCTTTGATTAGGTCAGCTGCATCTTGCTGCGTGTCTCTAAATTGCCGTCAGGAGGGAGAGAAATGGCACAGGGCTCAACAGCAGGGGAAGGTACTTACGGCCTCTGTGTCGGGTCTGATTTTTCAACAGACAGGATTCCATGAGAATCCTTATTCCTCCTAAGGATGGTTGTTTTGGAAAACGAGGAAAAAAGTGTAGTGCTGTGGGTGTTGGAAGAGCTCAGTTTGAAGCCTGTAAGGACTGTCTGCTGCATCTCCAGCAGCTCTGTCAGCTTGTGTTCTGCCTGCCTGTCCATCCAGCTAACACTCCTGTACATCAGAAGGGATTCCAACTGACTTTTTTTGAATAGCAGTGAGTTTTGTGGCCACACTCTGTCCTCAGTGGCTGTGCTGTCACCCTTCCTTAGCATCCTTACTGTTTGTGGCAAGTATTCGGTCTGGCTGCCTGTGTTTTCTTCTACGCTCTCTTGCTTTGCTTTAAAAAGAGGGCAGAAGAAGCACCTAATGAGACAAGTACTGCAAGTATTTGGGGTTTTAGTCTGCTGCTTCTGTGATAGCTGCGCCTCCCCCTCTGCAGGACGCTGCTGTGACTCACGTGTGCTCTTACTGGTAATTATTTTCCTGTGAGATCTGCAGGCACGGGGTTTGTATGGCATCAGTTATATCTACCTGTAGAATCAGCTGAGACCGTTCAGGCAGTCCTTTCCAAAACAGAGCTGAGTTTGCACTGAGCAGCTCCCAGCCATCATGCCTGGTGAGTGTGTGATGATAGAAGCTTAGTTCAAATTAACTCTGTCATCTCATCCTGATCCCAAAGTCCCAAAGGTCTTTTGTGCACAGAAGCTGAACGCTGAAGCCCTGCTGCAGGAAGGTCGTGTCCTCGTAATATCTCCAGCTGAGGTGAACCCACAAGGAATAGGGCCAGAACAGTGAAGGCAAGAGCTGAAGCTGGATAAGTTCGGATCTGGTGGTGATGCCCACTGCTGTCTTTGGAGGAGTTCAGTGTTCCTGCAGGCAGAGGCTACCACTGTGATAAACTGCATGAGAAAAGAGGTCCAAAAGCTGCATCCAGAACTGGGCTTCCGAGATGCGATGAAGAATGATGCCAGTGGCTTTTCACCATCTGGGAACACCAGGAAGCGTACAGATTTTGAGAACTCCATCTGTGACAAAACCCAGATGGTTTCCAGGAGATCTCAAACACCCCCATGTTCCTTTGGCTCCCTGAGTTCCCTTGTAACGTGCTCTGAGTTTGGGGATTTTTCTCTGAGCATTAAATGCAGTCTGCATGCTCGTTCTGCAGTGCAGCTTCTTTCCATGTGCCACTGTTGACAGGATCATTTCCAGAACTAGAGTCCTAAAGGCCAAGGCAATTTGTGTCGGATCTATTTATCAAACATGAGATCTGTACTTAGTCTGGCTACAAACTGTGCCCAGGCATGACTTTAAACAAGTGCAGGTGATCTTGCCAAAAATCAGAATGTCTCATCAGAATGAATGGCTTCAGTGCTGCGAATCTGTGACGGCACAGTTTATCAGCGTCCTTCTGCTTTTTTATTGCTCTTCCAACTTGCAGTGACCTTAACTTGTCAAAGTGTGAATTCGTTGGCTGGCCTTCAGTTCATCCTGTACAGCTGCTACTGCTCCTCATCTCTCCCACGTGGTGGGACAGGTCTTGCCGATCAGCTGGAAGCGTGGTTTGTGCTGATGTGCTCCCATGAATGGTGAGGGGTGCTCTGTGCTGGTGCATCTTGTAGGAGCTCACATCAGCTTGAATCCCACGGTTCACTCAGCCCTGTTTTGGAAACCAAACTGTGAAGGTGCTGAGGTAGAGTCAGGGCTGCTTCATGCTTAGAGAGGTCAAAGAGCAAATGTACAGTTAGAGCAGGAGTCCAGGCGTTGGATGCGATGATCTTTATGGGTCCCTTCCAGCTGTCATTGCTCTGTGGTTCTATAATGGGATGCTGCTATCCAACGGAATCCTTCTGGCAGTGTAACTGATAAACCTTTGCTTGAGTTAACATCTCCAAATCCACTGCTGGGAAATACAAGAACTTGTCTTCCCATGCAGTGCCCTTATTTTACTGCCTGTGTCCAGCAGGCCAGACTTCTTACTGCTTTCTCACATGTTTTCAGCCTCCAGTACCTTGGTGTGGGAGCTGCTGAGATGCAGAGCTGTACTGGCAGACTAATGCAGCGGTTTCCTTATGAGCACAATCCCTTATAGAGATAATAAAGAGGTCTGAAGTCTCTCACTGTGGAGCATAGGCAGGGTTTAAATGGGATTTGTGCCTCGCTGCAAAGCAAGAGCCAGCAAGCCCTGTTTAAGGGAGCAGTTGTTGGAGCTGATGGGTAGGACTGAACTGAGAGCCACCTGGGCCACGTCAGAAGAACTGAGTCCTGCAGTTGTGGGGCTGCCTTTGATATCAGCAGTGTGTTTTGAATGCACAGGGCACCTCTTTGGGCCGCTGCTGTTGGCTGACTGCGGTTCCTTGCGGGCTTCTTGCAGCATCTTGCCTGATGATCTCCTTGTCTGTGTGTCTTAATCTCAGCTGAGGCATCCTCCCCCTTCCCCCAGGCAGCATGGCCATCCCACTGGGCAGTTCAGTTCAGGGCTGCTAAATTTTTCATTCTTGCCTCTCCCTGCAGTTCTGCTTCCCTTGTCTCCTGGGATACGTGTGGTCCTCTGCTGTTTCCCATGGTTTGTTGCTCTGTGATCCCCTTCTTGCAACAAAATGGGCAACAGTGTTGAGGTGTGGACTGTTGACTGTCATGTTTTTGCTCAGGTGATGCTTTGTGGTGGGAGGGGGAGAGGGCAGACGGGTGACAGTGGAAACTGCCTACCTTGGAGCTGTGATGCTGCTGAATGCAGTTCCCTGTGCAGACAGTCTGATGTCAGGAAGGTATCAGTGTCCCTAAACTGGGTGGCTCAGACTATGGAAGGGGTGGGGATGCTCCGTCAGGTTTAGGAATTAGTCAGAATTGTGTGATTATTTTATTTTATTTTATTTATTTATTTATTTATTTTGAGATGATGCTAACCCTCTGTTCTTCCTTTCTCTCCTCTCATTTCTACTCCCTGTATTTTGCAGTTCGCTCTCATTCCTTGTCAAGTTAGAGCAGTTGGATCTTGGTGGCAATGACCTGGAAGTCCTGGTAGGTGAGGGGTGGTGGGGAGGCAACGTGGGTGGGTGGGAGGGGCAGCACCTGCACCTCTGTGCACGTGAGTGGGTTTTTGTCTGAAGTGCACAGAAGCAGACCCTGAAGCTGTATGGAAGGCTCTGCCCAGTCGTCGTTCCCAGCACAGTTTTCCTTTGGTGTGTTGGCCCTTCCTACTGTCCTCATGCACACCTTGTTCTGCTGTAAGTTCTCCTGCTCTGAGTTCTCTTGTTATCCAGCTGCCGAAGGATTTTCCTTTCCAGGGAGGTTTTGTCTGCTGCTTCCTTTCACTTCTGTGCTGTGCTGTCGCTCCTTTTTGGGCCAACTTTATCTTTCCCCTTTCTGATGTAATTTCTCAACCAGAAGGTGAAGGACCATCCCACGTTAGTCCTGGCAGCGGTGTCAGCCCAGCACACGGTGTGTGCCCTCAGACAGGAGCGTCTCCATGGAGCGCTGGGAGCCAACGCTCAGTCCTGAAATCCAGCTCTCCTTGACTTTGGGGGAAACCCAGTGATATTTTTTCGTTTTGCAGCTGCGAATTAAATTGTTCTTCAATTCTGCTTTTAAGTCCTGGAAGGCTTTTTGGCAGAAAGCCCCTCCAAATCCCTGTTTCCCTCTTGTCTTGCCCGCTGCTGGGAGGTGTTTGCTGTTGTCTCCCGTGTTTCTTGCTGGAGCTTTGCAGCCCGTATGGCAGCCCAGACGTTCCCAAACAGATTGCCGCGTTCTGACGCAAAGAGTTTGCACACCTTTGGATAAATGGTTTAGGAGATGCGAAAACAGCAGGAGTGCCAAGCTTTGCAGGGGCTTGGTGGGATTTGGAGGATCGTAGAGCAACTTCTCCTCCTGGGAGGGCTGACGCCGTACTGTCGTGCTGTGTTACAGCCGGATACCCTGGGAGCGCTGCCAAACCTGCGTGAGCTGTGGTTGGACCGCAACCAGCTCTCTGCTCTGCCTCCGGTGAGTACCTGTTCGGGACCACTGCCTCACCACTCTGCTCCCTCCCTGTGCTGCTGCTTTGAGCCACAGGGTCTCCTTTCTGATCCTAGGAGCTGGGCAACCTCCGCCGTTTGGTTTGCCTGGATGTGTCGGAGAACAAGCTGGAGCAGCTGCCCAACGAGGTCAGTGGGCTGGTAGCGCTGACAGACCTGCTGCTGTCACAGAACCTGCTGGAGTGCATTCCGGATGGGATCGGTGAGTACTGGGATGGAAGTGGGGCAGGACTCCTCCTTTGGGGAGGCTTCAGGCACAGCTGTGCCCGTCAGAGCATTTGGGCCTGATGGATGTGCTCACTGGGAGAGGGCAGAAGCAGTAAACGGTGCTGTTGAGCAGAACTATGCAGGGGGTGTTTGGGTTCTTGATCCGTGTTGTAGAATCACATCCTAGAATGGTTTAGATTGAAGTAACCTCAGAGATCATCAGTTCCCACCCTGTGCTGTGGGCCGGTTGTTCCTCAGCAGGTCAGGCTGCCCAGGGCCCCATCCATGGCTTTGAGAAGCTCCAGGGATGGGGGCATCCATGCCTCTCTGGGCAGCAGTGCCAGGGTCTCAGCGCTTCTGGGTAAAGGATTTCTTTCTAACACTAACCTGAATTTCCCTTCTTTTAGTTTAAAGCAATTTCTTCTCTTTCTGTCGTTCTCTGCATGTATAAATAGTCAGTCTCCCTCCTGCTTGTCAGGTCCCTTCAAGTTCTGGAGGGATGCATGGATGAAATCTGTGGAAAAAGTCTGGCTGGGAGGAAGAGCCTATGTTCTTGGGTTAGGAAACCCCTCTGGGGAGGTATTTAGAGCAGGTAATCATAGGACACGTAGCTCTCCGTGCCCTACTTCACATTTGCTTGTTGCCCTGAGCAGGTCAGCTGAAGCAGCTCTCCATCCTCAAGGTGGACCAGAATCGGCTGACAGAGGTGACGGAGTCAATTGGAGACTGTGAAAACCTAACAGAACTCATCCTGACAGAGAACATGCTGACAGTAAGTATACCAGCAGCCATCCCGAGGTAAATAGTTGGCACGGAACAGGCTGTGAACCTGAGGGAGAGCCTGTCCCGAGGCTGTAGTGAGAATTGCTGGAATCTCGTCTTGTTAGGACAGAAGGCAGTTCTTTTCCTTGTAAAGAAGGCTCTATACCCGTTCTGCTGTCCTTTATCAGCCTCTGAATTGTGTCCTTTCTAGGCCTTACCCAAATCCCTTGGGAAGCTAACCAAGCTGACAAACCTGAACGTGGATCGGAACCGTTTGACGTCCCTTCCAGCTGAGATTGGGGGCTGCGCCAACCTGAACGTCCTGTCTCTGCGAGACAACCGCCTGGCCCTGCTGCCAGCAGAGCTCGCCAACACCACCGAGCTGCACGTCCTGGACGTGGCAGGAAACAGGTCAGCAGGAGGGCGAAAGGCTGTGGGCGTCCAAAGTGTCCGAGCTGCTCTTAGGGTGTGAGGTCAGGCTCTGGCACAGCTGCCCAGGGAGGCGGTGGAATCGCCGTCCTTGGAGGTGTTCAGGAATTGTGGAGGTGTGGAACTTGACTCGGTGGGGATGAGTTGGTGGTTGGATTTGATGCTGGAGGTCTTTTCCAGCCTTTATGATTCTAAAGAGGCTGCCTCAAATAGGTGCCATGATCTGGGTCCTGGTTTGTTTTGGGAGATGCTGGATCTGTGCTGATCTCATCAGCAGTTTGGAGGAGCTGCACAGGGATCTGAAAAAGACTGTGTCCCTCCAACTTCCTGCCTGCCTTTTTGCCTTTTCCACGATGCTTGAACATTAAGTAGAATCTATTTTGGGTTGGGCAGATATGTGGGGACATTTTGCTGTGTGTGAAACAAAGACCTGGAGAAATCCCCGTCCACAGAATCACAGAATCACAGGGTTGGAAGGGACCCCAAGGATCACGAAGCTCCAACCCCCCACCAATGCGGGGCCACCAACCTCCACATCTCACAGCAGCCCAGGCTGCACCTCCAGGGATGGTGATTCCCCCACCTCCCCGTGCAGCTGTGCTGCCGCATCACCACCTCTTCTAAGAAGAAATATCCAACCTGAACTCCCAACGTGAGTCCATCACCTCACACACAATCACAGAATGGCCCTAAAGTTTATTTCGGTTCAGAGAGCCAATGTTAACTCTTGGTCTCAGTTACGAGAGTAACACCAGCTTCATTAAGGCCTGCTTGGGCTCCATGAAATGCTTTGTCTGTAACAGGATTGCAGCCCTCTGAGTGGAAACACCCACATTAAGCTGACACTGGGAACTGCACAGAATCACAGAATGGTTGGGTTGGAAGGGACCCCAAGGATGACGAAGCTCCAACCCCCACCAATGCAGGGCCACCAACCTCCACATCTCACAGCAGCCCAGGCTGCCCAGGGCCCCATCCAACCTGGCCTTGAACACCTCCAGGGATGGACGGGGATCCACAGCCTCTCTGGGCAGCTGGTCCAGCACCTCCCCGCTCTCACACCAAACAACTTCCCCCTCACATCCAACTGAAATCTGCCCTCCCTCAACCTCAAACCGTTTCCTCTTGTCCTGCAGACAAGGGGACTCCTGCAGACATTCCCCTTGTCCTGCAGACAAGACTCCTCCCGTCCCCTGTATTCATGCCTCCAGATTTTGAAGTGTTGTGTCAGCGATCCTCAGGTAATCGGTGCCAAAGCTTTCTGATGTGCAGGAGATGCTGCTGTGGCCTGGGGCACTGAAATGTGCCTCCGGAGCCTCTCCTTGGGCTTTTCTCAGGGCAGCAGAAGAGTGCCTCCTTCTCCTCCTGTTCTCCTTCGCTTTCCTCGCTCAGTGCCCACGCCTGTGCTCCTCATCACAACATGCACGCTTGAGAGTGGCTTTGGCTGTTTCCCACCTGCTGTCCTGCCTTCAGGCCCTGGCAGTGGACTGCAGTGGGTGCTGGGCTCTCTGTCAGTTTTGTGTGAATACAGATGTGTTTCTGTTTGCTTGATTACATGCAGCTGAGGGCTACTGTGGGCACACCTGGTTCAGAGTTCTTAGGGCCAGCTCAGTTTCTCCATTGTTTTGGCAGTGAGGCTGGGCTTATAGCAGTGCTTTCTGTGCCCTTCAGGTGTCTCTCTGGGAATATCAGTATCTACAGAATAAAACTCAGTCCAAGCAGTGGACGTGTACAAAGCACAGCCTGGGCAAACAGCTGTTTGTACTGCAGGTCTGCAGTTGATGTGGGAATGGAGACTGTTTTCTTCCCACTTTTGCATCTGGTTCACTGCGCGTTTCTGTGCTCGAACCTCGGGAAGATGAAAGTTCTGCCAAGGGCCACGTCCCGCGCAGCAGGATTTGAGGCTTTGCTATTTAGAAAGCATCGAATTCATTGGCTGCAGGTAGAAGAGTTCAAAAACGTCCATTTAAAACAAACCAACAACAGGAAGGGGCTGTCCTCTGCTTTGAGCTCCTTGTGTTTGCAGAGTCCAGTGTGTGGTTGTGGCAGAGCCACGTGCAGCACGAATCACTGCTTCTGCGCGTACAGAAGAGGTGGACCTGCAGTGGTTCCCTCTGTCTTTGATGCAGTCTGGAGCTGAGTGGGTTTCGTCATGAATAAGTTTAACTATCCTTCTTCCTTTCTCTTGCAGGCTGCAGAATTTGCCCTTTGCTTTGACGAACCTTAACCTGAAAGCCTTGTGGCTGGCAGAAAACCAATCCCAGCCCATGCTGAAATTCCAGACAGAGGATGATGAAAAGACGGGAGAAAAAGTTCTCACGTGCTACCTGCTTCCCCAGCAGCCCTCTCCTAGCCTAGGTAAGAGGTGCTTAGTCTGGGGCTGTTCAGTGTGGGGAAGAGGAGGCTGAGGGCAGACCTGATTGCTCTGCGCCAGTATCTGAAAGGGGGTTGCAGCAGAGCAGGGCTGCTCTCTTCTCACTGCTGACAGGGCCAGGAGGAGGGGAAACGGCCTCGAGTTGTGCCAGGGGAGGTTTAGGTTGGATGTCAGGAGGAACTTGTGTGCAGAAAGGGCTGTGAAGCACTGCCATGGGCTGCCCAGGGAGGCGGTTGGGTCAGCATCCCTGGAGGTGTTGAACAACCGTCTGGAGGTGGTGCTCAGGGCCGTGATTTAGCAGAGGGCTGTTAGAGTTGGGCTGGGATGGCTGGGCTGTGCTTGGACTCGGTGATCTTTCAGGTCTTTTCCAACCTGAGCAGTTCTGTGACTCTATGCTGTGATTCCCCCCGTCTGGGGATCCCATAAACCAGACCGAAGATTCCACACCCAGACTGGGGCCCCCATATCCCGAACCGGAGACCCCATAAGTCAGACTGGGATCTCCGTAACTCAGACTGAGGACCCAAATCCCAAACTGGAGACCCATTAACTCAGACTGGACCCATAGCCAAGACTGGTGGCCCCATGGGACCTCCTAAATCAGACTGGGGACCCCATAACCCAGGCTGGGACCCAATAATGCAGACTGGGGACCCATATCCCAGACTGGGACCCCATAATTCAGACTAGAGACCCATAACCAAGACTGGGGACCTCATGAGTTTGGATTGGATGTCAGGAGGAACTTGTGTGCAGAAAGGGCTGTGAAGCACTGCCATGGGCTGCCCAGGGAGGCGGTTGGGTCAGCATCCCTGGAGGTGTTGAACAACCGTCTGGAGGTGGTGCTCAGGGCCGTGATTTAGCAGAGGGCTGTTAGAGTTGGGCTGGGATGGCTGGGCTGTGCTTGGGCTCGGCGATCCTGAAGCAGTTCTGTGATTCTATGAACGCTGTGTACGTTGGTCTGGAGGGTGATGTAGAGGAGAGATCACAAACCTCTCTTTGCCTGGTTGCAGCGTTCTTGGTTACTGCAGTGGCTGCAGCACACTTGGACTCCTAATGGGCTGATGCCAACTTTCCAAGGCAGAGACTGCTTGGAGAGCAGCAGAGTGCTGCAGCCTTGCTTTCAGGTCTTCTGCTTGTGTCTGTTGACCGAGTAGTGCCTTATCTGTGAGGTTTGCTTCCTCTTGTGGCAGTATAACTGTGTTAGCGCTTCTCATCTGTTCCTTCATCCGACCTTTTCCTCTGGCCCTTAAGATGTGAGCCTGAACCCTTCACTAGGTTCTGTAGAAGCTGCCACGTACAGAGGTGAGAAGATCTGGAGGTGCATCCGATGCCCTCAGAGCCCTCTGCTACGGGCTGATAGAAGTGCCCTGATGGGCTGAGAGCTGTCTTTCATCCATGCACACAACCCTACGTGTTCAGACAGTAGCTCCCACTCTGTTGTCTTTCTCCCCAGAGAACCTTCTGCAGAACAGCGTGGATGAGAGCTGGACGGACACGAACTTAAACAGAGTCAGTGTGATTCAGTTCCTGGATGACCCCAAAGGAGACGACGAGGAGGAATCTGGAGCTGAGAGGCGGGTAAGGAGCTCCTGGAGGGTTGTGACCTTCCTGTGGAAACGTGGGCACATCGTTTTAATTGCAGACAGACTCAAAAAGGATGGCGGATCGTTTTCCTTGAACTACAGGTGCAAAGGGAAGGGTAGAAGTTCCAGTTTACAGCAAATATTTATTGGTTTAAATCTCTTGCAGAATACTTTCTCCTTTTTTTTTTTTTTTTTTTAATCTTGTGAAGAGAAATGATCTTAATCTGAATCATTCCAATAAAATGTATTTGCACCTGTCCTTCCAGCACAGAGATGGTTTTCGCTGCTGCTTGGAATGTCATCTCCCACTTCTTTCCTCTTCCCAGCTGTACAGTAGTGCAGAGATGAGGTCCTGCAGTGTGACGTTTGGGTCTCATCCAGCTGGGGCTCCACTGGTCTGATAGAACACGTGGTTTGAACTGATCCCCTTTTAGGGCTGCTCTCTCTGTGAAATCCCAAGCTCTGTGTTCTCCTTTGGTAGGGCTTACAGCGCAGAGCAACCCCTCATCCCAGTGAACTGAAGGTGATGAAGAAAGTGATCGAAGTTCGGCGCAGTGAGGTCAGTGCTGCAAAGCCTGGCGCAGACCTGAATTCATCCAGCTCAGAAGTGAGTGCTGTTCGCTAAGAAAGGGACTACAGAGAGCGTGCAGCAACCTGGGGAACGGGGAGGCTGTGTTTGTGAGCTGGGCAGAAAAAAAAACCTTTGGGAAGTGTGGGAACAGGCTGAGGATGGACTGCTTGCATTCCATGGGTTAGAACCCACCTTGGGTCAGCGGGGCCACTGAGATGGGGCAGGAGGTGCAGCCGGGACGCAGAGAAGGGCGTAAGGGGGGTCGTGTGCTACTTCTGTCATAATGCAGGGAGGGGAACTCACTGATTTTCTGAACGAAGACTGGACCAGGGGACTGGGGGGTGGTGCATTGCTGCACAGGTGTGACGCTGACCGTAAAGGCCCGCATCGGTGGTGACACAGGTGGAGCTGGGTGAAACGGCAGCCCGAGGAAAAAGCCGGTTCCGTTGGCAGTGGAACGTATTCCATTTTGCAGCGGTCTCATTGCAATGCACCACCTCCTGCCTGGGCTTCCATCTTGACTTTTACAATCTGTCATCATCTCAGGAAAAGAGACTGAGTGCCACATCCAACCGCAGCGAGGATTCCCACCTCTCCAACAGCACCGTCTCTGCTGACTGCAGGGCGGAGGAACAGGGAGAGGAGAGGCAGAGGAGCCGGCCGAACGGGCAGGTGCTGGAGATGCAGGAGCTGGAGAAGGAGGCCAAGCCAAGAGCTGAAGAAGAGCGTAAGGAAGCGGTTGTCCAGGAGGATGAAGATGTGGAAGTGGAATACAATGAGGTAGGAATCTGGGAAGTGCCGTGGGATCCAGTTAAGAACTGGAAGGATTGAAAGTTTCTGAGAAAATGGTGAATGGATGTACAGAGTGCGATTTGGGCATTGCTGGAGGCAAATAAAGGGCATGGCATGTGACTGCAGGAAGAGATTTGGGGGCCCTGGTGTAGCTGGGTTCGTTGAGGACTAGGGGGGATACATGGGAGCCAAACAGCAACTGTGGGAATATCAGGAGTACAGTTTTGGGCGCCCATGGAACTGACAGATGTGTCTGGGGTGAAGGGGCTGATACTGGGGGGGTGGGGGAGAAAAGCAGTTAGAGGGAGATCGAGATGTAATCCTGCATCTTCTGTGGTGTGAAAGCAGAAGTGCTGGCTTTGCCTGTGTTGGTGTTGGAGGGAGAGCAGATGTTCTGGCTGTTATCTGAGGCTCACGGCCTTTCTGGGCCTTTGCCATTGCAGCCCACTGTACACTTTGCTGAGGACACACTGATAAGGAGCGAGGATGAAGATGAAGATGAAGAGCGGCCGTTCCCAGTGGAGAAACAGAGGCTCATCCGCAAGGACACGCCCCACTATAAGAAACACTTCAAGATAACTAAGCTGCCCAAACCAGAGGCAGTGGTAGCACTCCTGCAGGGGCTGAACAGCGATGGAGTCCCCAAAGAAGAGGAGGAACTGGGGGGCTGCAACAACAACGCGGAGCCCGAGGATGAGGAGGAAGCGTGGGATGAGGATGACAGGAAGAACGGATCTTTGTCTGCTCAGCCATCAGTGAAGGTAAGGTCTTGTGGGAGGAGAGGACCGGAGGGTGCCAGGGCTCCCTTCTGCTCCAAACTGCCAAGCAGGTCGATGTGGCACCAGTGAAAACACTGCAGGCTCCAGCACTTGGGTAGAGACGTGCTGGGGGTGGGAGAGCTGGAGCTCATTCTGGGGCTTTTGCAGTCAGTTGTCTGAGCTGTGCCACGCTGTTCGTGTCTGACTTCTGGTGCTGTGAGCACACGCTGCCCGTTACGTGTGATGTTGTGATCTGTGCTGCGAGAACAGTTCTCTTACTGCTGACAGTTCCTCCGTTCCTCTCCGTGTCCTCACCTGCTCTTGTTGCCCCTGGGATGATGAGCTGTGTCTCTGGATGGACCTAACCTCAAGCTTGGGTTCGGGCTGCTTACCACTGCCTTTCTGCCACAGTTCTTCCTGTGCTGTGAGAGCAGGTTGCAGCACCTTCTCCTTAGTGCTCCCTGTGCCTGCCCCGGCACGGGTGAGGTCTGACGGGGGGTGTGTGCTACTTGGGGGGGCTTCTGCTGTGGAGTTCCCCCATTTACATGGGACGGCAGTGGGCCTTTCTGGTCGTGCAGGGGGCTGATGAGTCGAGAGGTCCTTGGCTCTGCTCAGATGAACCCCACCACGTTTGTTTGGTTAGGGACTCAGATTCTTGGTGGAGGGAGCTGCTCGCAGCGACAGAGGGGTTTACTTCTAGGGGACACCGTGTGAGATCAGAGCAGTTCTTGCTGAAACTGATGACGGTTTTATGAGGTGTGCTTGGGAGGCAGAGGTTGGAATGCAGGTGGATCTCCATCGCATTGTATGGCACCAGCAGGTCGTATGGGTGAGGTGTAGGTAGGATGTGCTGGAGTAAAACCTGTTTTGTTGCATGCTCCAGGCTGTTGGGATCATTTCAACCCCATTCTGGAGTTCAGGCTGCACAGGGAAAGCTCCTGTGCTCGGGTTTCCTTAGGAACCTTTCCCTCAGTGCATTCTGCCTTGCTGTCTGAGGCGATGTTTGCTCCTTAGGGATGAGGTATGCAGTTTCCTTTACTGCCTCTGAAGCTCTTCAGAGTGAAAACGTGTTGTGGCTGCTGCTGTTAAGAGCACGTGAAGCTGTCCTGAGTGCCCTGCACCCACACCTGCCGTGGTGGGGCAATGCTCTGACCCAAAGGCTTGTTTCGAGCTGGGACTCAAAGCTCATTTGGTATCTGTTAGGAAAAGTCATCTCTGTTACTAGTTCAACCTTCTGCTTGGGAGCCACAGTTCTCATTTTCTTGGGCTGGGCTGGATGCCCACTCCAGATACGAGCTCTCCTCCCGAGCTGATGGAGAAGTGGGAATGTGGGGACGCGGCGTCCCACTGGAGGTTGATGCAGTGAGGAAGGAGGTCGATGCAGTGAGGAAGGAGGTCGACCAGGGCACGCGGGACGCAAGGTCCTTAAACCAGGACAGCATTCTTTCAGGGGACGTTCCTGCATTTGGGAGCCAGCAGCGTTTCCCTGTAGGTTTGGGCGCAGCGCAGCTGGGTTTGGGCCGGCCTCGTTCCGTGGGCCACCAGGGGGCACCGCGAGCCATTTCTCCCGGGTCGTTCCATCCTCCTCCAGCACCCTGCAGCTCTGTCCGGGGGGTGAAGGCGGCCAGCGGTGCTTTGAACTCGGCGGCCACAGCCTCGGTGCGTCGGCACGGACGAAGGGAGGCCTTTCGGGGGCAGCTTGCGGCCGGCCGCCCCGTGCCGACGTGCTGCACGCTGTAAGCGTGGGAGCAGCCCCGTCCCCGTCCTCGCTCGGAGGCGGCTGCGAGGAGCAGTGTGAGCAGGGTCTGCTCGGTGGGCAGCCCTGCCAGAGCGGTGTGCGTCTGTGTGTTGTGTTGGGTGGTGGTGGCGGTTGTGGTGGTGGGTTTGGTTGATGCTCCACTAATCCGCATGCCTCTTTGCTGGTTCCTGTCCTAACAGGGGGTGTCGTTTGATCAAGCCAATAATCTGCTGATTGAACCTGCTCGCATTGAGGAGGAAGAGGTCTGTACCACTCCCACTGTTCTCTCTCTGCCGAAAATCATTCCGTCTGCTTGATTTGCTTCCCAGGCTCGCCCCTTGTTGTAGGGGAACTCTGATCTATTGGGGTCAAGTGGCTTCTGGACCTGACCGATCACCAACACCATGATTGTTTCTTCCTCTGCTTTCCTTCTCCCTGCTCCTTTCCCTCCCTTTCCGTCCCCGAGGTGAGAATGGCTGCTGCAGATCCAGACTGAGAAGGGAGAAATGTGAAAGAACAGAGGGGTCACGGGTGGAAGGCTCAGTTCCTATTTGCTGTGCGCTGAGGAAGGAGGTGGAAGAACTGGTAGACGTGCATTCAGGAGTTGATGGTAGCCCAGGCGGAGCAGAGGGCGCCAGGATCTTCTGGGTGCGGTGGGATGACCCTCAGGGGTCTGGCAGAGAACGGATCTCAAGGCATTGTGCCATTGCATGAAGGAGGTGGACTGGAGTTAGTTAATGATGCTTGCATCTTATGCAGCCCCTACGGACACCCCCCAGGTGTTCTCGCTCAGTGCTTTGGGACATCAGAAAGGTGTAGGTGGCACGGGAGGTGCTGTAAAGCCTCTGTCATGTGTCGCGTTCCGCACCCTGGTTTAAATGCTGTTTTGCTGTCTTAGCTCATCCTCTGACTGCGATTATTTCCCTGATTTTTTATTTTTTTATTTTTTTATTTTTAAACACAAGTTTTCAGCAGGTTTGCTTAATCCCTTCTATCAGTGGTTCTCTGCAGGCAGTGTTCACAGAGAGCTGTTGGAGGCAGAATGCTGCTGCCCCTGGCAGGAGGCAGACACTGTGTCAGTAGAAACTGCTCACATGGAGGATGCTTCTCTTGGAGACAGCACAGTGGCACCAGGCCCGTGTCTTCAGTCCTAGAGCTGCTGGCCTGTCTGACCATGAATGTGCCTCTCTGCTCCTCCCTCAGGTGCGGGATGGGGGCTCTTCCTCCTTAGTGCTGGGGGAAGGCTCTGGAAGGGAGACGTCAGATACTTTATTTCTGCTTCGAGTGGAATGGGAACTGGCTCGACCTGATGGCACTGTTTGTGTGTGCTAAAGGTTTTTTTTTTTTTTTTTTTTTATCTCTTTAGCTGTAGGTCACTGAAAAACATATTCACACGTCTTGCATTTCTCTTTGTGCAACTCTGCAGTCACAGGTGAAGAGGCAGCAGCTCAGTGCGGACACTTCCAGGTCCTCTATTTGGGAACTGCTCTTGTTCCTCGCTGAGCACTGCTAGACCTCGAGGTCAATATGAGGAGGTTACTGCATATGCAATAGCCAGGAACCCTCAGCCTCGTACCAGCAGGCATGCTGCCTGCCCTTCCTTGTCTCCTGCCTGTGCTCTGCCTGCATCTGATGGAACTGCCCAGGACTTCTTGGAGACCTGGGGGGGGGGCAGCTGATCAGAGGCCCCACGCTGTTCTGGTGTCCATGTAGTGCTGTTCCTTCTTTGTGCAGTGCCACGTAGGGTGTGAGGTGGTGCTGCAGCTCCCAAGGACAAAACGCAGAAGATCCCCCATGCGGGTGGGGGCTGAAGGTGCCCGCAGCAGATGAGCTTTGGGGAGCAGATGGTCGTAAACTCGCAGTGCTGTGATCGCAATCCTTCTCTATTTTTATGCAACTCTTAAAAGAAAATACTGAGTGTTGATTATGGTTTATTACTTAACCCTAATACTGAGCTCTGACCTCGTGGAGACATCAACCTGACTTCTGTCAGCACGGCACCATCAGGGATAGGGAGCACCGCGCTGTGCACGCAGCTGGCACCTCGGAGCTCCTTGACTGTTAGGGCCAGGGAGACTCTGCTACAGAGGAAAACAGAACTTTGTAGAAGCACAGGAGTGGCTGATGCTGAGATTCCACCTCTGCTACAGAGGAAAACAGAACTTTGTAGAAGCACAGGAGTGGCTGATGCTGAGATTCCACCGCTGCCTCAGTTGCCAGTGTTTTGGTTTAGTCTGCAGCACAGATGGAAATGGCCTTTTCTGAATCACGAAGAGGCTGCTGGAGGTGTGACGTAGTATATCAAGGCATGAGGTTTGCAACTGAATTTTGCCTGATTTCAGAGGACTTTCTAAGAAATAGTCTCAAAAGAGCTGCTGTGGGAATGGAGGATTGCAGTGCAAAGGGAGTCCCGAGTTCTGCTTGGTGCTGCATTGTCTGCGGTGATAGCAGAGCACAAATGTCCTCCCCTTGTGTTTGCCTGGTCTTAATGTGTCTTCTACGGAGCACCTGAAAATAAAAGCCAGGAGGTGCTTTGCAGAGGCAACTTGTGTTGGCTGAGGAGCTTTGTAAGCTTTTGCTTCTCCTGTGATGCGTTCTCCCAGCTGTGCGAGGCCGTTTGGAGAAGGTATGGTGGTAATTTCTCTCCTTAGAATCCCAGAGTGGTTTTGGTTGGAAGAAACCTTTCAAGACCACGTGGTTCCAAGCCCTGCTATAGGCAGGGACGCCTCCTGCTCACAGGCTGCTCACAGCCCCATCCAGCCTGGCCTTGAGCGTCTGCAGGGACGGGGCATCCACAGCCTCGCTGGGTGCTGGCAGAAATTCTTTTCCAGTGTCTCCCCACCCTCACAGCTCCGTGTCCTCCTTGTGTTGGAGGGGCCCTAGGAGAAAGCTGGGCTGATGGTAGAGGTTTAGAGGTCGCTGGTGGATGGTGGAAAAGATTCTGTCAGCTTCCTCTGCTCTTATGTCACTCTGGAGCCAGGAGCAAGTCAGGTCATCTCCCTGGAGCAGCTTTACCCTGTGGGAGCTGCTCAGGACAGCCCTCCTCCTCTCCTGATGCTGCTGCAGTGCTGCCTTTGCCGCTCTGTGTCGTAGCCTCGTTTGCTGGGTGGCACCGCTGTACCTATCAGGACACCGTCACGCTTCAGGTTCTCATGTAGAAAATTCAGTTTTCTCACAGTGTGATCTGCGAGTTTTGAACCCTGAGAAGGCAAACTTATTTTGTATAACGCAAGAAATCGCGTGCTCAGCTGACGGGAGTAGGATATACTTTTTGAGGGAGCAGTCCTCTCGCAGTCTAAGACGTTACACTTGGATTTGTTGGACCTCATGAGGCTCCCCTGAGCCTGCTGCTCAAGCCTGTCGAGGTCCCTCTGGATGGCACCTCAGCCCTCTGGAGCTTCACCACAGCCCACAGCTTGGTGTTATCAGCAAACTTGCTGAGGGTGAACTCAAGCCCACTGTCGATGTCGCTGTTTGAAGAGTATTGGCCCCAACGCCGGCACTGGGGTGTCTCCATCCAACGGTGGAGCCATTGACCACCACTCTCTGGACTCGATCCTGCAGCCAGTTCTTCATCCATTGAACTGTCCACCCGTCAAATCCATCTCTTTCCAATTTGGATGTTGTGGAGTACCATGCCAAAGGCCTTTCTGAAGTCCAGATTACATGAGTGGCTCTTCCCTTGTGCATTGATGCAGTGACACCATCATAGACAGCCACCAGGTTGGTCAGGCAGGATTTGCCCTTGGTGAAGCCATGCTGGTTCTCCCGTATCAACTTCTGGTATCACGTCAGCCAATTCCCTCGGGACTCTGGGATGCACCCCATCAGCACCCATAGACTCGTGGATGTTCGGGTTCATCAGGTGGACACGAAGCTGATCTTTGCTTACAGTGTGGAGGGATGTTGCTTCCCTGATCCCCTCCTACCAAACCAAATGTTTGAGGGCTGTGTGGGGAGCAGTTATCAGGGAAGACAGAGGCCAAAAAGTTAAATATCTCAGCCTTCTCCTTGTCTGTTGTTACCAGCCTGCCCGTGTCACTCGCTGTGGGGGTACGCTCTTCTGGACATTCCTTTTCGGATGCTCTAATAGGAAAAAAAGAAACCACAACAAAAGCAAAAAGCAATAGAACCATCTGATCTTCTTTTCTGAAACAGCAAAACAGAATGTATTTAACTGATAAAAGTCTCACTGTTTAGGCCCAGCGTTACACCAAAGCAACAGGTGTCAGTAACCTCTCTAGAAGTAAGTGGGGCATTTGCACGTCTTAAAACGTTGGTTCGTATTTGCAAACTGAACAGCATTTTCTGTGTCAGGATCGGAAAAAGACAACTTGTGGTGTAGCTTTAGACCTCGTGATGGAGGATGTAATCTCTGCCTGTGATCCAGGAACTCAAGTGAGGCAGAGCTGTGATGGGTTGGCACTTCTGGAAAACAGACTTCATCCCCCCCCAAAACCCTCGGTGTTCAATTCAGGAGCAATTAGCTAAATTTAAGAATGAGGTGTGCAGGTTTTCTTCCAGTCGAGTCTCCTGCAATCACACCACCCTCACAGGTTGAGGCTGGCAGGGACCTCAAGGTCCTTCAGGCCCAAGATGTGCTGTAGCAGGGATACCCGGAGCGGGTGCCCAGAGCCACGTCCCTGCAGTCCCTCAGCTTCTCTCCCCAGCAGAGCTACTTCAGGCCCTTCATCTTCCCTGCAGCCCTCTGTTGGACTCTCCCGCCTGTCTCCAGGTCTTTATTATGCCTGGGAACCCGCACCGATCCCAGCACTGCTGAATGGAGGGGCAGGATCGCGTCCTGCTGTACCGCTGACCTCCCCGGCGGTGGGATCTCATCACTGCCTCACGTCGTGCCTGGATCCTACCGGGATCCCGTGTCCTTTTCCAGCCAGGTACCCCAGCACATCCTGCTGTGGGGCTGTTCCTCCCCACGTGAAGGCTTTGCGCTCTTGGTTGGATCCTGTGAGGTTCCTTCAGCCCATCTCTCAGCCTGGCCAGAGCCCCAGGATGGCAGCAGGACGCTGATGTACCCCCTGCTCCCCGTGCTGCTGGCTGTAAACTTGCTGAGGGTGCTCTCTGCCCCGTCGTTCGGACCAGTAACCATATGCTGTACCCCATTTCATAAACTCTTTATTAAACGCCAGTCGTTTCCTCCTGCTCAGGTTTCTCTGCTGCACAGCTTCTCCAGATTTCTTATTCTGGAATGATGAGAAAGCAAAAAGTTGTTTTCCAACTCAAGTTGTTTTTATTAAATTTAACCTGTAAAGCGTATTTTCTGCTGCAGCAGGAGCCTTTGTCCTTCTGTAACTTTATGCCATCAGCCACAGCTCCAGCTTTCATTACGTGAGCTTGATGAAACCAGGTTCTGCTTTAAGATCAGTTCTCCATTTGATGTCTTTCTCACTGCCCTTTCCTACACCTGTTCTGCTCGAACTTTGTTGGCTGTGGATGACGTGGCACTGTGATCAGCCTTCAGTACTCCGTACTCCGTAGTTTTTCTTCCATTTCCCATCCATGAAGCAAAGCTCTCTGCAGCCACCTCACTTTTGTTTCTCCGTTCAGCATTGGGCTCTCAGTGAGTTTTGTTCTTTGTGCCACTCCTGTACTTCACAGTGAGTGAGGCAGTAGTTTTCATAGCATCACAGAACGGCCAGGGTTGGAAGGGAGCCCAAGGATGACGAAGCTCCAACCCCCCACCAATGCAGGGCCACCAACCTCCACATCTCACAGCAGCCCAGGCTGCCCAGGGCCCCATCCAACCTGGCCTTGAACACCTCCAGGGATGGACGGGGATCCACAGCCTCTCTGGCAGCTGTTCCAGCACCTCCCCGCTCTCACACCAAACAACTTAGGAAAAGGGATAAAGCATCTCAATGTCACTCTACCTGCATCCCCAGCACATACAGGTGTTGGGCTTTTGTTCTATTTCTAGTTCCAGAAATGCTTTAGTGCTCTGTATATTTGTGCAGTATGGATTTTGTTTGTCCAGGAAGTGGAATATTTTCATTTCCAGAAGGACTCTGCCTTGTTCTGTACCATGGTGCAGCCAGCCCAGTTCCTTTTGGGATCCGCATTTTACTGCTGACATTCCCATTGCTGTGGCAAACCCCGGCGCCTGCTGTGATGAGTTCCTTAAATCCTTATTTCTGGAATTCGTTTAAGAAGGAACTCATCATACCTGTATGTGCCTGGAGGGCTTTTTATTCATGGTTCCAAAACCACCGTCAATGTGGATATTTATAAAGACTGGATGCTATGCTGGGGGACGTGGTTCAGTGGAGCTGTTGGTAATGGGTGAACGGTTGGACTGGATGATCTTGGAGGTCTTTTCCAACCTTGGTGATTCTATGATTCTATGATTTAACAAATTGCATCCTTTCTGTCATCTTCACTTATTGAGATTTGGATCACTGTCCTGGGGCCTCCCCAGGGGCTGCGCAGGAGCACAGCTGAGCACATAGCACTGCTCTGCTGTCCCAAACTAACAAACCATCTTAAAGGACAAATGAGCACCGTCGCAGCCAGAAAACCCTCAGCTCGGCTTCTTTGCCAGGGCAGGACCTTTCCTCCACCTTCCTTTTTCCATTGTTCATTTTTAGCTTGTTTCTCACCACCTCATGCATTGGTTCTCTCACCTTCCATTTGCTCATCGTTATTTTCAGCCTGGCCACGTGTTCTCACGAGTCACTGCTTACCAAGGACGTATTTAGCTCCTCTAATCTTTCCTGGTGAGTCAGAGCCTCTGGCTCCCAGCGTGTCGCTTTATGAGGACCTCTGTTTTGTAGAGGTGTTCCTGGAAAAAGACACGGAGTTGAGTGATGTCTGTGTAGAGGTCCCTGATGGTGAGCATGCGGGTCTTCCTTTGGGGATGACGTATTGCAATCTGTAGCAAGGCGTGATGATCCCTTACTGATAATTTCTCCAGCTCCTTGTAATCTGTGATTTAGGATTTCTGGACTGTTAATTTCTGAATAATCATTTCCTAGGAAGTCATTAATGGCATAAAAAAAAATATAAAATTAAACACTCTGACCTGTCCCATCCCCTCCTATATCAGAAGCATCCTGGCCTCCCTCAAACACAACAATTAACATTATTTTTTGTTGGGGATTTGGAATATTTGGAATTTGGGGGGATTATTTTTTCTTTTTTTTTTTTTTTCTGTGATTCTGTTAAGTTGAGGGAGGGCAGATTTCAGTTGGGTGTGAGGGGGAAGTTGTTTGGTGTGAGAGCGGGGAGGTGCTGGACCAGCTGCCCAGAGAGGCTGTGGATCCCCGTCCATCCCTGGAGGTGTTCAAGGCCAGGTTGGATGGGGCCCTGGGCAGCCTGGGCTGCTGTGAGATGTGGAGGTTGGTGGCCCTGCATTGGTGAGAGGTTGGAGCTTCGTGATCCTTGGGGTCCCTTCCAACCCAACCATTCTGTCATTCTGAGCTTTGGAATAAGATCAGGCTTGATAAAATCTCTGCAGAACCCCACCTACATCATGGTTCTTGGCTGGTGACCAGTGCTTGGTTCTCAGCTTGTGTGATGTACGCACAGCACCAACGTCCCACGGTGTCAGGAAGGATGCTTGGAGATAAGATGCACCAAGTTTTATTAGTTTTGTTGTATTACATTATCAGATGAGTTCAGCGTCCGGTCAAAGAACAGAATCACAGCGGTGGTGGGTTTTTTGTCTGTTTGTTATGACAATGAGGTATTTCAAAAGGTTGAACTGCTTGGTATGAGTAGTATTTGTCTGCCTGGATAGAGGCATGTGTACTGGTTCTTCAGTTACTCCTCTGGAAATGGTGCTGGGATGGCTGCCAGGTAATTGCAGGCATCATCCCATGGAAGTTTCAATCCAGCAGCACAACAGAAATGCTATTTCAGGGTGTCAAAATCCCAGAATTTTGTAACAACTCTGAGCACATTGGGGGTCTTGGCCAGTTGTTGGGACTCTTGGGCACACGCTATTTAGTCCTCCTGGCTTTTTAAGTGGATTTCCCACATTGGTCATGTTTAATGGGTTCTTTAGCTTGTGTTGGGGTGTGATTCTTTGTGACATGCATGCATCGCTGTGTTTCAATCCGGATACAGATGGGAAGTATTCATTGTATATTTGCCTTTTCTGTGTCACTGTGGTCAATTCAGTCCCACTTAAAGCTTCAAGCTCTAGGGATCAGACACCTGCCTCCAAATGTACATTTAAAAGATGTGCATGCAGAAAACTGCAGCCTTATCAAAATAATATCTTTAAACCCGACTGCTTTGGTTATGCCTGGAGAACCAGTTTGGTCTTTCAGCAGCTCTGAAGTGCAGCAGCTCCATGCTGTGCCAGTAGAAACCTGTGAAAGTCAGGTTTGCTGCCTCCCTGCCTGCTGTGCCCCCGCTCAGAGCAAGCTGTAAAAACCCTTAATGGGCAGTTTACAGAACACAGCAAACTGTCCCAGATGTACTGGGCAGTGTTCCTATATCCCTGGCAGCTACTGGAAGAGTAAACCTGCCCACGAGTGCAGCATTTGTTTCTTTGTTCGCTGCCATTTGGGAAAGCTAGCAGGATCTGGAGACTCTTAAAAGATAGCTCCATTGGGTCCATGGAAAATAGGTGGGAATGGAGGCAGTCCTTATTTGAGTGTGTTCCTCAGAGACACATAGGTGGAAACACAGATGGGACCAAGGGGGGCATAGGAGCAGGCTGGGGAGTGTGGCTGCTTCCTCGGCTTGTACTTCGGTGCAGCCATAGAGTCATTATGGATCTCCACGATCCCCACATCCAACCCCACCACGCCTGCTGACCGTGTCCCCGAGTGCCACATCTCCATGGTTCTGGAACGGCTCCAGGGATGGTGACTCCTCCACTTCCCTGGGCAGCCTGTGCCAGTGCATCACCACTCCTTTGGAGAAGAAATTGTTCCAAATATCCAACCTGAATTCCCAACGTGAGGCCATCGCCTCTCCTCCCGTCGCTGATCCCTGGCAGCAGCCGATCCCCATCTCACTGCAGCCTTCTTTCAGGGAGCTCGACAGGGCCACGAAGTCTCTGCTGAGCCTTGTCTGCTCGAGGCTGAACCACCCCGCTCCCTCAGCTGTTCCCCACAGGACTGTGCTCCCAACCCTCCACAGCTCTGCTGCCCTTCTCTGGATGTGCTCCAGGGCCTTAATATCTTCATAGACTCACAGAACCCCAGCACGGCCTGGGCTGCAAAGGAGCCCAGCGCTCATCAGTTCCAACCCCCTGCTGTGTGCAGGTCGCCAACCAGCAGCCCAGGCTGCCCAGAGCCACATCCAGCCTGGCCTCGGATGCCTGCAGGGATGGGATGAGCATCCACAGCCTCCTTGGGCAACCTGTGCCACTGCCTCACCACCCTCTGCATGAAAAACTGCCTCCTCACATCCAACCCAAACCTCCCCTGGCTCACTTTAAAGCCATTCCCCTTGTCCTGTCACCACCCACACTCACAAACAGCCGTTCCCCTCCTGTTTATCCGCTCCCTCCAAGCACTGAAGGCCGCAATCAGGTCTCCCTGCAGCCTTCTCTTCTCTTCTCTTCTCTTCTCTTCTCTTCTCTTCTCTTCTCTTCTCTTCTCTTCTCTTCTCTTCTCTTCTCTTCTCTTCTCTTCTCTTCTCTTCTCTTCTCTTCTCTTCTCTTCTCTCTTCTTCTCTTCTCTCTCTTCTCTCCTCTCCTCTCCTCTCTCTCTCTCCTCTCTCCTCTCCTCTCCTCTCCTCTCCTCTCCTCTCCTCTCCTCTCCTCTCTCCTCTCCTCTCCCCTCTCCTCTCCTCTCCTCTCCTCTCCTCTCCCTCTCCTCTCCTCTCTCTCTTCCTCTCCTCTCCTCTCCTCTCCTCTCCTCTCCTCTCCTCTCCTCTCCTCTCCTCTCCTCTCCTCTCCTCTCCTCTCCTCTCCTCTCCTCTCCTCTCTCTCCTCTCTCTCCTCTCCTCTCCTCTCCTCTCCTCTCCTCTCCTCTCCTCTCCTCTCCTCTCCTCTCCTCTCCTCTCTTCCTTTCCCTTCTCTTCTCCCAGCTGTCTTCCTTGCAGTGAGGAGCTCAAAACTGAAAACAGCACTCAAGGAGCAGCCTCGCTAGGGCTGAGTGCAATCATTATAAATGGTTTTTGCCTCGTCTCTGCTCGTCTCAGGGAAATACCAACTTCAGGCTGAAGTGGCAGCTGTTGCCATTTTGCCTTTCCTCCTGTCCCAGTATCATACATCCATGGAGAGGTTTGCATACCTAGGATGTGAAACCCTGGATTTGTTGTCATTTAGTGACGATTTGCCCTTTCTGCTGCTGTAAGGAATCAGAATCAGATGAGCAGCGTGTTTCTATGCGGGGAATTTCACAGACCTGTTGTGAACTGTGAGATGAACCATTGCTGGATGGCTGGTGATGGATATTGGTGGTAAGGGCAAAAATGGAAGAAGAGAAAAAATACAGAGAGAAGTCACTGATAGATGATGCGGAGATGGGACTGTGCCATCCCTTGCAGCATGGACAGCTGCTGCTGTGCTTCCAGCCAGTGGATGTCAAAGCAGCTCTGAAGCAGCCCTGTGGCTGGAGGCTGCTGTGGGGAAGGTGTAGCTCAACTCAAGGAGCTTCAGGCCAACACGGAGAGCTGCAGTCCAGTATATGAGGAGCTGCAGGGCAACATGAAGAGCTGCAGTCCAATATATGGGGTGCTACAGACCAACATGAAGAGCTGCAGTCCAATATATGAGGTGCTACAGACCAACATTAAGAGCTGCAGGGCAACATGAGGAGCTGCAGTCCAATATATGGGGTCCTACAGACCAACATGGAGAGCTACAGGGCAACATGAAGAGCTGCAGTCCAGTATATGAGGAGCTATAGACCAACATGAGGAGCTGCAGGGCAACATGAAGAGCTGCAGTCCAATATATGGGGTGCTACAGACCAACATTAAGAGCTACAGGGCGACATGAAGAGCTGCAGTCCAATATATGAGGTGCTACAGACCAACATAAGGAGCTGTAGGCCACCCCGAGGCCTCCCCTCAGTCTCCTGTTCTCTGGGCCGAACAATCCAAGGGACCTCAGCTGCTCCACACTCCTATTGCCCTCCAGACCCTTCACCATCTTCATAGCCCTGGATTGAAAACTGAAGGGCACGCATAGGCTGCTGGGGCCAGCTCCTTTTTTTGTCAGCTATGTACTCATTTCATATCGTTCTTGTAGATTTCAAACAGATGTTCACCAGTTCAGCTTCACAGAATCGCAGGGGTAGGAAAGGACCTCGGGAGGTCACTGAATGCAGCCCCCTCCCAACAGTTCCCTACGGCAGGTCTCGCAGGCGGGCGTCCAGCTGGCACTGAGTATCTCCATGGTGGAGGCTCCTCCACCTCTCTGGGCAGCTGTTCCAGTGCTCTGCCACCCCTGCCGTACAGAAGTCCTTCCGTGTGCTGCCGCGGAGCTTCCCGTGGTCAAGTTTTAGGCTGTCGCTCCTTGTCCTGTGACTGCACGCCACTGAGAAGGGCCTGGCCTCATCCGTCTGCCTCCCGCCTCCCTTGAGAAATTGATAAACATTATCAAATCCCCTCTCGGTCCTCTCCTCCCCAGGCTGAACAGCCCCGGGTTACTCAGCCTTTCCTCGTACAGGAGCTGCTCCAGGCCCTTCATCATCTCTGTGCCCCTCCGCTGGGCTCCTTCTAGGAGATCCCCTCTTTTTGGACCTGGGGAGCCCAGAACTGGGCACAGGACTCTAAATGCGGCCTCACCAGGGCAGAGTACGGGGCTGGGATCACCTCCCTCCATCTGCTGGCCACGCTCTTCTTATTATTACGGTGTTTTGCGGGAGGACTCATTTGCTCTGGGAGTTTGAAATCCCCTTTCTAAACACACTTATATCCCATTCAAGCCCATTTGCTGTTCTGGCAGTGTCTTTAAACCTGGTTACATCTGATTCCTCCTTGGTGGTCTGTGTTTTCAGTTTACACTGTTGGACGTGAGGTGCACTGAGGTTCTTCACCCTTGGCCCAGTTGTTTTGTTGTTTTTTTTTGTTTGTTTGTTTTTTCTGGCAAATTTTTGTCTGGTTTCAGTGGATTTGTGAAATCTGTCATTCTGTGACTTCTCTTTCTGTTAGTTTCAATAACCAACACGCCGTGCAATGGAAGTGACTTCAACCAGTGGCGTCGTTTATTCCCCGCTCGTTGTCAAAACCAGGACAGAAAGAGCGATTTGGACGTAATCATCCAGTCACTGATTGAAACCATCAACTATCTTACTCGGAAACATCTCCATTGCATTACTAAAGCCGTCTGTTGTCCATGTGTGGGAATCTAGTTTTCTGTGATTGCTGAAGGGTTTTGCATCCTTAGATAGAAGCCTTGAGAGTATTGTCAAAACCTGGTGAGGCAGGAGGAAAGAAGGTGGATGTTTTTAGTTGCAGCCTAGTAAAGGTTTGTAAAGCAGGGTGTATCTAATCTATAACTGGCTTCAGAGCGTGCTGTCAGTGATGCAGAATGCTGTGGAAAGACCACCCCTTTTTATCTCGCTTGAATAAATCCATGTTTTTGGGGTTTAATCCAGCCTGCAGGTCTCGCACTACAGACGTACTAAGGAAATGGCAAAGAGCCTCATTCCAGTTCTGCATTTCCTGGGGCTTTTGATCTTGGTAGCAGGTGAAGGCCCCGCAGGATGTTGCTTTTGTCCCTGTAGAAAGTGAAGAAGGGTTTGAAGGGAGAGCATTAAGGAAGGTGTTTCCTGCTTCTTTGCCCGCCGTGTTATCTGGCCGGTCCAGACGGACCTGATGGTGCAGCTGGACACCTCTGCAGCAGCCTCTCTCCATTCTGGACTTTGTTTCCAGAGAACTGACATCTGGAGGGCAGCACCTTCGGTTCTCTCCAGAAGTCTCCGTGTATTTCTGTCCCTTCACCTCACCGGCTCCTTGGCCCTGACAGATCCCAGAGTCTCCTGTCTATCCCATTCCTTTCGCTTTCCTACTGCATGCTCCCTTCCTTCCTTCTCGGGTCTGGGGCAAGAAGAACAGTTTGTGTTGGTGTCCTGGATGTAGGCAATTTCAGTTAAAGTTTGAGGAGATTTTTGCTGTTGGAGGGGGCCGTAATTCAGTGTGTGGAGGTGGGAAATGGGAAGGAGAGACTTCTGGATTGCACAGCCACGTTTCTGAGCTTGCACATGCAGAGGGGAGGAGAGGAAGGAGCCACTGGACAAGACAAGTGGCTTTTCCAGAGTCACACATTGATTTCCATCAACGCACTAAAGCCAAGTGTCCCTCCAGGTGTTCTAGCTGTGCCATTCTTGTGCCTGCATGCTTCATTGGGACAGCCCTCGTCTCCCAGCAGCTGTACAGCATGCACCCCAAAGGGAGCTGTGTGCTAGAGCTGGGCTGTGATAGAGCCCCGTCCCTGTTTCCTCACCCAGTCCTGTCCCACTGCTCAGTTTGCTTTATGGTGGACATCTCATTCCAGTGTGTTCATTGCAGGCAAACTGACTCTTGGTCTTGAGATGGAGTTCAGGACTCGGCTGTGAAAAATGCTTTAACCATATTGTAACGTTGGTCCCTTTGAGACACGGATACCAAGCTTGCATAAATACACGAGCAGAAGCATGCAGATAAAGTCTGTGCTCTTGTGCATGTTCTCTAAGTCGTCACCCTTTGCTCCTCAAGATGTTTGTGGCATTCTCGCTGCCTGTGCTGATGTGTAACTCGTGTCCATTCTGCTTCCAGCTGACACTGACTATCGTGCGGCAGACGGGGGGGCTGGGCATCAGCATCGCAGGGGGCAAGGGCTCCACCCCCTATAAGGGTGATGACGAGGTAAGGCTCTGGGCTGTGTCATTATGGAAGCACCCCTGTCAGGGACTGCCTCTGTAGCTGTGTGGTGGATGTCCGTATGTAGGAGCTTTGTGACTGGGGTGGGATTTCGCAGAGCAGTTGGGAGCAGCCCTCGACTGCCCGGTAGCACGGTGTAAAGGACCAACTAAAGGCACTTTCTGGGGTCTGCTCGCTATGTTTCACCCCTGGGCTGGAGTGCAGAGGCGCAACTTGTCGAGCCTTCGTGCTACTGACCAGCAGCAGCGATGAGAACAGCAGTTTCTCTCCCACCTGTCGTTGTACACAGGACTCCAAAGGAGAAAGGTGCAGCGTTGGCTTAAGCATTTGTGATTGCATCAGCTGTCCTGTTCTCCCCACACTGGAAAAGGATTCGTGCTCCCCTTTTCCTTTTTGTCACCTGTAGGGTAGCCACGGGAGCGGAATATCTTTTCCCCTTCTTATCGTTTCCTGATGGGGGTGATGTGAATGTCATGTCCTCACATCCGGGGTATGGGGCTGGCAAGAAATTTCCCTTTCCCATAAGGCGGATGAGATGGGCTGTTCTCCTCCTGTGCTTTACAGAGTTGAAGAATGGACTCCATCTCCTTTAACACACTTCTTTTTTTCCAGGGCATCTTTATTTCCCGTGTCTCAGAGGAGGGACCTGCAGCTCGTGCAGGGGTTCGTGTTGGGGACAAGCTTCTGGAGGTAAGAGCCTAGCTGCTGTGAGGACATAAATAACTTTAATGAGTAGAGAGGTGTGGGTTGATGCTTGTATCCATTACGCTGGTCTGGAGGCCATATCGAGTATCAGGAGCTGTGCAAGAAGAAAACAAAATCCTCCTGACTCCAAGCGTAGGTTGTTTAATTAACATTACCCTGAATCTTTTGCTTCTTTATAAGGATAGAAATCGCTCCTGCATTCACTCTCCCCCAGGGAAGTGTTTCATAAGTGAGGGTGGTGAGGCACTGAGCAGGTTGCCCAGAGATGTGGTGGATGCCCCCATCCCTGGAGACTTGCAAGGCAAGGCTGAACCAGGCTGGACCAACCTGATCAAGCTGTGCATGTCTGTGTTCACTGCAGGGGAGTTGGACCTGACGACCTTTAAATGTCCCTTCCAAATCTAAGGATTCTGTAGTTCTATAAATCAGGGAGAGAAAAATGCACATGAGTTCGTCCATGTGCCCAGCAGGCTGAGCAGCCAGCCTCTACGTGCTGCCCTTTCTACGTTCTTATAAAGGCTAAAAGTGAACCTTGCAATATAAGTCTTAACCTCCCGCCAGCCAAATGCCTATCTCCAGATTATTTGAGGCGTGATTAATTGTACAAGATTGGGATCCAGTTGAGGAAAGATTGATTGCAGGGAATAGATGTCACTGCAGCACTGGGTAGTGACCAGAAGAATAAGTGCAGTGCATTTGGAGCTTGTGAGAGCTGATGTGGTGTCCCTGGGAGTCTCATGCCCTCCTGCTACTGTGGTCTGTATATGGGCAGTGGAGATCTGGCATCCGCCTGACTACGTTCCCTTCTTTTTCACCACCCGACCTGGCACTGACTGTGGTAGAAGACAAAGTACTGTGTGGTTATGTAATTTGAAGTTTTATATTGATTTGGTGAGGAAAAACTTGATTCTGGCATTCTAGAAGCTACCTTGTTTACTTCTGCAGCTGTAAGATCGATTGTTCGGAGAACTCCATGAAATTTTAGCTCAGAAAGAAGTATCCACGTGATCATCTAGTCTGATTTTTTCTGTATTCCAGGGTTTTAAGTGCCACCCTGCATCCTTGCGCTGCATGCATTGTATTGTATTTTGCTGCAGAAAAAGCAGAAAAGTAGAAAAAGTAGAGTCAGCTCTAGAGGATTTTGAGAGATGAATGAATATTCCTTTTTTCAACAATTAAATTTATGGCACCATGTGATTTCATGCAAGATGGATACCTTTCCAGTTAAAGATTTGGGAAAAGATTCTTTGTCAGTTCTAATTTCCCTCCCCGTGATGTCCATTCATCTGTGCCTCCTGCAAAATCACTTGTACCCTCTCAACATTACTCTTATTCTTTCCCAAATACATTTGCTAGTCAGGCATTGCTGAGGCATGTCAGGTCTGGGCTCTGTTCTCGTTGGCTTTGAGTGGTATGGGATATCTCTTCCCCTCTAGAGTGAGGATAGTGTTGCTCACTAATAAAGGCCACGGTGGGATAAAGGATCTTAAATGCCCTGAAGTAGGAGAGATTAGATTTGAATTAGATTTGGGACCATAGAATTGTAGAATATTGTGAGCTGAAGGGATCTGTAAGGATTGTTGAGTCCAATTCCTGGCCCCACGCAGGACCACCGCTCCTTCGAGTCCTGTATTCAAGGCACTGATGAGGAATTCAAAGAGAAGGGGCCCTAAGAGCCCCGCAGAGCACCACCAGCCTGATGGAACCCATTGACTACACCTCTTTGAGGCCAACCCGTCGGCCAGTTGTTCACCCACTGTGTTAGGATTTAGGCAGCTCATGCACGAGGGAAGCTTCCTTGAAGGGCAGCAGGTGATGTCTGTCCCAGTGGGGACAGTGACAGCACAGAGCTTTGCAGGGAATCATAGAATCGTAGGATGGTCGTGAGTTGGAAGGGACCTTTAAAGGCCATCTGGTTCAACTCCACTGCAGAAAACAGGGGCACCCACAGCTAGATCAGAGTGCTCAGAGCCTGGTCCAGTGTGATGATGAACTGTGCTTGTGCTGGGGAGTGGTGTCCACTGGTGACAGGGCCAGGAGGAGGGGAAACGGCCTCGAGTTGTGCCAGGGGAGGTTTAGGTTGGATGTCAGGAGGAACTTGTGTGCAGAAAGGGCTGTGAAGCACTGCCATGGGCTGCCCAGGGAGGCGGTTGGGTCAGCATCCCTGGAGGTGTTGAACAACCGTCTGGAGGTGGTGCTCAGGGCCGTGATTTAGCAGAGGGCTCTTAGAGTTGGGCTGGGATGGCTGGGCTGTGCTTGGACTCGGTGATCTTTCAGGTCTTTTCCAACCTGAGCAGTTCTGTGACTCTATGCTGTGATTCTATGGGACCCCAGAACCCAGTCGGGGGATCCCATAAACCAGACTGAAGACTCCACACCCAGACTGGGGCCCCCATATCCCGAACCGGAGACCCCATAAGTCAGACTGGGATCTCCGTAACTCAGACTGAGGACCCAAATCCCAAACTGGAGACCCATTAACTCAGACTGGACCCATAACCAAGACCGGTGACCCCATGGGACCTCCTAAATCAGACTGGGGACCCCATAACCCAGGCTGGGACCCAATAATGCAGACTGGGGACCCATATCCCGGACTGGGACCCCATAACTCAGACTAGAGACCCATAACCAAGACTGGGGACCTCAAGAGTTTGGATTGGATGTCAGGAGGAACTTGTGTGCAGAAAGGGCTGTGAAGCACTGCCATGGGCTGCCCAGGGAGGCGGTTGGGTCAGCATCCCTGGAGGTGTTGAACAACCGTCTGGAGGTGGTGCTCAGGGCCGTGATTTAGCAGAGGGCTGTTAGAGTTGGGCTGGGATGGCTGGGCTGTGCTTGGGCTCGGCGATCTTTCGGGTCTTTTCCAAGCTGAGCAGTTCTCAGAAGGCTGTAGCTATCCATATGGGCTGGTGGAAGCAGTGCCGGTGAAGGGCAGGGTTGTGCCTGGCTCTCTCCATCCCCAGGTGAACGGAGTGTCCCTGCACTGTGCCGAGCACCACGTGGCAGTGGAAGCGCTGCGTGGGTCGGGGAGCTCCGTGTCCATGACGGTCCTGAGGGAGCGGATGGTGGAACCGGAGAACGCCATCACCGTCACCCCGCTGCGCCCTGAGGACGACTACAGCCCTCGAGAGAGGAGGGGTGGCCTCCGCTTCCCGGAGCGACCCGAGGGGGCACCTCCCACTGAGAGATACTCCACCTGCCTGATGCGCAACGAGAAGGGCCTGGGCTTCAGCATCGCTGGTGGCAAAGGCTCCACGCCGTACCGGGCTGGTGACACGGTCAGTGACGGCTCTCTGGGAAGAAAGGGGCTCCAGTCTCTGCACCTCGGCACTGCTTGAGCAGGCAGCACGGGGTCTTTTCCTCGCTGCGTGCAAGAGGCAGCAAGGCATGGCCCGGGGTCTCCGAGCTGCCCTGCGGTGCTGAGAGGCAGAATCTGCTCTTAACTCGGGGAAAGGGAGAAGTTCAGAAGGAGGTGGGGCTGAGGCTTGCAATCCCTGCCAGTGACATTTAATCCTGCTGCTGTCCTCTTGACATATGTTCTGGGCTCTTGGCCACGTGAAGGCTATGCTGCAGGTGGCTCCGGAAGCAGAACGGGGTTTGCTGGAGTGAGGAACGAAGGGAAAGTGCCAGGGGAGGCTTCTGCGAAGGGGAATGGGCTGAGACCCGCCTGGTGTCGGGGAGCAAAGCCTTGGGGAGGCACGGGAGTCTCTGATCCATCTGATTGCATTTCAGGGGATTTTCATCTCACGGATTGCAGAGGGAGGTGCAGCCCATCGGGACGGGATCCTGCACGTAGGAGACCGGGTCATCTCGGTGAGTGCGGGTGGCTGGGGAGCAGCAGGAGGGAATGGGAAGGGGCTGACTCTGCCCTTGGGGCAGCAGGCTCAAGTACTGTTCCCTGCCCTGCCTCAGCTGTTTTCTTTAATCTTTATATTATTTTCTTTAATCTTTAATACTGGATTTTGGAGTCCTTTTTTAAGCTCCTCAAAGGGAAGGGATGTGAAGGGGCAGCGCTGGCTGGAGGAGAGGGAGGGCAACGTGGAGCTGGGCAGGGCGCACGGAGTGCTTCCCCTGCTTTCGTTTCGACCTCTGGCCCCAGCTCCCCTCCTGTTCGTGCTGTGATACGGATCTCACTGCTGCCTCTAACCTCAGTCTTTCTGCCTAACGTGTCTCCGGCTCCCCTCCTGCGGGGAGAGCCTGCTGAGCCTCCTGACCCTCCTCCCAAGCTCGCATGCTGCCTCCAGGTGAAAGCTCCTGCCTCTCGGTGCTGGTGGTGGGTTTCTGATCCAGCTGTTGTGGTAAGAGCACGTGTTACCACCCAGCTGGCGTGGGTAAACACTGATACAGCCTCGTCAGTGCTGGCTTCTGTCTGCTCTATCCCTAGGCTGGGGGCTGCGTTGTATTTGCTCTGGCACAAAGCTTTGTGTCTGGCACAGAGCTTCGGCCTTGGTCTGGCAGTCATTTCCTGCCAGGAGACCTGAACTGCTACAGCATCTCTCCTTGTTTCCTAGTGCTCCTCTCTCCTCCCAAAACCAAGCCTTGGTTGTTGTCAGACAGAATCGTGGAGTCGTGGAATGATTTGGGTTGGGTGGGACCTTAAAGACCATCCAGTTCCAACCCCTGTGCTGTGGGCAGGGATACAACCATCCAGCCTGGCCTTGAACACGTCTCACACTTCTCTGGACAACCAGTGCCTCACCACCCACACAGTGAAGGTTTTCCTATTGTCTAATCCAAATCTGCCTTTTTTAGTTTAAAGCCATTACCCCTTGTCCTGCTATTACACTTCCTGGTGAAGATTCCCTCCCCGTAGCCGAAATTATTTTGGTTTTGCTCTTCTTTCGATGCTCCGCTGACACGGAGGCATGACTGAGAGGCACGATTGCCCATTGCATGGCTTTTGTTGGCTCTGCCTGTGGCAAGAAGGAATGATGACATTTCAGAATGGAGTCAGAAGTCAAACCCTGTTGCATCTTTATGGTCACATCCATGGGCATTTCCATTCACATCAAACTGTTCGTAAACATTTGCCCCAGCAGGCATTCCTCCTGGTAGCAGCTGCTCTTCTGCCTTTCCTTCCTGTGGGTGCAGTGCTAAATGTGAGATCCACGTGGTGGTGGTGTTACATCCTGAGACCTCTCGTATCTCCTCGGTGATATTTGTTCCTTGAGAGTTTCTGCTCATTCGAAGAAATGCGTGAGCAGCCCTGTGAGTTTGACCCCATCTCTGGACAAATCCACAGCAAGGTCAGGCCCGTGGAACTGCCCTGGATGCTGAGAAAACCTGTTCACCTCGAAACCGTGTCAATGTGACAGAAGTCCCTGTTTGTCACAACTTTTCTGAAGCAGTGATTGCCCTTTTTTTGTTTTTTTTTTGTTTGATTTGGTTTATTTGTTTGTTTGTTTGGAAGACTTTTCAGGACATGATGATGAACCAGATGTGCTCTGCAGGCTGCTTGTGTTTTCCTACAGGGAGAGCAGGAGGGCTCTGGTTAGGATGCAGTCTGTAGGTCCAGCAGGCAGAAGGCTACTGAACGAAGTCATCCTAGTCGTGCTTGTTTCACTTTGCCAAAGAATTCTTGGCAAGGAAGTTTTTCAACCAGAGGGTGGTGAGGCAGTGGCACAGGTTGCCCAAGGAGGCTGTGGATGCTCATCCCATCCCTGCAGGCATTCAAGGCCAGGCTGGATGTGGCTCTGGGCAGCCTGGGCTGCTGGTTGGCGACCTGCACACAGCAGGGGTTGGAACTGATGAGCGCTGTGGACCTTTGCAGCCCAGGCCATTCTAGGATTCTGTGATTCTGTGATTATGGGTCCCTGTGGCACCCTTTAGAACCTTGTGGCACCCTGTGGATCCCTGTGGCATCCTAAGGATCCTCATGGCACCCTATGGATCCTCATGGCACCCTATGGATCCCTGTGGCACCCTCTGGATTCCTATGGCACCTTGTGGATCCCTATGGCACCCTATGGATCCCTATGGGCACCCTATGGATCCTTATGGCACCCTATGGATCCCTGTGGCACCCTATGGATCACTGTGGTTCACTATGGATCCTTTTGGCACCCTGTGGATCCTCATGGCACCCTATGGATCCCTGTGGCACCCTATGGATCCTTGTGGCATCCTGTGGATCCTCATGGCACCCTCTGGATCCCTATGGCACCCTATGGATCCTCATGGCACCCTATGGATCCCTATGGCACCCTATGGATCCTTATGGCACCCCGTGGATCCCTATGGCACCCTATGGATCACTGTGGCTCACTATGGATCCTTATGGCACCCTGTGGATTCTCTGGGCAGCCTGGGCTGCTGGTTGGCGACCTGCACCCAGCAGGGGGTTGGAACTGATGAGCGCTGTGCTCCTTTGCAACCCAGGCCATTCTAGGATTCTGTGATTCTTGAGGAAAGAAAACCAACACAGTTTCATGGTCTTCCCCTGTGCTCTGCACTGTCCTGGACTTCTCTGCAGGGAAGGGCCAGGAAAACTCCCTTTATTTTCTTCAGGGAACTTTGGGTGCACAAACTGAAGAGCCCAGTCTGTATCTCTTCAAAGTTAACACCCCACGAAGCTCACCAGTGACTGATTACAAACTCTCCAGCCTTCTCCATGTTCTTAGTTCTCTTACGAGTCAGACCCTGACACAGTTTTGCGATGGACATCTTGAGAGTCACCTCGGTGGTGGAAGACGTGGGGCAGGAAGCGTGTGGGGCAGGGAGGTAACGTTGGAGAGTTTGAACATTGCTCGATAATCATAGAATCATCAGGGTTGGAAAAGACCACGGAGATCATCAGTCCAACCATCAGATCTAGCAGGGAGGTTCAGGACTGGGAGCAGTGGCCAAGGGCAGCTAGTTTTTGGGGATAGGTCTGGGATTAAACAGAAGAACCCTTATCTGGGGGAGGCTGAGGGCAGTAGTAGCAGCAGGTGATGCACGAGAGTCCTACTGAGCAATTGATGCAGAAAATTCTGCCAAGGGCTGTTAGATGGGAGGTGCTGTGAGTGAAGGACCCCTTGTGTCCTCATCCATTGGCATCTGGGGAAATGCCACTGTATACCTGTGGTCCGACCACTCGCATCAGTGGTGGGAAAAAATAAAAAAAAGCCATAGAATATTCCCAGTTGGGATGTTATCCATGAGGATCACGCAGAACCTCCCAAAAATCAGGCCATAATGTTACCATATGAGCAGTTTGTTTCACGATCCGTCTGTGAGTGCCCTGAGTCTTGTCTCCGATCTGCTCTTCATTAGCTTTGTGCGTCTGTTTGTCTTTCCTGCTTACTGCCTTGTCTTCTATGCTGACCGGCCATGGCCTGGGTGCTTCCTTCCTGGAGCCTCTTCCTGTGTGCTGATGTGCAGGCTGACCTCTTCACCTCCGTGTTGCTCCTCAGTGGTCGGTGCCAAAGGTGTACTTTGGGGACAGATGTCTCAGTGTACGAGGAAAGGCTGCGGGGATGAGAGTTTCCCATCTGTGTCACAACCGGGAGCTGCCTCACGTGTCTGTTTGTCGTGGGGCTGTCGGGTGACGGCGCTGTGAGCAGGCAGCATTGCTGGGAGCCCCGGGTAGGGTGACAGAATCCCTGCTGAGGTCTGAACCCCCATTGCGTTGGCAGAGGAGCACAGCTGGCTTGGATGCGATGGGCTGAGCAGTGGTTGTGTTGGTCCCCCTCAGACAGCGTGCAGCCAACTTTGCCCAGAAACTCTTATTTTGGAAGGAGCCTGGGAGTCGTTATTATAATTCTGGGGGTTAGATAGCGGGCAATCAGGCTACAAAATCCAGCTGCTGTGACTGTTAGAAGTTATGCTGTTATTTCATAGGCTTGATCTGAGCAGCTGCTGTTTTCACGTCTTTGTTGTTCGTTTTGGAAAGTGTTTTCGGAACGTTAAGAACCTTTTAATTTTTAAAGTTAGTGTTTCCGTGGCACATCTGGTCCTTTTGGCATCCAGCTTAGCTCTCCTCTCAACTTAATGTCCCTTGTATTCTCGTGGAGAATAGCACATCCCTTCTAGTCAGGCTGCTTTATCTCTTCTTTCTGTAGGCAGGGCTGTTCCTGTGCTTGCCCTGCAAGCTTTTCCTTGCACATTTTGTTCACGCTGTTAATTTGTATTAGATGTTCTTATTTCCTTAGGGTGAAGAATGACAACAGTGCAGTTTTTTAGATGAGGTCACTCCAGTGCTTTGCAAATGACATTGCTGCTTCCCTCTGCACTGCAAGTGCCTCTTTGTCCAAAGCATTTGTGTCTTTCATTTCATGATATCGTGTGATGCCGTAGCAAGGTTGCAGAGCGTATTGCATTACGTTTCCTTCTCCAGAAGAATTCCACTTTTCCTTTTGTCCGCCAGCCGTTTGCTGTTGACTGATTGAATCTCACCCTCGGTGCTTCCAAATGATTTTATACCCGTAGTCCACTTTTTACGACTTCAAACTGGGGCCATCCTCCCATCATTGCCATAACGTTGCCCAGTGTGGGCGGAGAGCAGCCCAGCGGCTCGCAGCAGGTCCCACCGCACATCAGATTCTGCCCTTCAGCTCTTCATCGCCTCTGTCCAAGCGTGGAGTGATTGATACGGGCAAATGCCCGCGTTCAGAGGCAGCTGACGGCACGGTGCGTTGGTGTGCCATGACATCACTTCTGGGAATCGCTGCTTTGCCTTCTTCCCTTGTTAAGGTCACTGGATCCATTCCTCTAACGCAACCATTTGGGCTTCTTTTTTTGTGACCCGGTAGGGAAGCTGGAGTGCCAACAAGGAGTGGAAGGGATTCTCTTGGTCATGAATGTGCAGATAGTCTTAGCAATAGCTGAAGTGACCGTAGCTAGCTTGGGAGCATCCAGGAGGTGGTGCATCGCCATCGGTCTTTGTAGTCCCCTGGAGCATCGTTGGTGCTGCTAGAGCTTGGAAGTGTGCAGGGAGGTGAGAGGGGTCGGTGAGCTGTCTGCAAGGAGGATTGTGCTCAGCCAGGAATGAGAAGTTGCCCGGGTCCCTTTGCAAGGCAGGAAGGAGTGTTCTGAGCTACGCCGCGCTTTGGGAGGCGGACTTTGAGAGGGGCAGGGCGTCAGCGTGGGTCTCGGGGGGGGTGTGTTTGAAATGCCAGGCGTGCCCAGGTGATGGTCTGACGCTGAGTTTGCGGGTTGTTCTAGATCAATGGGGTAGACATGACAGAAGCCAGGCATGATCAGGCCGTAGCGCTGCTTACCGCGTCCTCCCCCACCATCGTCCTGCTGGTAGAGAGAGAGGCTGCAGAGCAGCCCGGCGAGGGAGACCCGCCTGGCGCACCGTGGGTGCGCATGCACTCCCCACCGCCACCCCCCAGCCATGGGGAGAGCCCACCAGAGGAGATGCCTTCGCTGCAAAGGAGCCAGCTCTCTAAAGGCCTGGAGGATCAGTATCCCATCGAGGTGAGCCACTGGAGCGGGGGGTGGCGTTGGGTAGTAGGTATGTAGAATGGGAGAACCATGGAGTCACTCCAGTGGAGACTTTTAAGTGCACAATCATTCCTGGCTATAGCTTCCAAGCCCGCAATATCCAGAGGAATGATAGACAGTAACAGCTCCTTTGTTAGTGTGATGGCATTATCCTGTAATATACCCATGTTACCCTGACTTCCCAATGCAGTACTGCAAACGCTGCGGTGCTGAGAAGCTGCCACTGCAGAGGGCATCACTGAGAGGAGGCTTCCATAGAGTCACAGAAGTGCCCAGCTTGGAAAAGACCTGAAAGATCACCGAGTCCAAGCACAGCCCAGCCATCCCAGCCCAACTCTAAGAGCCCTCTGCTAAATCACGGCCCTGAGCACCACCTCCAGACGGTTGTTCAACACCTCCAGGGATGCTGACCCAACCGCCTCCCTGGGCAGCCCATGGCAGTGCTTCACAGCCCTTTCTGCACACAAGTTCCTCCTGACATCCAACCTAAAGCTCCCCTGGCACAACTCGAGGCCGTTTCCCCTCCTCCTGGCCCTGTCAGCAGTGAGAAGAGAGCAGCCCTGCTCTGCTGCAACCCCCTTTCAGATACTGGCGCAGAGCAATCAGGTCTCCCCTCAGCCTCCTCTGCCCCACACTGAACAGCCCCACTTCCTTCAGTCTCTCCTTGCAGGCCATGTTCTCCAAGCCCTTCCCCAGCCTTGCTGCCCTTCTCTGGCCCTGCTGCAGCACCTCCACGTCCTTTCTGTACTGAGGTGCCCAAAACTGAACCCAGCACTCGAGGTGAGGCCTCACCAGTGCCGAGTGCAGGGCAGGATGACTTCCAGTCCTGCTCACCACACCAGCCCTGACACAAGCCAGTATATCAGATGTGGTATTGAGTGTCTTTTGTTTGAAAATGTGGTCGCGTGATGAGGGCTGGGTGGGTTGTTGGGGTATGGAGAAGAAATGGGGAGCCTTCTTGTCCCGTGGGACCTTGTCTTGTGCTCACTCACACAGAGCATCCCTGATTCTTAATGTGATGTTCTTCGTTCTCCATGACTCTGCTTCTTGTTCCTTCCAGGAAATTCACCTCGTAAAAGCAGGTGGTCCTCTGGGGCTCAGCATCGTGGGAGGCAGCGACCATTCGAGCCACCCGTTTGGGATTCATGAACCAGGGGTTTTCATTTCAAAGGTAATGCCCAGCGGTGAACATTCCTGAGTTGTTTTCATTATTGGGGTTAAGACGGAGGATTTTGATGCAAGAATCTGAAAAGTATAATGTAGGTTAAAAAAAAAAAGGAATGGGATGAGGAGGAGGAACGCATGCATATGTAGGGAGTTAATTTCTATTAAATATATCTCTGCTGTTTTAGAAATCTGAATGATTTAATAATAACCTGTCGAAACCTCTCTGTTGAAAGACAGGGAGCTGTTGGAGAGGGTCCAGAGGAGCACAGAGATGAGCAGGGGCTGCAGCACCTCCACTGCGAAGCCAGGCTGAGGGAGCTGGGCTTGTTCAGCCTGGAGAAGAGAAGCTGCGGGGTGACCTCAGTGCAGCCTGCGGGACCTGAAGGGAGCCTGCAGACAGGAGGGGATCAGCTCTTGGAAAGGGGAGATAACAGCAGGACAGGGAATGGTTGGAAGGTGAGGGAGGGCAGATTTCAGTTGGATGTGAGGGGGAAGTTGTTTGGTGTGAGAGCGGGGAGGTGCTGGAACAGCTGCCCAGAGAGGCTGTGGATCCCCGTCCATCCCTGGAGGTGTTCAAGGCCAGGTTGGATGGGGCCCTGGGCAGCCTGGGCTGCTGTGAGATGTGGAGGTTGGTGGCCCTGCATTGGTGGGGGTTGGAGCTTCGTCATCCTTGAGGTCCCTTCCAACCTGGGCCACTCTGTGATTCTGTGATGCAGCTGTAAGGAAAAACAGAACTCTCCTGCATCCAGGCCAGTGTCCTTCAATGCTGCCTTACATTGCTGCCAGGGTTCTGTAAAACACAAACTAACACAGCACTGATATTTGTCAGCCTTTGCTAAGGCTTTTCAGCTATCAGTGAGCTTGAGATTACACTAGAAAATATTGCAGTCTTCAACTGGATTGTCACACTGGGTTTTGAATACACCATGCTGGTGCAAAGCCAGTGAATCTAACAGTGTACGATCCCCGTAACCTTACATCTGCCTACAGACTTAAAAATTGAATTCTTTTTTATCACGTTTTCTTCTGGCAGCGGAAAAGAATTCTCTTAGGAAGGGAAGATCCACTAAAAACGACCTCCTCTCTCCCAAACTGCCCGCACCTTGCACTGCAGCTGGCTGCTGTTCTCCAGATCTCCGTCTGCCTGCAGACATTCCCGTTGCCTTTTTAAGGAAACCACTCTGTGAATGCGAATGTGAAAGCTGGTTGAGCCTTTCAAAGGCTCGATAGAGGGGCAGAGCCCCCAGCACTGACAAAAAGGGTTAAAATCCTACCTTATGGTCCACCGTCAAAACGGAGATGGGCGTAAGGGTGTGAGAGGGATTGAGATATCCAAAGTAAGGAGTTGAATCTGGGGTGAACCCCCTGGCAGTGGCTGGCTTTTATGGGCTCAGCAGGTTTCTGCCATTGCTGGAGGCAAATGCTTTGGGCAACGTGGTGTCCATTCGTGAAGAGCTTTGGGGGTGTGAAGATGAAGCCTGAGCTCCTCCCAGCACTCCCAAGGAGGGCTATGGGCTGGGTTTACGTCTCCATCACCTTTGCGTGGACTTCCTCGTTTGGGGAAGGTTCAGGTTGGATATCAGGAAGAGGTTCTTTGCTGAGAGGATGGCTGGGGCTCAGCAGGCAACCCAGGGAGGCAGTCACAGCACCAAGCTTGCCATAGTTCAAGAAGTGTATGGACAACACTCTCAGCTGTATGGTCTTACTTTTGGGTGGTGCTGTGCGAAGCCAGGAGTTGGACTTGATGATCCCTACGGGTCCCTTCCAATTTTCTATGGTTCTGTGATTCAGCCTCACATTCTCTGTCCAGTGGTAGCACTGGCGGATCTTATTCAGGGGCAGTGCCCAAGGCACTCACTTCTTGCAGCCCTTTTCCACGAAAGGCAGCCGCACTCATTAGATCAGAGGTGCTGGGGAGGATACCCCTGCCCAGCCCTCTCTGCATCCATGCATCCCTCTTCCCTTGGAGGATTCTGTCTTCTGCAAGGCTGCAAGTCCCAGAACATCTTCACCTGTCAGCGAGGAAGCACGCTCGGCTCTGCTCTTAGCCCATGTCCCAGTGGTTTTTCTGAGTGTCCCATTCTTCTACTGCTGATTTGGTGATCAGGAGTCCCGTATTTGGGTTGTTCGCCACCTTCATATTCCTTCAGCTTTCTGTCCAAAATCAAGAGTTGTGGCCTTTGTTCCTCCTTACAAGGTGCTGCTTCGTTCTCTTGTTATTTTAGGTGCCTTTCTCTGAACCTTCTCCACCGTGGCCTTCTGACATGTGGGATAGAGGATCATTTGAGTTGTAAGGAACCCGTAGAGGTCATTTGATCTCAGCTCTTAGAGGACCTTGCTGAGGTCCTTGTCAGGTTCCGAGTGCCACCAAAAATGGAGATCCTGCATTCTCTCTGGGCACCCGTTCTAATGTTCAGCTACCGTTACAAAGAATGTTTTATTCCTAACACTTAGCTTCCTGTGTTCCATCTCTTTTCCCTTGCCTCTCTCCCTTCGGAGAGTCACGAATCCCAGAATCCCAGAGCCATAGGGGTTGGAAGGGACCTCTGAAGCTCGCCCAGTCCAACCACCCCCTCTAGAAGTTCCCCAGAGCAGCTTGCACAGGAAAGCATCCCAGATGGGTTTGCCGATGTCTTTCTATGTCTTTCTTGTACCCCAGATGCAAGTGCTGGTTAATGGGGGATAATAATCACTCCTCTCTGTTACAGTTTACTCCCTTGTAGTCCAGCCCAGCGTGTACCCTCTGCTATTGCAGGGTTCCCTGCTGACTTGGCTTAGCCCTCTGCAAGGACGTGCTGATGCCCTGTTTGTTTTCCCTGGCACTGTGCAGTGCATTCTCTTCCTTTTGTAGCTTCTTCACCTGATAGCTCAGCGCCGTGTCAGAGGCCTTGCTGACTTACAGACAGATTTAACCAGTCATCTTCCCATGTCCATGGCAGTTAAGCCATCACAGAAGGCCACCAGGTTGCTCAGGCAGGACCTGCCTTCGGTGAAGCCACACTCGTCGTCCTGTATCACCTTTCTCCCTCCGAAAACTGGCAGAGGAATTAGATTCAAATAATAATAAGAGAAATAAGAACACGCTGAATGGCATTTTAGAGCAAATCTTGCTTCATTCGTTGTTTGTTACGGGTGAAGTAGCTTGGTATTTGCTGTGATTTTTCTGGTGATTGCATCAAAGTACCGCGCAGTTTCTCTTTTGCTCCCTGTCCTACAGAGGATGGGGGGAATAAAGTGAGATGGGAAAGAACTTGCAAGGTTTTGAGATAGGAGCAGCTTAATGAAGGGAAAGCAATAGCTGTGCACATTGACTGTTCCAGAAAGTCAGCACCGTGTAATTACAGTGCAGAACGTACTAACCAGGCTGAAAATGGGGCGACAGTTTTCGAGCAGAAGCCATCAGTGGAGTGTCAGTGAGTTGGAAGGGTGTCCAGGCAGACTGTACAAGGATTTGTACCAGACCTGGCGCTATTCAGCTTCAGCAACACTGTGGAAGCAAATCCAAAATTGCAACCGAGAAACGATATGTGGAAATATTAGAATTGTAATTTATAATGGGTAGAGAACAGTGATGTTGATCGCTTTTTCCTCTTCAAAGAAATACACTTCAAGGTAACCAAGAGTGATGTTTTGCATCTGGAAATAAACAGTGTAGACCGGTTCCCCTTTTGCAGTATTTCTGCTAGAGTTCTTCCAGAAAGCAGTGACTTTGGAAATTGTTGAAGCGTCGCAGTGAATGAGCTGCAGTGTTCGGTCACTCAGATAACGAGCAGTTATCCAACAGTACTTGGACGTGTAATAAGGGACAATGAGGATGGAGTTTCCCTTTTTGTGCAGGCTCTCTGAACGCCATTAACCCATCAGTGCGCTGAGCTGCCTCGTCACAGATGGATTAATTACCTCTTGGGGAGCTTCGGTTGCAGAGAGAAGGTCAGAATGGCCTCAGAGGATGTTGGAGGCTTGCCTTCAGACACCGTAAAAATTGGCCCTTGAGCTTTCTGCTGCCCAAGCTGTAACACTCACTCACTTGCTGTTCATCAGGAGTGGCCGCGGGTTTTGTCAGTGCCCCTCCAAGGACAAATTTCCTTCTCTGGTTGTAACACGAGCTGTTTTTTGCAGGTCATTCCCCGTGGGCTGGCGTCTCGCAGTGGGCTGCGGGTAGGGGACAGGATCCTGGAGGTGAACAGCATCGACCTGCGCCACGCCACGCACCAGGAGGCAGTGAACGCTCTGCTCTCCAACAGCCAGGAGCTGAGTGTGTTAGTAAGGCGAGATCCACCGCCGCCTGGCATGCAGGTGGGTTCCGAGCGGGGATGGCTCTTCCTTCCCCGGATGGCTCAGCTCTGAGGGCAGTTTCTTATCTTGCTGGAGGTCTGGGTCTGTGGTACAACTCAACTTCTATCTGAACTTTCTGGATCCGGAGGAAGGCCATGAAGATGATCTGGAGCACCTCTCCTGTGAAGAGGGGCTGAGAGTTGGGGTTGTTCAGTCTGGGGAAGAGAAGGCTCTGGGAAGACCTCATTGCAGACATCCACAACCTAAAAGGGGCCTACGGGAAAACTGGGAGGGGCTCCATTGTGGATTATAGTGATAAGACATGGGGCGATGACTTTAAACTAAAAGAGGGGAGACTTGATTACGTATAAAGAAGAAGAGAGTACATCTATACTACGTAGAAAGCACTCAGAGAGAGCTGAGGCCACAGGCTGCCCAGAGAAGCTGTGGGTGGGTGCCCCGTTCCTGGAGCTGTTCAAGACCAGGTTGGATGACGGGGCACTGGGCAGCCTGACGTAGTGGAAGGTGTCCCTGCCCACAGCCAGGGGGATTGGATGACCTTTAAGGTCTGTTCCAACCCAGACTGTCCTGTGCTTGTCTTGTGGTGGAATCACAGAATCACAGGGGTTGGAAGGGACCCCAAGGATGACGAAGCTCCAACCCCCACCAATGCAGGGCCACCAACCTCCACATCTCACAGCAGCCCAGGCTGCCCAGGGCCCCATCCAACCTGGCCTTGAACACCTCCAGGGATGGACAGGGATCCACAGCCTCTCTGGGCAGCTGGTCCAGCACCTCCCCGCTCTCACACCAAACAACTTCCCCCTCACAGCCAACTGAAATCTGCCCTCCCTCACCTTCCAACCATTCCCCTGTCCTGCTGTTATCTCTCCCCTTTCCAAGAGCTGATCCCCTCCTGTCTGCAGGCTCCCTTCAGGTCCCGCAGGCTGCACTGAGGTCACCCCGCAGCTTCTCTTCTCCAGGCTGAACGAGCCCAGCTCCCTCAGCCTGGCTTCGCAGTGGAGGTGCTGCAGCCCCCTGCTCATCTCTGTGCTCCTCTGGACCCTCTCCAACAGCTCCCTGTCCTTCTTGTCCTGGGGGCTCCAGCCCTGGACGCAGTGCTGCAGGTGGGGCCTCACAAGAGCCGAGCAGAGGGGGACGATCACCTCCCTGTCCCTGCTGGCCGCCCCTCTGCTGATGGAGCCCAGGATCCCATTTGCTTTCTGAGTTATAAGAGCACACTGCTGCCTCACGTTCAGTTCTTCACCCCCCAGGACCCCCAGGTCTTTCCCTGCAGGGCTGCTCTCCTTACAGTCTGTATAAACGCCTGGGATTCCTTGGCCCAGGTGCCAAACTTTGCACTTTGCTGTGTTGAACCTCATCAGGTTCACGTGGGCCCACCTTTCAAGCCTGTTGAGGTTATCAAGTCCAGCCCCTCGCTAAAGCAGGTACCCTAAAATGAATCACAGAATCTGCTGTCCTGTCAGTTCATATCCAATTGTGAGAATATCCAAGTCTGCAGGGAGTCTCTTGCCGTGCCAATGAAGATACTGTGATCAGATCTGATTCTTCTCATGTTTTGTGAAGACCTGAGGTAGAAAGTAGACAAAAATACAAAGCCATATAAAAAAGAATCAACTGCCAAATGAGTGAAACGTCCAAGTCAGGATTTTTAGAATATGGCCATCTGCTAAAAACTTCCTCTACAATTCCAATCTGATCTTAAGCCAGAAACAAGGAGATCTTTCTGTATTTTCAGGAAATATGCATTGAAAAGGCTCCTGGAGAAAAGCTGGGCATCAGCATCCGGGGTGGAGCGAAAGGTCATGCTGGAAATCCGTTTGATCCTACTGACGAAGGCATCTTCATTTCTAAGGTACCAGGCCACAAATTCTGTGATGCTGTGCACGCACTGCGAGGGAGAACGATGATCCCTGAGACAATTTGTGTTGTGTTTCGTGCTCTCTCCATTTTTCACTGGCTGCACTGATTCTCTTTTAGTTTTCTCCATCCACTGAAGCATGTGAATGTGTTTCCTTTCCTATTCCCTCCTTTGCTTTTCTTTCATTTCCCGTGTTTGCCTTTTTTTGCTATGCAGTTTTTGGTCCTTTTTCCGTTACGTGAACCCATGCATTTTTCTTTTTGCTCTCAGTTCCTATTGCTACCCCTCTTCCTTGTGGCCTTCCTTCCCAATCAGAGGTGCGTTTGCCTTTGTCACTGAACACAGTATGAATTCCTTGCTGTGCCTCCTGTGCTGTGTTGCTTTCCTTTGTGTGCATACTTATTTGTGGTGTCACTTTTCCCCAGGCAGGAGCACACACTTTTCAACACAGAGCTGTGTATGAGCCGATGCTTTTCTGACCCTTATCAAAACGTCTTGCAGCTTCTTTGCTACCAAACAAGAGAGCATGGTGGTGAACAGTGCAGTTTCACATCTCTTGCTTGCTTTGAATGTTCATATTGATGTCACTGTTTCCTTCTCTGGCTGCTGTGTTAAGGGCAGAGACGCTGTCCTTGCTCTAAAGAGTCTTAATCCTTGCTGAATGGTGGACTCCTCATGTCTGCCAGTTGATCTTTCCTAATAATGAGCCTAGGGAGATGGTGGAGTCGCCGACCCTGGGGGTGTTCAGGAGCCACGGAGGCACTCAGGAAGGTGGTTTAGTGGGCATGGTGGGGTGGGTTGGGATTTGGACGTGGTGGTCGTAGTGATCCTTTCCAACTTGAGTGATTCTGTGCTTCTACACTGTCACACTCCAGAGGAAAGGCAACATCTTTAGGGATCCTTGGCGGTCTGAGGGCTGACTGCAGGGTCGTGGTTGTAATTTGCTGTGAATTAAACAAGGATTTAACAGCCAGCGTAGCTAATTATCACCTTTTCTAGCACTTAGTGTGGCTTACAGTTGTACAGCATCCTTAGAAGTCTCAGTAACACAGGCTTGTCTGTCATCTGGGCAGACCCTCTGTAGACCAGGACGTCTCCCTGTCAGTCAGCATGAGATACAGTCATCACCTAGACTCAGCTTTTAGGTAAGACAACGCGAGGCACGACTTAGGACTCAGAGAAGACAACACTGGATGCGTCCCAGGCCACAGGGAATCACAGGTTTTGCCATCCAGCAGCAATTCTGTTGTGAGTCCCGCTGAGGGCTTAATGCTGCCAGATTTTATAGGCAGTGCTCCCAGTGCTGTCACATTTCCCTATTCCAGGAGATGGATGTCAGCACTGGTGAGCCTGTGCCTCGAGCGCTGTGTTCAGTTCTGGGCCTCTCAGTACAGGAAGGACATCGAGGCCCTGGAATCACAGAATCACAGAATCACAGAACTGTAGGGGTTGGAAGGGACCTCCAGAGGTCATCGAGTCCAACCCCCTGCCAAAGCAGTTCCCCACACCAGGTGGCACAGGTAGGCGTCCAGGCGAGACTTGAGTATCTCAGACAAGGAGACCCCACAGCCCCCTGTGCAGCCCGTCCCAGTGCTCCGTCACCTCACTACAGAAGTTCTTACACACATTGGTGCAGAACTTCCTGTGCTGCAGCTGATGGCCGTTTCCCCTCGTCCTGTGTCCACGTACCACTGAAAAGAGCCCGGCCTCACCGCTATGGCCGCCACACCTCAGGTATTTATTACTTGTAGACTCACTCATAGACTCTGAGACTCAGAGACTTATAGGGCTCAAATACTCATAGACTCAGACTCACAGACTCATAGGGCTCAAATACTCATAGACTCAGACTCACAGACTCATAGGGCTCAAATACTCATAGACTCAGACTCACAGACTCACAGGGCTCAAATACTCATAGACTCAGACTCACAGACTCATAGGCTCAAATACTCATAGACTCAGACTCGTAGACTCGTAGGCTCATGGACTCGTTGGCTTGTAGACTCACAGACTTGTAGGCTCATGGACTCATAGACCCGTAGGGCTCATACAGTCATGGCTGCATAGGCTCAAAGACTCAGCGACTCATTGGCTTGCAGACTCGTGGGCTCATAGACTCAGAGACTCATGGGCTCATGGACTCATTGGCTCGAAGCCTCACAGTCTTGCAGCTCATGGGCTCATAGGCTCATTGGCTCCTAGACTCATAGGTTCATAGGCTCACAGACTCATAGACTTGTGGGCTCACTCATAGACTCAGATATTTATAAACCTGGATCAGGTCCCCTCTCCGTCGTCTTTTCTCCAGGCTGAACAGACCCGGTTCACTCAGCCTTTCTCCATAGGGGAGATGCTCCAGGCCCTTCACCATCTTTGTGGCCTTCCGCTGGACTCTTCCCAAGAGATCCCTGTCTTTTTTGTACCGGGGAGCCCAGAACTGGACACAGCACTCCAGATGAGGCCTTACCAGGGCAGAGCAGAGGGGGAGGATCACCTCCCTCGACCTGGAGTGTGTCCAGAGAAGGGCGGTGGAGCTGCGAGGGGTGCTGTGGGGATGACGGAATGGGATGGTTCAGTCTGGAAAAGAGAAGGCTTGGGGGAGAGTTGTTCTCTCCAGCTCCTGAAAGGAAGTTGGAGCGAGGTGGAGGTTGGCTTTTGCTCCCAGGTAACAGCAGTAGGATGAGAGACGATGGCCTCACGTTGCAACGGGTGAGGTTCAGGTTGGGTGTTAGGGAGCATTTCTTCTCGGAATAGTGGTGATGCGCAGCTGCACAGGGCAGTGGGGTGCTCAGCATCCCGGGAGGTGCTCAAGAACCTCAGAGATGTGGCACTGAGGGACGTGGCTTCATGGGCGTCGTGGGCTGGGTTGGGGTCGGACGCGATGATCTGTTTCAACATGAACGAGTCCGTGATCTCCTGGCAGCCAGCCTGCAGGAATTGACACTGCCGATGGGTTTAACCGTGCTGTCAGTGGCTGCTCTTCAGACCCCCGTAGTGACCCGGCCCTTGGGTCCCGAGAGCACCTCTGCCCTTTGGCACCCTGACAGTGGGGGTCCCCACAGCCCGGGCAGAGAGGGGGTGAGGGGAGGAGGCAGGGCTGTATGTTAGCAGCCATTTACGTGCTGTGGATGCTCACTTTATCTTTGGTTGTGCTAACCCTGCTGCTGGTAAGGAGCAGAGGGCACTGATCACAGCAGCTTTGACAGTGTCATTTCAGCTTTGCCTCTCAGCTCCCCAGCCCAGTGTGCTTTGCCTTATTCTGCCTCTCCATCTCTGCCAGCTGAGAGGTGGAGCGGTGTCCCTGCTCAATGGGACAGATGGCCTTGAAGGGTCCTTTCCAACTCAAACCATTCTGTGGTTCTATTATTTTGCAGCTAACTAAAGGTGTTGTTCAGCACTCATGAGCTGGACCACAAACCCAACTTTCTCCTTGTTTTTGTGTTTTTTCCCAAGAGTAATTCACAGAAGACTGTGTTCTTGTGCCCACACTTGCCCAGCAGTGTGCTCTGGTGGCCAAGAATGCCAATGGTATCCTGGAGTGCATTAAAAAGTGTGTGGCCAGCACTTTGAGGAAGGCAATCCTCTCCCTCTACTCTGCCCTGGGGACTACTGTGTCCAGTTCTGGGCTCAGTTCGAAAAAGACAGGGGTCTTCCGGAAGGAGTCCAGTGCAGGGCCACAGAGATGATGGAGATCATCTCCCTTATGAGGAAATCTTGGAAAGAGTCCAGCGTAGGGCCACAAAGATGGTGAAGGGCCTGGAGCATCTCCCCTATGGAAAAAGGCTGAGTGAACCGGGTCTGTTCAGCCTGGAGAAAAGACGACGGAGAGGGGACCTGATCCAGGTCTGTAAATATCTGAGTCTATGAGTGAGTCCACAAGTCTATGAGTCTGTGAGCCTATGAACCTATGAGTCTAGGAGCCCATGAGCCTATGAGCCCATGAGCCTATGAGCCCACGAGTCTGCAAGCCAATGAGTTGCTGAGTCTATGAGTCTATGCAGCCATGACTGTATGAGCCCTACGGGTCTATGAGTCCATGAGCCTACAAGTCTGTGAGTCTACAAGCCAACGAGTCCATGAGCCTACGAGTATTTGAGCCCTGTGAGTCTGTGAGTCTCAGAGTCTATGAGTGAGTCTACAAGTAATAAATACCTGAGGTGTGGCGGCCATAGCGGTGAGGCCGGGCTCTTTTCAGTGGTACGTGGACACAGGACGAGGGGAAACGGCCATCAGCTGCAGCACAGGAAGTTCTGCACCAATGTGCGTAAGAACTTCTGTAGGTGAGGTGACGGAGCACTGGGACGGGCTGCACAGGGGGCTGTGGGGTCTCCTTCTCTGAGATATTCAAGTCTCGCCTGGATGCCTGCCTGTGCGACCTGTGTGGGGAACTGCTTTGGCAGGGGGTTGAACTCGATGATCTCTGGAGGTCCCTTCCAACCCCTACACTTCTGTGATTCTGTGATTCTGTGATTTTCTTCTCTTTCCTCTTTTTTGGGTGCCCGATTACTAAATTCTTTCCTCTCAGTCTCCCTTCATTGTTGTTTTTGTTGAGTCTCTTCATTATCATATATTTTTTTAAGCTGTAACCTGGCTCTTCTTTCTTAAAACCTTATTGGTGAAGTGTTACGACTTGAATACGATCAGAAGCCTCAAATATATCCACAGTTTGAAGTTCTTGGTCTGTTGCAATGGGAATAGCATAGTCTCCCCTGGTGAGCTACGAATAATACAGATGACTGTTAGCATTATGGGCATACTTTTCCACGCGCTCCTCTTCCTCCCATTATTTCAGCCTGTCTTACTGCCATGCTTGTGCATTTGCTCTCCCTGGGGAAGAAAATGGGAGTGTTTGGTCGTTTTCCATTTAGCTTCATAGAATCATAGAATGATAGAATCACCAAGGTTGGAAAAGACCTAAAAGATCATCCAGTCCAGCCGTTCACCTGTTACCAACAGCTCTTCATGTGACACCTTCTACACGCGCACGTTCCATTCACGCGTTTTCCTGTTTTCCTCTCTGTAGGAAATTGTCTGTATGCATGCATCCCTCCTGAAAACCGACAAAAAGATCACATGCAGCATTCCCTTCTCTTTTTCCAAGTACTTCTATCTTCTATAAAATAATAAACCAAATAGATACTCGTCCTTTGCTGGTTGTTTTTTTTTTTTCCCCCTCCCATTGCTGTGTTCTCTGCATTGTCTTTGCCTTAGAATGGAATTATTAAGGTTGGAAAGGACCTCGAAGATCTTCTCATGCTCTCTGTGCCTCCCTGCTGCTCTGACAACCAGCCCTGCATGCCCTTGCATTTCCCCCACCCCTCTGGTGCCCCTCTGCTCTCCTTATTCTCTTGGCATAAATCTGCAGGCTGTGCAGAAGGTCCCCCACATTCCCATACTCTTTTTGCAAAGCCTTTGTGTAGCGCTGGTCGTAATTCATGTTGGTTCTTTGGTTTGAGTCTGGGCAGTTGAATTAAAGCCATTATTTGACTCATGTTCCCAGCGACATCTGCTTGTATAGCCAGTGTAGCAAGACCTTCATTTGAGCTTGGCCATGCGTGCATCCCGTTTTGTTACAAGGCTTTGGTTTCCCATTAGAAGTAAGGACCACTTAGGGTTCTGCTCCTTTCCCCTGCTGTTTCTGTTCCTTTCAGCCGAATCCTCTATTTCTGCACAGTCTCTGGCAGCATCTTCTCCTAAATCCATCATTCAGTTTCTTTTTCACTTCCCCAGCTTGCACGTTTCTCCTACACCAAGCGTCATACTTCTTTTTCCTCCTTTCCACGTTGTACCCACAGCAAATCTTGCAGTCTCTTTTCCGTGTCCTAAGGGGGAAAATATTAATAAGATGTTTTTCCTTTACTTCCTTTGTTCTGGTGACAAAGCATGCACTTTCATTCTCCTCTCAAACACACATCGATATTTGCAGTCTCTAAGGCAAACCCTGGCATTTCTGCATTGCTTCCCCTGATGGCACTGCTAACGTGAGAATCATAGAATGGCTGGGTTGAAAAGGACCTCAAAGATGATTGAGTTCCAACCCCCTGTTATGTGCAGGGTCCCCAACCACCAGACCAGGCTGCCCAGAGCCACATCCAGCCTGGAAATAATGACATATAATATAGAGCCTGTTGAAATACACAAATTCTTCCTTTTTTGCTCTCTCTGTGAACGTACCTAAGTACATTCAATCGCTTTCCCTGACACGTAGCCTCAGCCTTTTTTCCGTGTTTCTTTTGTACTCCTTCTCCCTGATGTGGTCCTTGTGCTCCCTGACCTTCTCTTTTCTCCTTGAGTAAAGCCACCGTTCCACCACTGATCACAGGTGAGCTCCTCTGGGGCTGCAGCGCGGGACGGCCGTCTCAAGGTGGGAATGCGGATCCTGGAGGTGAACCATCAGAGTTTGCTGGGGATGACGCATACAGAAGCAGTGCAGATACTCCGCAGTGTGGGTGATGCTCTCCTGGTGTTGGTGTGTGATGGCTTCGATCCCAAGGCTGCAGCTGCCATTGAGGTGAGAAGGGAGGTGCAAGGAGCCCTGCAGAGACCAACCAACATCATTAGAATCACAGACTCATAGAATGGCCTGGGTTGCAAAGGAGCACGATGCTCATTGAGTTCCAACTCCCTGCTGGGTGCAGGTCGCCAACCAGCAGAACAGGCTGCCCAGAGAACCCTCAGGGTGCCATGAGGATCCACAGGGTGCCATAGGGATTGATGGGGTGCCACAATGATCCATAGGGTGCCATAAGGATCCAAAGGGTGCCACAGGGACCCATAATCATAGAATCATTGTAGAACCCCAGCATGGCCAGGGCTGCAAAGGAGCCCAGCGCTCATCAGTTCCAACCCCTGCTGTGTGCAGGTCGCCAACCAGCAGCCCAGGCTGCCCAGAGCCACATCCAGCCTGGCCTCGGATGCCTGCAGGGATGGGATGAGCATCCACAGCCTCCTTGGGCAACCTGTGCCACTGCCTCACCACCCTCTGCATGAAAAACTGCCTCCTCACATCCAACCCAAACCTCCCCTGGCTCACTTTAAAGCCATTCCCCTTGTCCTGTCACCACCCACCCTCACAAACAGCCGTTCCCCTCCTGTTTATCCGCTCCCTCCAAGCACTGAAGGCCGCAATCAGGTCTCCCTGCAGCCTTCTCTTCTCTTCTCTTCTCTTCTCTTCTCTTCTCTTCTCTTCTCTTCTCTTCTCTTCTCTTCTCTTCTCTTCTCTTCTCTTCTCTTCTCTTCTCTTCTCTTCTCTTCTCTTCTCTTCCCTTCTCTTCTCTTCCCTTCCTTCCTTCCCTTCCCTTCCCTTCCCTTCCCTTCCCTTCCCTTCCCTTCCCTTCCCTTCCCTTCCCTTCCCTTCCCTTCCCTTCCCTTCCCTTCCCTTCCCTTCCCTTCCTTCCCTTCCCTTCCCTTCCCTTCCCTTCCCTTCCCTTCCCTTCCCTTCCCTTCCCTTCCCTTCCCTTCCCTTCCCTTCCCTTCCCTTCCCTTCCCTTCCCTTCCCTTCCCTTCCCTTCCCTTCCCTTCCCTTCCCTTCCCTTCCTTCCCTTCCCTTCCCTTCCCTTCCCTTCCCTTCCTTCCCTTCCCTTCCCTTCCTTCTCTTCTCTTCTCTTCTCTTCTCTCTCTTCTCCCAGCTGAACCAGCCCACTTCCCTCAGCCTTTCCTCACAGCAGAGCTGCTCCAGCCCTCTGAGCATCTCAGTGCCTCCTCTGGACCCACTCCCACAGCTCCCTGTCCTTCCTGTGCTGGGGGCCCAGCCCTGGATGCAGGGCTGCAGATGGGGCCTCACAAGAGCCGAGCAGAGGGCGGAAAGGTGCCCACCTATTTCTGCACAGAAGATTGCTGCATTTTCCAGCCTTTTGCTGTAGATTTTTTTGTTGGTTTGTTGGTTGGTTTTTTTGGGGGTCTCAGATTTCAAAGTTTGCTCTCTTGCTTTATGATCTAGAAGCGATGGCCGTTTCAGAGCTGTTTTCACCGTATCGCTTGGCTGCATAGAAAGGTGGTTTTCTAACAGATTTTCTGCAGTGTGCTTTTAGCCTTTTTTTCTTGTATTGATGCTATATTTATAGTAAATTTCCTTTCCGTTCGTTGGTGTTCACCTTTCCCCCCAGGGAAACACCCACAGTAATTCTGTGCCTTCTCAATTTTCTTTTATTGAGGTTTAGAAAGTTTTTTTTTCATCCTTTGCTGGAATGTATCCTTGGTTATCTCATCCCCTTTCTGTACCTGTTCTAATTGAATTGTTCTAATTATCCTTCCTAGCCCTCCATTTCCTTTTGTAATTGACAGTTGCAACAAGGTTTTGGGCTGGGAAGCAGTTCTGTCTCGTCTAGGAGCATCTCAGCGCTCTGCATCTGATAGCCCAGAGCATGGAATCTTGGATGGTACACTGTGGGCTTCTGCCATGCTTTATTGTGTTTTTGCTTCGTAGATGTCTCCGGGAATCATTGCAAACCCTTTTGCTGCTGGTATTGGGCGCAAGAACAGCCTGGAAAGCATCTCATCTATTGACCGGGATCTGAGCCCCGAGGAGCTGGAGGTGCTGCAGAAGGTGGGTGTCCTGGCTGTGGCTGGGAGAGTGGTGTGGAATGGAATACTTGTTAAATGCCAAGCGTTTCCCCGCAGCATCACAAGTAGCGGACTTTGTGTTTACGGGGTCAGCAGCTCCCAGCACACGTGCCAGCGGGCGCTGAGACGCGCTCTGACTTCTTCCTGGGGCTGCCGTCCTCCGTGCAGGGAGAGAGAGCGCGGGGAGACGTGGCTCTAACTTTGGTCTCTCCTAGGAGATGGAAATGGTGAGAGAAGCGACTCAGTGGGAGAGAGAAGAAGTGGAGAAAGTGGTGAGAGATGTTTCGTGTGGTGGAATTTGTTCTTGACAGCAGTTCCGCCCGGGCTGCGGGCCCTGGCGCAGATCTCCTCTACCTGCCTGTGATGGGGGCTGTGGGGGCTGTGGGCCTTCTCTCTCCACAGCGCGCCTCTGGTTGCTTTTTGGCTTTGGCGTGCCTTCCTACGTGCCTCTTTGGTGGTACTTCCCTGTTATTTGTGCAGTTTGTCTTTGTTACCCGCTGGGACTTCCTGGCCAAGGTTTTCTTAAAGCTGCAGCTTTGAGGAAAATGGCCCATTGGCTCGGGAGCCCCACGTTTCATCGCTTCTCTCCGTGATCTGACAGCTTTCATGAGCAGAGATGAGAACGCACAGCTCAAAGCCTGGGGAATCAGCCCCATCCATCAGTCAGGAGTTGGTGCCCCTCGGTTTCCGTGGCTGTTGTTGTGACTGGGCACCAGAGCTTTGTCCCTGAAGGGGTTGGATTTTCCAGTTCTCTCTCTTAAAAAGAGATTTGTATTTATTCAGTTGGAAAACGAGGGAAAATGGAGTTCTTTGGCATTGTCCATCGTCAGTCTGCTCTCCTGGCAAATAAGTATGTGCACATTTTGCATTTCCTCAGGTTTCCAGTTTAGATCTGTTTATCGTTCTGGGTTCTCTCTGTTGTTCAGTCCCTGAGCTGAGCGAACTCACCACTGTTCCCATAGGAGTTTTCAGGAACTCTGTGTACGCCTTCCAGGTTTGGTTCTTTGATAATTCCAATTCTAAGAGACTCCGAATCTCCATGGGCTGATCCATGGCACGTTTCTCTATCTCAGCTCTGCTGCCAGTTATTTCTGTAACCTTACTGCAGAGCTGCCCCAGATGGCTCGGATGTTGCAGGGATGGACTTGCAGCGTTGCCCAGCTCCATCAGCACTGCCTGGAGCTCCTGTTACTTTCCACTTTATGACCTCCAGTTCTGCAGATGATACTTGTCCAAAGCCTACATACCCAGCTTAAAAGTCCCTGAATATCCCTTTGGGTCCTGCAGTTCTCTGGAGCATTGGCGTCTTCTCATGTGGCTCATCACTGTCTGGAGATTGGGAGCGTGATGCTGGGCGTTGATTATTTGCTGGTGGAAACGCACAGGATAGCCTGATAGCTGATGAGAACTCTCTCTGCTCTCCCTGTTCCTCAAGCTGCATCCCATCCATCGGCCTTGTGCCCTCAGGACCCTCTGGGGGCTGCTGATGGAGAGAAGCAGTCGGAAGGGCTGAAATACGCCGTAGGGCAGAGCAATTTCATGCCTTTTGTCCACAGCCCCCACTGTGCTGCAGAGGCTCTGGGCAAAAAGAATATAAATGCACAGATGTAATTCCTCTTGAAATTAAGCACTGGGTATTATTTCTTTCCTCCTGCAGCTCTGAAGCTGCAATGAGTTTGGTCACTGGTGACTTTCATGCCATTCATGCCTACATTGAGCGCTGTGCTCACCCACTGGCTTCAAGCCCTCTGTACAGTTGCCGTCTCTGTAGCTCTGTGGCTGTGATGCTATTAACAAGCATGTGATTTTTCAGGACTTTTTCCTCGGTGGCCACCAGCTCGTGCTCCGTAGATTTGTTTCTCTGTGCCCTTACAGCTTCCCCGCTCTGTGCTCTGCCAGGATCCCTCTTGTAGCTGTCAGCAGCCTTCTCCCATCCCCCAGTGACACCGCATGGGGTTCAGCTCCACTTCCTCTCCCCTAGGAGTTGCCCTGCTGAGGTTCTTAGAGCCACGTGCCCTCTTCCCTCCCCTGGCGACCCCCTGTCTTTACTTGTATGGGATGGCTGTTGCCATCTGCAGTGCCCAGCAGAACGCCAGCTTCTCCTTCCCCGGGCCAAGCTGACGTGCTGATGTCTGCTCACCTCATCCTCTCCACACCCCTCTCCATCCCCCTCTGTTCTCCCTCCGGAATGATTGCCCAGCATGCAGCTGACCTCTCTCCCTCTCTCTTTGCCTGCACTGCTTGGATGCTGGTCTGGCTCTGTCCTGTGGCATGGAAGGAGTGGATGCGTAGGGAGCGGGATGCGGCCACGCGGCAGCTTGAGGAGGCGGCAGAGGTGAGGAGCGTGGTGGGAGGGATGGAGAGATGGAGAGAAGAGGCAGAGCTCAGCCTGAGGGCTGGAGGAGCCCCCGAATGTAGAAGCACTCATTGCCCTCTGCATGTGCTCTCCTCACACCCCTGGACCCTCCAAAAAGCACAGCTTCAGCCTATGAGGAGATAGCAGAAATTGAGAACTCTTCAATGCGGTTGAGGAAGGGATGGTGAAAACCAATGGCTAACGTGTGAAAACAAAATAGGAAGTGATACCAGGCACGATTATACAAGCAGTGTGAGTTAATGCTGAAAATAGATGCCACAGGGGAATTGCGGACTGACTTTCTTAAATATAGAATCATGGAACGTGCTGAGTTGGAAGGCTCCCATAAGGATCATCGAGTCCAATTCCTGTATCTCCAGACTGGAAATCTTTCTGGATTTGGTGAAAACTGGTTATATATATTCAGTATTCTTTTCTCTTTCTTATGAGGCCAGGCTGGATGTGGCTCTGGGCAGCCTGAGCTGCTGGTTGGCGACCCTGCACACAGCAGGGGGTTGGAACTCAATGATCACTGTGGTCCTTTTCAACCCAGGCCATTCTAGGATTCTGTGATTCTGTGAGAGTGGATGCGTGCACTGCACAGGAGAAATGGTGAGGACCAGCATCCCAGTGTGGCTGTTCCCTGCAGCATTTCTCCAGGCCTGTCACTTTTCCCTGTGGCTGCGTTTGGATCACTCCCAGGTTCCCATCCCAGCAGTGGAAGCTTCCTGCAGTGTTAGGAGACAAAGCCTTGGCTGCGACTAGGGGTGGTTTCCTTTTAATTGCTGTCTGTGGTTGATGTAGCTGAATTCTGGCCTGATCTCTTCCTGGTGTTTCTGTTTTGTTTTCTGCTTCCCCCTTCCCCCTTCTCCAGAATGTCACGAGTGAACCTTTGCGAATGGACTATCGGACCCTGGCTGCTTTGCCCAGCAGTGGCTCACAGAGAGTCAATCGCACTGTAAGTGATGGGTGCTGAGTGGTGCACATCCCTGCTCCCTTTCCTGCCCTCTCCTCTGCCTTCGTGTGATGGTAGCGGTGCTCTGCGGAACTGCAGTGGACTTCAGGTGTCTGAAACAGGAGGAGCTGCAGCAGAAAGATTAGAAGGAGAAAAGACGGGGGAGGTTTGGGTTGGATGTGAGGAGGCGGTTTTTCATGCAGAGGGTGGTGAGGCAGTGGCACAGGTTGCCCAAGGAGGCTGTGGATGCTCATCCCATCCCTGCAGGCATCCGAGGCCAGGCTGGATGTGGCTCTGGGCAGCCTGGGCTGCTGGTTGGCGACCTGCACACAGCAGGGGGTTGGAACCAGGTGAGTGTTGTGCTCCTTTGCAGCCCAGGCCATGCTGGGGTTCTGTGATGATTCTATGATTATGACTCCTTATGGGTCCCTATGGCACCCTATGGATTCCTCTGGCACTCTGTGATCTCTGTTCCACTCTGTGTGATCCCCCTGGCACCCTATGGATCCTTATGGCACCCTATGGATCCTTATGGCACCCTATGGATTCCTGTGGCACCATATGGATCCTTACGGCACCCTATGGATCCCTATGGCACCATGTGGGTTCCTGTGGCACCCTCTGGATCCCTATGGCACCCTATGGGTTCCTGTGGCACCCTATGGATCCCTATGGCACCCTGTGGGTTCCTGTGGCACCCTATGGATCCCTATGGAACCCTGTGGGTTCCTGTAGCACCCTATGGATCCCTACGGCACCCTATGAGTTCCTGTGGCACCCTATGGATCCCTATGGCACCCTGTGGGTTCCTGTGGCACCCTATTGATCCTTATGGCACCCTATGGGTTCCTGTGGCACCCTATGGATCCCTATGGCACCCTGTGGGTTCCTGTAGCACCCTATGGATTCCTGTGGCACCCTGTGGGTTCCTGTGGCACCCTGTTGATCCTTATGGCACCCTATGGGTTCCTGTGGCACCCTATGGATCCTTATGACACCCTATGGGTTCTCTGGGCAGCCTGGTGTGGTGGTTGGCACACAGCAGGGGGTTGGAATGAGATGATTGTTGTGGTCCTTTCCAACCCAGGTCATTCTGGGATTCTGTGATTCTACGAAATGGTGGGAGCAGAGAGCCAGGTTGCTTCCCACTGCAGAAAGGGAAGTGGCTTCTGTAGTTGCTTTGGTGCAGGAGATGATGTGAACAAGGCAGAAAGAACAGCCCAGCAAGAGGGAAGAATATACACAAATGAGAGTGTGGGGGCACTGGGGGGGGGAAAGAAGCAAGTACTGAAAGCTGCAGAAGCAGGAGGGGAAGATGATGCCAGGCACGGAAGACAACAACGCTGTGTGGAGAGGAAGCAAGGAGTGCAGGGCTCTGGTCCCAAAAGGTTTAAAGCAAGGTTAGGACCCATCTAGAACCGCAAAAGGCGAAGCAGAAGTGATTGCATATCCCATCTAGCACAGGTAATGCCTTTGGCACTACTGCTGCCCCTCTGCCCTCCGGCGTTGCCCTCTCTGATACGTGGTGGGAACTCAGCAAAGAGACAGTCCTGATTCCACGAATGTCACAGATTACAGAGCTATCTGTCCTTCCTGGGTTGTTTAAAATGTCACATCTCTGTCTCTGTTTCCTTTGTCTTCCCTGCATCACATTATTCTGCTGAGTTGCTGCCTGCTCCCTTAGAGCTTCGCGTCCTCAGGCTTTTCCCCAATTCCTTCCCTGCTGTTACAGGGAGGACCAACCCTTTGCTGATGTCATCAGAGACAGAGTATCTCTTTGTTCTCCCATTGTTTCAGATCGTCTCTTCTACCCATCTCTGTTTCGTTCCATTGAGGCAGCTCTTCTCTCGTATTTGTCTATCATCTCGTGACTTATCACCAATTTTGTCTTATTTTGTTCCTCCCCATCCTCCCAAGCATTGCCTTTTCTCTCCTGGCTGTCCACAAAAAAAAAAAAAATTTTTTTCATCAGAAGAACATTTGAAGTATTTCCAGCATCTCTTCATGTAACTGAGTAGCTGGAAGCGAAGGGAGAGCCAACCCTGTGCAAGCAGCTGTTCCTTTGTGAGCAGCCCAAGAGCTGAGCAGCATTTGGGAGCCTATGGCTGAGCCTGGGAGCGCCTGGGGCTGGAATGTGCAGCAGAGCACTGGAATGCTGCGTGTGGGGCAGCGTCTATAAATGTCCCATCTCAGGGGCATTAGTGCAATTAGTGCACGTTTATCTTCTCCCAGCTGTCTTTTGCTCAGCCCTACCTTTGCTCTGTCTGAAAAAATCCCACCTGCTTTGATTGTGAGATATGGGCTCCAATGACAGCAAGGTTCTGGTTGCATCCAGCCCATGTGGTGACAGCCTGGAAGATTCAAGCAGTCCGAGCAGCAGAAAAGCATGCAGCTCGTAGGGCTGCTCTTTCCAGTGAAGAGAGACTGAGAGAGTTGGGGTCCTCCAGCCTGGAGAAGAGAAAGCTCTGGGGGGACATCCTATAGGAGCCTTCCAGTACCTAAAAGGGCCTACAAGAAGCTGGAGAGGGACTTTGTACATAGGTGTGTAGCGATAGGGCAAGGGGTAACAGAAGAAGGTAGGTTTAGATTGGATATAAGGATAAATATTTTCACAGTGGAGGTGATGAGGCCTGGCACAGGCTGGCCAGAGAAGTGTGAGTGCTCCATATCTGGAGGTGCCCTGGGCAGGCTGATCTGGCAGAAGTGTCCCTGCCGTGGCACGAGGGTTGGAAGTAGATGATCTTTAAGGACCCTTCCAACCCAACCCATTCTATGGTTTATAATCTTTAAGGACCCTTCCAACCCAACCCATTCTATTGTTTGTAATCTTTAAGGACCCTTCCAACCCAACCCATTTTATGGTTTATAATCTTTAAGGACCCTTCCAACCCAACCCAACCCATTCTATTGTTTATAATCTTTAAGGACCCTTCCAACCCAACCCATTCTATTGTTTATAATCTTTAAGGACCCTTCCAACCCAACCCAATCCATTCTATGGTTTATAATCTGTAGGGACCCTTCCAACCCAACCCAACCCAACCCAACCCATTCTATGGTTTATAATCTTTAAGGACCCTTCCAACCCAACGCAACCCATTTTATGGTTTATAAAATTTAAAGACCCTTCCAACCCAACCCAACGCAACCCATTCTATGGTTTATAATCTTTAAGGACCCTTCCAACCCAACCCAACCCAGCCCAACTCATTCTATGATTTATAATCTTTAAGGACCCTTCCAATCCAACGCAACCCATTTTACGGTTTATAAAATTTAAGGACCCTTCCAACCCAACCCAACCCAACCCAACCCAACGCAACACATTCTATGGTTTATAATCTTTAAGGACCCTTCCAACCCAACCCAACTCAACGCAATCCATTCTATGGTTTATAACCTTTAAGGACCTTCCAACCCAACCCATTCTTGACTCAATAGCAGATTGTCTACCTGCAGACAACATGCCTGTATGAAGATGCCATCGCCCCATTCCCACAGTGTTACTCTGTTTCAGCTGTTTGGCAGCTCTCACACCAAGCACTTTCTCCTCTAAGCTGTCTTGCATGTTTTCTGCTGCTGTATGACGCCCTTCAAGGCCGTGCAGAGCCGCTCTTCACACTGCTGAGCAGAAGGACGTAGGGTCAATCTGTCACGACTCTGCTGTAGGTTGCAGTGGAATTTCTTACGGGGATGCCCCACGAGTAGTGCCTGGAGAAGGGGCAGATGTTTGTCCCTCTTGGGTTAATCTGTATTGCTGTGTTGGTTGTTCTGGGAGTAGGAGTCCTAAATATGGAACGCATTTTGTGTTTGTGCGGTTTGTACAGCTGGAAGGCTGCATGAAAATTTGCAGACAACACCAAGCTGGGAGGAAGTGTTGATCTGCCTGAGGGGAGAAGGGCAGTACAGAGGGACCCGGATAGAATGGATCGATGGGCAGAGGGTAACTGTATGAGTTTCAGTAGTGCCAAGAGTTGAGGCCTGCATTTTGGTCACAACAACCCCAGGAAACCCTACAGGCTTGGGGAGGAGCGGCTGAAAGCTGCCTGACGGAAAGGGACCTTGGTGCAGTGATGGAGAGTGGGCTGAGTGTGAGCCAGCAGTGTGCGCAGGTGGCCAAGAAGGCCAACGGCATCCTGGCTGGGATCAGGAATGGTGAGCAGGACTGGAAGTCATCCTGCCCTGCACTCGGCACTGGTGAGGCCTCACCTCGAGTGCTGGGTTCAGTTTTGGGCAGCTCAGTACAGAAAGGACGTGGAGGTGCTGCAGCAGGGCCAGAGAAGGGCAGCAAGGCTGGGGAAGGGCTTGGAGAACATGGCCTGCAAGGAGAGACTGAAGGAAGTGGGGCTGTTCAGTGTGGGGCAGAGGAGGCTGAGGGGAGACCTGATTGCTCTGCGCCAGTATCTGAAAGGGGGTTGCAGCAGAGCAGGGCTGCTCTCTTCTCACTGCTGACAGGGCCAGGAGGAGGGGAAACGGCCTCGAGTTGTGCCAGGGGAGGTTTAGGTTGGATGTCAGGAGGAACTTGTGTGCAGAAAGGGCTGTGAAGCACTGCCATGGGCTGCCCAGGGAGGCGGTTGGGTCAGCATCCCTGGAGGTGTTGAACAACCGTCTGGAGGTGGTGCTCAGGGCCGTGATTTAGCAGAGGGCTCTTAGAGTTGGGCTGGGATGGCTGGGCTGTGCTTGGACTCGGTGATCTTTCAGGTCTTTTCCAAGCTGGGCACTTCTGTGTCTCTATGGAAGCCTCCTCTCAGTGATGCCCTCTGCAGTGGCAGCTTCTCAGCACCGCAGCGTTTGCAGTACTGCATTGGGAAGTCAGGGTAACATGGGTATATTACAGGATAATGCCATCACACTAACAAAGGAGCTGTTACTGTCTATCATTCCTCTGGATATTGCGGGCTTGGAAGCTATAGCCAGGAATGATTGTGCACTTAAAGCCTCATTTTGCTTTCTGGACCATAGGAAATGAAGATGACTTTACATCTTTCAGTAACGGGTCACCATCGTTAGTTAATTAATCTATGCTTTCCGATCTGAAGCTTTTGATTCCTGGCCAGTGGTTCTCTCTCTGTGGCTGTTTGATTTCAGATTAAATTTGTCAGCATCCGAAGCAAAGCTGTGGGTCAGAATTGCAAACGCGTTTCTTCTGTATTTGCTCAGAGGTCGCAGAGAAATATTCCTGTTCTCTGTGCTGGGGTGTAGAGTGACAGAGCAAGGCTGGGAAAGGCACACTGCATTGCCAGAATTGCTGCCTCCCCGAAATAGAAATTGTTGCTCGTCTGATAAAAATAGTCCACGTGGAGCTGAGGGAGCAGGGCATCCTGCACTGGGCCGCATGCAGTGCTGGAGATCAATGTGAGGAGTGGGTGAAGCTCAGCTCCAATCACGTCCATCGTCAGAACGGGACTTTGAGGTCCACCAGCCCTTGTGCAGCCCATCTCCGCAGGGCCCTAAGAGCAGCATTTCCTTTTTTACCCTGTGTCAGCAAACTGAGCTTTGGTGCTGCGGGATGGCTTGGAATGAGTGATAATCGAGTGAGATTTCTGCTGTCTGCTTGGCGAGGAGAAGCAGCGGCAGGGTGACATGGCTGCGGGATGGCAAACCCTCCTCATGCTGCTGGACTGCTGACATAATGAGTGCCTCCACAAATGAGCAACGTTCCTGAAAGCACTTTTAGCCTGATGTAACTTTGCGTTAGGATAATTTCGTAGAATCCTACAATGGCCTGGGTTGAAAAGGACCTCAAAGATTCGTTGAGTTCCAACCCCCTGCTGTGTGCAGGTCGCCGACCAGCAGCCCAGGCTGCCCAGAGCCACATCCAGCCTGGCCTCGGATGCCTGCAGGGCACTGTGGGAAAAGAAAGTTGGATTCTGGTGGGGAGGAGGGGGATTTTTTTGATCGGAGCCTTTTGCATTGGGGAGGGACGCGGTGCAGTAGCATTATTTCTGGGGGTAGCACCGACCTCGGTGACAGAAGAAACAGGATCTGAGCCGCAGCTCTGCCGTTCGCTGCGTTGGGTTGGGGTGGGGGTGAGGGCTGGGGGAGGGCAGCAGGAATTCCTGAGCCTCTCAGCTGCCATTGTAAGCCAGCAGCCCACCCGGCCACCAGAGCTATTTTGGTGAGCGCTGCCGTGACACAGGAACTGGGGAATGTGCTCTGGGCTCAAAGGGTCTTTCTGCTGCTCCGCCGGCAGCTGGGAGGAGGAGGCTGCAGCATTGTTCTCCCATTATCCCCACTTCGCTGCTGAAGGCTTCGGTGGGGTAACAAACACTCTTTTATGGTACTGAAGGAGAAGAGGTCAGTGCTTCGGGTTCCGTTCAGCGTGTAGAGGGGTCTGTGCTCTGTTCCCCACTGTTGCTGCTCTGAGTGCGCGTGGAGATGAAATGGGCCCATAGAGCAACGAGTGTGCGTGTGCAGATGGGACGGGTCAGCGTGGAGAGCAGCGATGTGGTGTGACTGCGTGGGAGCTCAGCGGAGCAAGAAGAGAGATTTATGTTGTGGTGTGTGCCGGGGGTGCATGGAAGGAAGCTGGGGTGAGACAGATGGTGTTTGGCAGTGTGGTGGTGGAGCTGGGAATGCTGCAGGAGGGGGAAGGCCACGTGCTGCTCTTGGAGTCGCTTTTGCAGGAGAGCAGCAGAGTTGCTGAAATGCAGATAGGAGTGTAAATGAGAGCAAGGAGTGTGCACGAGACTGCTGGTATCTCAGTGTGCGCATTGCTTGCTGATAGCAAAGTAAGCAAGGCTTGGTCTTGTCCCCCTCTGCTCGGTTCTTGTGAGGCCCCACCTGCAGCACTGCGTCCAGGGCTGGAGCCCCCAGGACAAGAAGGACAGGGAGCTGTTGGAGAGGGTCCAGAGGAGCACAGAGGTGAGCAGGGGCTGCAGCACCTCCACTGCGAAGCCAGGCTGAGGGAGCTGGGCTCGTTCAGCCTGGAGAAGAGAAGCTGTGGGGTGACCTCAGTGCAGCCTGCGGGACCTGAAGGGAGCCTGCAGACAGGAGGGGATCAGCTCTTGGAAAGGGGAGATAACAGCAGGACAGGGGAATGGTTGGAAGGTGAGGGAGGGCAGATTTCAGTTGGATGTGAGGGGGAAGTTGTTTGGTGTGAGAGTGGGGAGGTGCTGGAACAGCTGCCCAGAGAGGCTGTGGATCCCCGTCCATCCCTGGAGGTGTTCAAGGCCAGGTTGGATGGGGCCCTGGGCAGCCTGGGCTGCTGTGAGATGTGGAGGTTGGTGGCCCTGCATTGGTGGGGGGTTGGAGCTTCGTGATCCTTAGGGTCCCTTCCAACCCAACCATTCTGTCATTCTGTGATTCCGGTGTGGATTTCCAGCTACGTTCAAAGAAACAAATCAGTTTTGAACAAAACTAGCAGAGAGCCTGGCCTCTAAAGGAAAACTGCTGCAGCTCAATTCAGAAGCCAGTGTGGCTCTTCTGCAGCTGAATAACCCCAAGGGCTTCCACGAACTGAGCTAAAATTTTTTTCTTCTCTCCTATGAGGAAAGGCTGAGGGAAGTGGGCTGGTTCAGCTGGGAGAAGAGAAGAGAAGGCTGCAGGGAGACCTGATTGCGGCCTTCAGTGCTTGGAGGGAGCGGATAAACAGGAGGGGAACGGCTGTTTGTGAGGGTGGGTGGTGACAGGACAAGGGGAATGGCTTTAAAGTGAGCCAGGGGAGGTTTGGGTTGGATGTGAGGAGGCAGTTTTTCATGCAGAGGAGTGGTGAAGCACGGGAACAGGTTGCCCAAGGAGGCTGTGGATGCTCATCCCATCCCTGCAGGCATCCGAGGCCAGGCTGGATGTGGCTCTGGGCAGCCTGGGCTGCTGGTTGGCGACCTGCACACAGCAGGGGTTGGAACTGATGAGCGCTGGGCTCCTTTGCAGCCCAGGCCATGCTGGGGTTCTGTGATCGTATGAAATGGCACTTGGGCTCCCAGAACTGGCGATGGAGCAGAAGGTGGAATGACGCCGTGCGCATTACTACTGCAATTCCCCTCTCCCCTGTCCTCCAGCTCTCTGTGTTTTCTCTTCCTCTCCTTTTCCCTGCTCTCTTCATGTCTTTCTGACCCTTCTGTTTCCTCACAGCCCGTTCATTGCGATAGGGCCACCTCCGGCACAGGGACTGACCGCACTATGCTGTCCCTGCCGGTGGCACAGGACAGCCAGGACGGCTCCCCAGCAGCAGCAGCAGCAGCAGCAGCAGCAGCAACATCCCTGACCACCAGATGTGAGCCTGGCCCACCCCAGGACCCCGCGTCGCCCTGCCGGCGCACGTGTGGGGCAGAAAAGCCCCCTGTAGACCAACGGGATCCCAACCACTGCTCCCCGCCCCGGGAGCCGGAGGCAGCAGAGCAAGAGTGCATGATCGACTCCCAGCCCATCCTCTTCAGCGAGAACCCCTTCGTGGTGGCCAACCGGAGGGGGAAGGCGGCGGGCAAGGCCTGCCTGGGGGGCCCCCCGCTGGGCTATGGCAGGGAGGGAGTGCTGAAGACCAACCTTTACTCCAAGGCAAGGGCTCTCACGGCGCGCAGCATGCGGTCACACAGGAGCCGCGCAGCTCCTACTAAACCACGGGGCGGGCGAAGGCAGCACGAGGCCTGGGCTGCTCCCCCCCTAACGCACGTGATCTGTGTGTGCCGTCTGACTGCGGTCGTCCTCCAGCACTAACCGACCGGCTGTGCATGTGCCCTCTGCCAGGAGGCCGAGACGTGGGGCTGCGGAGGATCTCCTCCCGTCACGGGCGGCCTGCAGGAGCGGCAGCGTTGCTGTGGGAGCAGAGAGCTGCGGGGTGATGGTGCCACGTGTGTCTGAGGGCTTCAGCAAGCACGGATGTTTTTAGTCTGGGCTGCATTAAAAAAGGGGCGGCCAGCAGGGACGAGGAGGTGATCGTCCCCCTCTGCTCGGCTCTTGTGAGGCCCCACCTGCAGCACTGCGTCCAGGGCTGGAGCCCCCAGGACAAGAAGGACAGGGAGCTGTTGGAGAGGGTCCAGAGGAGCACAGAGGTGAGCAGGGGGCTGCAGCACCTCCACTGCGAAGCCAGGCTGAGGGAGCTGGGCTTGTTCAGCCTGGAGAAGAGAAGCTGCGGGGTGACCTCAGTGCAGCCTGCGGGACCTGAAGGGAGCCTGCAGACAGGAGGGGATCAGCTCTTGGAAAGGGGAGAGAACAGCAGGACAGGGAATGGTTGGAAGGTGAGGGAGGGCAGATTTCAGTTGGCTGTGAGGGGGAAGTTGTTTGGTGTGAGAGCGGGGAGGTGCTGGACCAGCTGCCCAGAGAGGCTGTGGATCCCCGTCCATCCCTGGAGGTGTTCAAGGCCAGGTTGGATGGGGCCCTGGGCAGCCTGGGCTGCTGTGAGATGTGGAGGTTGGTGGCCCTGCATTGGTGGGGGGTTGGAGCTTCGTGATCCTTGGGCTCCCTTCCAACCCCGGCCATTCTATGGAAAGTCAAAGTTTGTGCTTTGGACTCATTTTGATGCATTTCTAGATTTATAGTCGGTGGATCAGGAAAGGCAGATTAATCCGCATCCAGCGATCATCAGTCAGGATGTGACTGTCACACTTAGCTTAGGCTAATCTAATTCCACGCTGCTGTCACGAAAGGCCAATTCCCATCGTCTGTTCTCCTGTGTGCCGGCAGCAGAGCTGTGTCAGGTGGGTCAGGGAGCTGAAGGGTTTTCTTTGTAGGATGAGTTCTTTGCAGAGCAGCACCCTCCTCCGCGGGTGAACGAACAGCACATGGAGGCTTTGGGCAGAGGATGACGGAGCCAAACAGTGGGAGCACTGCAGTGGTGGCACGGAAGTGATGGGTTTGAGACTGCCATGTGCTTTCAGGGAGGTGTGAGGAAGGAGCAGATATTTTCTCCGGTGTAAGCCTTAGATTACATCCCCTGGCTTGGGATGTAAGAATAAATACCACTGCCCACAGCTGATCCAAGTCACGTTAACGGGGCTCGCTACTGCATGAGTATAATAATTAATAATTGCAAAACCCGTGGATCTGCTTCAAAATTTGCTTTGGGTTGAAATCCCAAAGGGCCCGTTTCCACTTTTAGGCATCTAACAGGCTTTTTAACGGAGTTCCTTAACCAGCATGACGATTACTGGGACTCTGCCCTTGTGATGCTGCTGCGGGGGTTCCTGCAGAAGGGATGAGAGCTTTGTCCTTCCTGTGCTCTGCCCTGCTCTGTAGCTGCAGGCCAGCTGCAATGGACACGGCTGTGAAAGAGTCTCCTTTTGGTTACGAGTGGCTTTTGTTGCTCCGAGACATGAAGTTTGTCTGGGGGAGGGGATCCCCAGCAATCCTTACAAGGCAGAAGTCTTAACCTGATGCAGTTGGCTGCGCAAGGTGTTCGGATGCGATCTGAGCTCTGGTGTTTCATACAATTCTCCTGCTGTTCCCAGTATTTCAGTATTGCTTTTTGCTATGTGGCTCTGCCTCCTTGTGGTGAAGTGATCCGTGGTTCCTTCAGCCTGGATAGCAGAGCTGTCTCCTGCTCTGACCGCAGACGGAGACGCGTGGAAGCTGCTGCTGCACAGTAATTCTCGAGCTTTGTCTTCTCTCTTGCAGGCTCCTGAGTCGGGGACGGGGAATTCAAGGCGAGAAACTCCTTATTCTCCCAGTAACCAGCAGGTGAGGCTGCACCTGAGGCAGGCAGCGGGGAGAGGGCAGGTGTGCTTCCAGGGCAGCACCGGGCAGAGGGAGCTGAGGATAATTCCTTTATTTGAGAGTCATTCCTGTATTTGTCAGGGGGAAGTTGTTTGCTATGGGAGCGGGGAGGTGCTGGAACAGCTGCCCAGAGAGGCTGTGGGTCCCCGTCCATCCCTGGAGGTGTTCAAGGCCAGGTTGGATGGGGCCCTGGGCAGCCTGGGCTGCTGTGAGATGTGGAGGTTGGTGGCCCTGCATTGGTGGGGGGTTGGAGCTTCGTGATCCTTGGGGTCCCTTCCAACCCAACCATTCTGTGATTCTGTGATCCTGTATTTGGGAGCGATACCTTTGTGGTGGAGAAGCATCCCTTCCAGGATGCAACTGGAGAACAAGGGAAGGAGCTCTTCTCTTTCAAAATGTTTCTGACACCCAGGATTTTAAGTAGTTGGTCATAAACTCAGTGGAGAGCTACTGCTCTGAGGATTAATTATCAGAGTAATTAATGAGCCTAACCCTAAGGTGGCTACAAAGTGGTCGTTGCTGTCTGTTCTGAGAATGGCTTCACCAGTGTGACGAACGGCCCGGGTTGGAAGGGACCTCAAGGATCACGAATCTCCCACCCTTCCCTTCCTTCCTTTGCCTCACGCAGACTGTGTTGAATTCTGTGCATCAGAAAAAGTGGGGAAGTGAAGGTTTGGAGAAACCTCAGCCCTGTAAACCACTGCCGCTCAACCTCCTCCGTCGATCCCTGTTCTGTTGGTGGCTCTGCCAGCAGCTCACATGGGCTCTTCGGAAGAGAACCAAAGGACCCCCTGCACACACTTATGGGCCGACCTGCCCTCGGGGACTGATTTTCTGAAACACTTAAGCTATCTTTCTCTCTGAATTTTTGATTTTTATCTTTAAAATTTCTTGTAACTTTTGGTTTGTTTTTGGCAGCATTCCCTATTTGCTCTAGCTCTTCTTATTACTCGTACAAACTGTGATCTTTCGCTTTACATCTCATGAAGTCTTTGATTTCGGTGTTTCTCCCACGGCGGTGGGTTTCACAAATCAGCTGAGCCTTTTGAAATGAAATACTCTGAAGTGGATGCTGAAATTTTCCCGTCACAGACGTTATGGGGTTGCATGATGAGCTGTAATGAAGTGAAGATTGTGCCGTGCGCTCTGTCCTCGGTTATTTTGCATCCATTGGGAGTCTGCAAATATTGGGACCAAAGAGCTCTGGCAGTCACCTGGTCTCTGGTTGAGCCATTCCAGCAATCTGAGCTTGACAAAATTGAACTGCCTTTTTTGCTCAGTTAATTTGGAAGCAACTCGGTGAGGTGAATTGCATCATCTCGGGGCGAGATGACCATTAACAGTGACAGCAGTAAGAGTCAGGAATAAGAAACAGCAGAGCTGTAATGGGCAGTAGTTCACTCCGTTCACTCCATCCGAGGCCAGGCTGGATGTGGCTCTGGGCAGCCTGGGCTGCTGGTTGGCGACCTGCACACAGCAGGGGATGGAACTGATGAGCGCTGTGCTCCTTTGCAACCAGGCTGTTCTATGATTCTGTGACTCTCTGAGCCTTAAGAATCATTTCAAGCCGATGCATTCTATCATTCCATGGCTCTATCACCTTCCAGGACACTCCCAATCCATTCTATGCTTCTGTGACTTTCCAGGACCCTTCCAACCCAACCATTTGGTGGTTCTGTCATCTGTAAGGACCCTTTCAATGCAACCCAACCATTCCGTGGCTCTATGATCTTCAAGGACCCTTCCAACCCAACCCAACCCAACCCAACCCAACCATTCCGTGGCTCTATGATCTTCAAGGACCCTTCCAACCCAACCCAACCCAACCCGACCATCCTGTGGCTCTATGATCTTCAGGGACCCTTCCAACCCAACCCAATAATTCCATGGCTCTATGACCTTTTCCCCCAGAAGGTGATGATGTACTGGCACAGGTTGCCCAAGGAGGCTGTGGATGCTCATCCCATCCCTGCAGGCATTCGAGGCCAGGCTGGATGTGGCTCTGGGCAGCCTGGGCTGCTGGTTGGCGACCTGCACACAGCAGGGGTTGGAACTGATGAGCGCTGTGCTCCTTTGCAACCCAGGCCATGCTGGGGTTCTGTGATTATAGTAATGCAGTGTCAGTGCATTCTCTTCCAGCTCCATCATTTGCTTTTCCGACAGAGATGTACGCTCAGAGGTGTATCTGGGGCTCTTTGCCTCTAAGTCTTCCTTTGACCACAAATGCCAGCTTTCTTTGTGTTTAGGGTCCTTCCATCTAGAGGTGTTCTTGGGGTGGAGATGGTACTCCTCGTTCTGCAGTGGACAGAGATCTGGGTATTCATTTACTTCATCCTTAGAGAAGCTCAGCTCCCGGTTAGGGACGGTCTGCATCTTTCCAGCCAGCAGCTCCAACGTGCGACAACCCTCGCTGTGAGATTACTGGTTTATTATTATAATAATTGGTTGATTATTATTATTTTAAATATAAACAAGTATTTGGATGGGGCGTTCCTAGTTCCAACTTGTCATCCTTTGTGATACTCTGGTACTTTTTTGTAGAAGTGTGTTGGCAGTGAAGGCACAGTGACACGTCCTTGCCACCAGCCACCCTGCAGCTCGTGCCATCTGCATCCTTAACTCTGGAGGGGCTTGCTCAATGGTAAATCACTGGGCATTAGAGGACCCTGGTGGATTCTTGTTATTTGATTCCTTTGGCAGTAGTGGTCATCTGTCTTTTCCTAGCAGTGGCTGTTAGAGGTTTACTTTCCAAGTAAAACCATTCGCTCCTTCCTCCTTGAGTTCTGAGACGAATAAAACAGACGTAACTTTGTTCTGCAGAGGTCAGAGCATCCCAGGGGCGTTTCTGCAGGTGCAGGTTTCCCACTTCTAAGTTGGATCTCCCTGTTAGGTAGCACTGGCTGTACTTTATATTCTGTCACTTCAGCTTTTTTGTGTCATCAGTTCCCTGTACCTTGAGTGAGCCATTTCGAATAATCTCTCCAGCTTTTCTCTTGCTTTCCTGTGTGGGGCTTGAGAGATTCTGTTGATTTCTTAAAACGCTTCTGACTGTCTTTTGAGTTTGTCATTCATTCATTCATTCATTTCAGCCTCTTAAAGTCCTTAAAGAAAGCTTTTCCTCACTGCTTTGATTTCTGAGATCCAACCTTTGTGTTGTTTTAACAGCCTTTTTTCCCTTACTTCCCCTGTGGCTGTTAGGAATTCGTAACTTGGGCACTTGTTTCCTAAGGTGCCATGTGTCACAGTGCTGAGCAAGGCTCATGGCTCTCTGCACCCATCTTCTGTTCTGTCCACCAGTTTTCTGTCACACAGGCGTGTGATTTAATGCTTCTGAGTCAGAGCCTTGTACAGCAGTCTCCTGCATGTCAGGTGTGATGATATCAGGTAGAATTAGTTCTCGAACGGTGAATGTTATGCAGAATGTCAGAATCATAGAAGCATTCACTTTTCAGAAACTTCTTTCAGAAACTTTTTTCAGAAAGTTTCAGACACTTTTCAGAAGGGGTGGTCAGGCACTGGAACAAACTGCCCAGGGAGGTGGTGGAGTCGCCGAGCCTGGGGGCGTTCAAGGAAAGACTGGATGCTGTGCTGAGGGACGAGGTTCAGTGGGAGCTGTTGGTAATGGGTGAACGGTTGGACTGGATGATCTTTGAGGTCTTTTCCAACCTTGGTGATTCTATGATTCTATGATTCAGCTTGGAAAAGACCTGAAAGATCACCGAGTCCAAGCACAGCCCAGCCATCCCAGCCCAACTCTAAGAGCCCTCTGCTAAATCACGGCCCTGAGCACCACCTCCAGACGGTTGTTCAACACCTCCAGGGATGCTGACCCAACCGCCTCCCTGGGCAGCCCATGGCAGTGCTTCACAGCCCTTTCTGCACACAAGTTCCTCCTGACATCCAACCTAAACCTCCCCTGGCACAACTCGAGGCCGTTTCCCCTCCTCCTGGCCCTGTCAGCAGTGAGAAGAGAGCAGCCCTGCTCTGCTGCAACCCCCTTTCAGATACTGGCGCAGAGCAATCAGGTCTCCCCTCAGCCTCCTCTTCCCCACACTGAACAGCCCCACTTCCTTCAGTCTCTCCTTGCAGGCCATGTTCTCCAAGCCCTTCCCCAGCCTTGCTGCCCATCTTTGGAAGAAGTCACCCAGATGTTCCCAAAGGACGTAAGACAATCACTGTGCTGCCCTGCACATGCCACGTGATTGCACTCAAGATGATCTATTCCACGACCTTCCTTGATACTGAGGTCAGGCTGGAGGCTTGTAGTTCCCTGTAGTCCTTTGTCCTGAGGCACAGGAGTGTTGCCTGGACTTGGTTCCTGCAAGGTATGAAGAGGAAGGAGCAGTTTGCAGTGGGTTTGGGCATGCACTGGGTCTCCCTGTCGCTGGCTGGGTGGATGGGGGCAGAGCAGTGGATGCAGTGTACCTTGATTTCAGCAAGGCGTTTGATACTGTCTCCCACGACATCCTTATAGCAAAGCTGAGGAAGTGTGGGATGGACGGGTGGACAGTGAGGTGGGTTGAGAACTGGCTGAGTGGCAGAGCGCAGAGGGTCGTCGTTGGCGGTGCAGAGTCCGGCTGGAGACCTGGAACCAGAGGTGTTCCTCAGGGGTCCGGTCTTGTTCAACATCTTCATCAATGACCTTGATGAGGGGATAGTGGCCACCCTCAGCAAGTTTGCTGATGGTACGAAGTCGGGAGGATCGGCTGACACGCCTGAAGGCTGTGCTGCCATTCAGTGAGACCTGGACAGGCTGGAGAGCTGGGCAGGAAGAAACCGGATGAGGTTCAACAAAAGCAAGTGTAGAGTCTTACACCTAGGGAGGAATAATTGCGTGCACCAATACAGGCTGGGGGATGAGCTGCTGGAGAGGAGCTCTGCAGAGAGGGACCTGGGCGTCCTGGTGGACGACAGGTTGGCCGTGAGCCAGCAGTGTGCCCTCGTGGCCAAAAAGGCCAATGGCATTCTGGGGTGCATTAAGAAGAGCGCGGCCAGCAGGTCGAGGGAGGTGATCCTCCCCATCTACTCTGCCCTGGTAAGGCCTCATCTGGAGCGCTGTGTCCAGTTCTGGGCTCCCTGGTACAAAAAAGACAGGGATCTCTTGGGAAGAGTCCAGCGGAGGGCCACAAAGATGGTGAAGGGCCTGGAGCACCTCCCCTATGGAGAAAGGCTGAGTGAACCGGGTCTGTTCAGCCTGGAGAAAAGACGACTGAGAGGGGACCTGATCCAGGTTTATAAATATCTGAGTCTATGAGTGAGCCCACAAGTCTATGAGTCTGTGAGCCTATGAACCTATGAGTCTAGGAGCCCATGAGCCTATGAGCCCATGAGCCTATGAGCCCACGAGTCTGCAAGCCAATGAGTCGCTGAGTCTATGAGTCTGTGCAGCCATGACTGTATGAGCCCTGTGAGTCTATGAGTCCAAGGGCCTACAAGTCTGTGAGTCTACAAGCCAACGAGTCCATGAGCCTACGAGTATTTGAGCCCTATGAGTCTCTGAGTCTCAGAGTCTATGAGTGAGTCTACAAGTAATAAATACCTGAGGTGTGGCGGCCATAGCGGTGAGGCCGGGCTCTTTTCAGTGCTACGTGGAGACAGGACGAGGGGAAACGGCCATCAGCTGCAGCACAGGAAGTTCTGCACCAATGTGCGTAAGAACTTCTGTAGGTGAGGTGACGGAGCACTGGGACGGGCTGCACAGGGGGCTGTGGGGTCTCCTCTGAGATATTCAAGTCTCGCCTGGACGCCTTCTTGTGCCACGTGTGTGGGGAACTGCTTTGGCAGGGGGTTGGACTCGATGATCGCTGGGGGTCCCTTCCAACCCCTACAGTTCTGTGATTCTGTGATTCCCCCGTGGCTGACAGCAGAGGTGGGCAGTGAGCCTTCCTTTGAGGCAGGGAGCAGTGGGGCACTGAGAGCCCCTGGCGAGGGCATTCCGTGTGCTGGGGAAGCTCTCGGTCTCACCGGGGCACGCCGGTCTCTCCATTTTCTCTCCATTCTCTCCCCTGGTGTTTCCCCCCCTGCAGATGCCCGCAGCTGCTCGGCCAGGCAGGGAGACACGCTTTGTAAGTTCCCTCTGGTGTGCAGTGTGTGCTGCTGCTCCGTGCTGCTCCGTGCCGCTCCGTGCTGCTCCCACCTGGCCCTGCTCGTCGCTTCCTTTAGCTCCGTGCTCCCCGGCTCTGGGCTTGGGGTGCCCTGGGCGCTGCCGGGCAGCTGCTCTGCTCCCAGGGCTGTTCCCTGCTCCTTCTGCTGAGATGGCCAAGAAGCTGCAGCGCTGATGACTTTGCTCGAGCGCAGGGGATGCAAAGAGGGGCCCCGATCGGCTGAGCTGGAGGAGAAGTGGGGAGGGTGGGGGTTAATGGGTGAAGTGCAGAGAATTGTGAGTGTCTTCTCGCGGAGGAACTCGGAGAAGCTGCTCTTTGAGCTGCTCCCCACGTGGAGAAACGCATTGCAGGGGTTGGTGTGGGACGTGAAAGCTTTGTGCTGTATGGGAAGGAGGGCAGGGGGAAAGAGTTTGGTGAGTCTGTTTTTGTATGGAGCGCGGTTAGCTGAAGGGTTCCATTACGGACTCCGCATTGACACTTCTGTTTCTGCTTTCAGGCTTCCATTAACTTCATTGCGTCGCAGGATGACAGCAGATCAGTAAGTACAGCTGCCCGGAGACCTTCCAGTAGTGTCCCCTGTGTATCCTCCAGCATGTAAAGCTTGCCCCTTCCTCCTGTGCCTGAAGGGCTTCCTTCCTTCCAGCCTGGTTACTTCTCACTGTTGGCTCTGTGTTCTCTTTCTCAGCGTCCCTCCAAGTTTGTACAAACGCACTGTCTTCAGTATTCCTACACTGACAACTCAATGTTTGTAGCTTTTATTCCTGCTTACATCAGCAGTTCACTCTCGTGGTTTTTCTGCCCAGTGGTGCTTCTGGTCCCTTTAAGTATCTGGAGTTTTGTTCACTTCCACACAACACCCAGCTCAGCGGACATCTCGGCCTCCCGTCTCCACTCTTTGCTCCTATCTGTCTGCATTCCCAGCTCGAGGCCTCGCTGGTCTTTGGTTCATTGCACCCCGACTTTTGCCAGTGCCCATTCCTGGCCGACGTTTGCCAGCTGAGTTTCCCATTCACGATGCTTTGGTTCCCCATTCACGATGCTTTGGTTCCCCATTCACGATGCTTTCCTTCCCAATTCACGATGCTTTCGTTCCCCATTCACGATGCTTTCGTTCCCCATTCACGATGCTTTGGTTCCCCATTCACGATGCTTTGGTTCCCCATTCACGATGCTTTCGTTCCCCATTCACGATGCTTTCGTTCCCCATTCACGATGCTTTGGTTCCCCATTCACGATGCTTTGGTTCCCCATTCACGATGCTTTCCTTCCCAGTTCACGATGCTTTCCTTCCCAGTTCACGATGCTTTCCTTCCCCATTCACGATGCTTTCCTTCCCCATTCACGATGCTTTCCTTCCCCATTCACGATGCTTTCCTTCCCAGTTCACGATGCTTTCGTTCCCCATTCACGATGCTTTGGTTCCCCATTCACGATGCTTTCCTTCCCCATTCACAATGCTTTCGTTCCCCATTCACGATGCTTTCCTTCCCCATTCACGATGCTTTCGTTCCCCATTCACGATGCTTTCGTTCCCCATTCACGATGCTTTGGTTCCCCATTCACGATGCTTTCATTCCCCATTCACGATGCTTTGGTTCCCCATTCACGATGCTTTGGTTCCCCATTCACGATGCTTTGGTTCCCCATTCACGATGCTTTCCTTCCCAGTTCACGATGCTTTCCTTCCCAGTTCACGATGCTTTGGTTCCCCATTCACGATGCTTTGGTTCCCCATTCACGATGCTTTCCTTCCCAGTTCACGATGCTTTCGTTCCCCATTCACGATGCTTTGGTTCCCCATTCACGATGCTTTCGTTCCCCATTCACGATGCTTTCATTCCCCATTCACGATGCTTTCCTTCCCAATTCACGATGCTTAGGTTCCCCATTCACGATGCTTTGGTTCCCCATTCACGATGCTTTGGTTCCCCATTCACGATGCTTTCGTTCCCCATTCACGATGCTTTGGTTCCCCATTCACGATGCTTTGGTTCCCCATTCACGATGCTTTCCTTCCCAGTTCACGATGCTTTCGTTCCCCATTCACGATGCTTTGGTTCCCCATTCACGATGCTTTCGTTCCCCATTCACGATGCTTTCATTCCCCATTCACGATGCTTTCCTTCCCAATTCACGATGCTTAGGTTCCCCATTCACGATGCTTTGGTTCCCCATTCACGATGCTTTGGTTCCCCATTCACGATGCTTTCGTTCCCCATTCACGATGCTTTGGTTCCCCATTCACGATGCTTTGGTTCCCCATTCACGATGCTTTCGTTCCCCATTCACGATGCTTTGGTTCCCCATTCACGATGCTTTCATTCCCCATTCACGATGCTTTGGTTCCCCATTCACGATGCTTTGGTTCCCCATTCACGATGCTTTGGTTCCCCATTCACGATGCTTTCCTTCCCAATTCACAATGCTTTCCTTCCCAATTCATGATGCTTTCGTTCCCCATTCACGATGCTTTGGTTCCCCATTCACGATGCTTTGGTTCCCCATTCACGATGCTTTCGTTCCCCATTCACGATGCTTTCCTTCCCCATTCACGATGCTTTCCTTCCCAATTCACGATGCTTTCCTTCCCAATTCACGATGCTTTCCTTCCCAATTCATGATGCTTTGGTTCCCCATTCACGATGCTTTGGTTCCCCATTCACGATGCTTTGGTTCCCCATTCACGATGCTTTGGTTCCCCATTCACGATGCTTAGGTTTCCCATTCACGATGCTTTGGTTCCCCATTCACGATGCTTTGGTTCCCCATTCACGATGCTTTGGTTCCCCATTCATGATGCTTTCGTTCCCCAAGCTCTGACATATCTGTGCCGTTCCCCTCTGGCCACTGCAGCTGCCGTTTCCATGGCAGGCTCTGCCTTGGCGCTGAGGACGGACTCTTCCAAAGGTTCTGCTGCTAAAACACCAGCTGACAGACCAGAAAGTGCAGGTCCGAAACCCGACACGAAAGGCTTTGTAAAACCACCCTTTCTAAGTGAAAAAATCCTTTTGCGACTGTGAAACTCAGACCAAAGGACAGATCAGCACCCACTGTTCGATGAATAGATGACCCCTATATGTATTTCCTCCTTACAAACATCATTTGCAGTAATGACGATTGCCGTCTAAACTTGTTCTAAAAATTATTTAAGTGTAATTACTGTAAAATGGAATCGTAGCGGTATGGATGTCTGATTTTTAAAGGCGTTCTTTCTAATGAGGCTGTTGCTCTGGGCTGTGGTTGGAGCAGCTCAGCTTGGTTCTACAGCACGCCTTCTGCAGGAGATGGAATTGCGGAGCTCCTGCAGATCGTTTGGATGCTCCAGGCAATCTGACTAACTAAAAGACCACGGACCCGAGGATTTGGCGTTTGTTGTTTAGAAATCGGGCATCGCTTGACTCATTGGTGTTGCTTTGCCTGGTGTTGCTTTGCTTCTCCGGATGCTTGCACCAGAGGCCTGCCTTTGTGTTTGGTGTTTGCTGCAGTCACCTCCTTCCCAAGGACGCACCTCGCTGCCCTGACCGCTCAACTCTTTTCTCTCCCTCTCTCTCTCCCTCTGCCTTTTCCTCCCTCGTGTGGCACTGACACAAGCAGACCAAGCCAGGCGTCATTCAGCCTCTTTCCCGAGTGCGACAAAACGCTGCCTCGCATAACCCGGAGGAGGGGGACAGCCCCAATCCCTTCCAGCAGCCCGAGCCAAGCTCCTCTGTCCACAACTCTGTAAGTGGCCACGGTTCCTTCTCACTCAGCTTCTCCTAGGCTGCTCCGCTGCCACTTAGAGCCGTGCTGAGGACGAAGCCTTGGCTGTCAGCACCCTGCGCCTCGGAGCAAAAGCCAGTGTCGCCTGTAGCAAGTTTGGCGATGTGCAGAATGATCCGTTTTCTTGCAGAGATTTCCCATTCTCGGGGCTTTACGTTGATGGGAAGGGAGGATTTGTGTATTTTGGTCTTGGCCTGGGTAAGAATCGCTGCTGCGTATTTGTAGAGTACGGATTTATTCCAAATCAGAAGTACAGCAGCCGCTGGAGAAGAGGGAAAAGACGAGAAAAAAGGAGTGACGCTGGTAGAGCTCTTCCAACCAGAAGGTGCCGTTAGTCAGAAATACTGGATAAGGCCACAGCTTCTCTCTCATTTCCCAGTGGACTGAATTTGGCTTCTTCAGGTCCCTGTATTCCAGCTCCAAAAGCCCGTTGATCCAGATGGGTCCGTGCTCATTGAACCGGGTGGAAATCCTGTAGGACCGTGACATCGGTTTGGTCCCGTGGTCACGAAATTCTGGTGAAGTAGATGAAGGTCTGTGCCACCAGAATTACCATTCCTCCACCAGCCAAGAAATAAAATGAGGCTGTGGTACTTGTCCTGCTCTACAGCATATGCACCACGCACTGCTCTCCTTCCTGCCCACGGCTGCAGCAGCCCTCCCTTCCGTATCGCCCTGTTCAGGCTCTGCAGGATGAGGATTTGGAAGTGTTTCCCCCGTGTTGTGTTTTTTTATAACGACTGTGATTTTTTTTATGTCCTGTTTTTCTTGTCGCTGTAGCCAAAGCCACCATCACCACCCTCTCCTGATGAGATTCCCATCAACGTCAAGCAAGCATACAAGACTTTTGCAGCAGTGCCCTTGTCACACCCTCTGCTCGAGACACAGGTAAGTGCTGCTGGCTGGGGGCAACGTCACCCAAAGGGTGGAACACGGAGAAGGTGGAGAATTGATGGAAGGGAACCTTGGGGTTCTGTTGGCTGAGTGTGAGCCAGCAGTGTGCGCAGGTGGCCGAGGCAACCAGCGGCATCCTGGCTGGGATCAGGAATGGTGAGCAGGACTGGAAGTCATCCTGCCCTGCACTCGGCACTGGTGAGGCCTCACCTCGAGTGCTGGGTTCAGTTTTGGGCAGCTCAGTACAGAAAGGACGTGGAGGTGCTGCAGCAGGGCCAGAGAAGGGCAGCAAGGCTGGGGAAGGGCTTGGAGAACATGGCCTGCAAGGAGAGACTGAAGGAAGTGGGGCTGTTCAGTGTGGGGAAGAGGAGGCTGAGGGGAGACCTGATTGCTCTGCGCCAGTATCTGAAAGGGGGTTGCAGCAGAGCAGGGCTGCTCTCTTCTCACTGCTGACAGGGCCAGGAGGAGGGGAAACGGCCTCGAGTTGTGCCAGGGGAGGTTTAGGTTGGATGTCAGGAGGAACTTGTGTGCAGAAAGGGCTGTGAAGCACTGCCATGGGCTGCCCAGGGAGGCGGTTGGGTCAGCATCCCTGGAGGTGTTGAACAACCGTCTGGAGGTGGTGCTCAGGGCCGTGATTTAGCAGAGGGCTCTTAGAGTTGGGCTGGGATGGCTGGGCTGTGCTTGGACTCGGTGATCTTTCAGGTCTTTTCCAAGCTGAGCAGTTCTATGAAGGCTCATTGGTTTTTATAGCACTGTTCTCCCAGGGCATTAGGGTGCTGTCTTAACCTTCCTGTTCCGATACAAAGAGACCTGCTGAGCTTCCGAGCTATAGGGCCAGGCTAAATCTGCTCCAAAACATTCTGGTTGAAGGTAAAGCTGAAACTGAAGGTCTGCTTGCTCTCCTCCTATGATTCATTTTCATTTATGTAACTAAAGAGCATCTTATTTGTAATAACTCTTGGCAGTTCTCATTTTAGCCTTACAGTTTCTAATCTCTGGTCCACAAACGGATTTTGTGGATCAGTTTGTTTTACCCCTTACAGTTCTGTTCTTCTGATATTCTGTTATTTATTCTGTTAAATATGGATTTACTTTCTCGACGGCGAAGCTTCCTCTTCTTAGAATTAAATCAGAGGTAGATTTACCGTTCCAACAAGTGGTGTCCCCGACCGTTGCTATCGATGACCTTTGGTCGTGGGGAAGGGATGATGGCAGAAATCCCTCCTTTTAGGGCATGTCCATTTCTCAGCATCCCTGGGGACCCAAACCTGCCCCAGAGGTGAGGTCTGGTGGCTGGAGCAGCAGCTGGGCCAGCACCTCAGAGAGGATTCAGGCTCTTGGAACTGTGGATATGGAGAAAGGATCCCGGTGCTGGCACACGGGGAAGGGGTGCTATGGAGCACATGGCTGAGCACAGGGCTGAGGCTGGGGCTTGGCTCGGTCCCTCTGTGAGCCCTGCCTTTGTGGATTTTCACAGGTGCCAACGCAGAGCGGCCTGCACAGCCCCGAGCAGCGATCCTTCCGTGAGAGGCAGAAGTACTTCGAAGTGGAGGTGAAGCAGCAGCAGGTGGATAAACCTCCCAAACGTGTCTCCTTGGTGGGAGAGGATGACCTGAAGAAAATGAAGGAAGAGGAAGGTACGCTTCATTCTGTGAAGGGAAATCTGGCCTGTGAAGTGAAGCCTTCTTCCGTGGGAGGCGCTGGGAATCCAACCCCTGCTAAAGCTTGTAGGCGATTATTAATAGTTACAGAGTCGTTAAGATTGGAAAAGACCTTTAGGGTCGCCAGGTCCAACCCCAACCCGTCCCTACTGTGCCCATTAATCACGTCCCCAGGCGCCACATCCCCGTGGTTCTGGAGCACTTCCATGGATGTGACCCCACACCTCCCTGGGCAGCCGTTCCGATGCCTGACCGCTCTTCCTGAGAATTAATTTTTCCTGACATCAGACCTGACACTCCTCTGACACAACTTCAAGAGGCCACCACCTCTTGTAATGGGGGATTGGAGCTCGATGATCTTCAGGGTCCCTTTCATAGAACCCCAGCATGGCCTGGGCTGCAAAGGAGCCCAGCGCTCATCAGTTCCAACCCCTGCTGTGTGCGGGTCGCCAACCAGCAGCCCAGGCTGCCCAGAGAATCCACAGGGTGCCATGAGGATCCACAGGGTGCTGTAGGGATCCATAGAGTGCCACAAGGATCCATAGGGTACCATAAGGATCCAAAGGGTGCCACAGGGACCCATAATCATAGAATCATTGTAGAACCCCAGCATGGCCAGGGCTGCAAAGGAGCCCAGCGCTCATCAGTTCCAACCCCTGCTGTGTGCGGGTCGCCAACCAGCAGCCCAGGCTGCCCAGAGAATCCACAGGCTGCCATGAGGATCCACAGGGTGCCGTAGGGATCCATAGAGTGCCACAAGGATCCATAGGGTGCCAGAGGAACCCATAGGGTGCCATAGGGACCCATAGGGAGCCATAATCATAGAATCATCACAGAACCCCAGCATGGCCTGGGTTGCAAAGGAGCACAGCGCTCATCAGTTCCAACCCCCTGCTGTGTGCAGGTCGCCAACCAGCAGCCCAGGCTGCCCAGAGAACCCTCAGGGTGCCATGAGGATCCACAGGGTGCCGTAGGGATCCATAGAGTGCCACAAGGATCCATAGGGTACCATAAGGATCCAAAGGGTGCCACAGGGACCCATAATCATAGAATCATTGTAGAACCCCAGCATGGCCAGGGCTGCAAAGGAGCACAGCGCTCATCAGTTCCAACCCCTGCTGTGTGCAGGTCGCCAACCAGCAGCCCAGGCTGCCCAGAGCCACATCCAGCCTGGCCTCGGATGCCTGCAGGGATGGGATGAGCATCCACAGCCTCCTTGGGCAACCTGTGCCACTGCCTCACCACCCTCTGCATGAAAAACTGCCTCCTCACATCCAACCCAAACCTCCCCTGGCTCACTTTAAAGCCATTCCCCTTGTCCTGTCACCACCCACCCTCACAAACAGCCGTTCCCCTCCTGTTTATCCGCTCCCTCCAAGCACTGAAGGCCGCAATCAGGTCTCCCTGCAGCCTTGCCTTCTCTTCTCTTCTCTTCTCTTCTCTTCTCTTCTCTTCTCTTTTCTTCTCTTCTCTTCTCTTCTCTTCTCTTCTCTTCTCTTCTCTTCTCTTCTCTTCTCTTCTCTTCTCTTCTCTTCTCTTCTCTTCTCTTCTCTTCTCTTCTCTTCTCTCTTCTCTTCTCTTCTCTTCTCTTCTCTTCTCTCTTCTCTTCTCTTCTCTTCTCTTCTCTTCTCTTCTCTTCTCTTCTCTTCTCTTCTCTTCTCTTCTCTTCTCTTCTCTTCTCTTCTCTTCTCTTCTCTTCTCTTCTCTTCTCTTCTCTCTTCTCTTCTCTTCTCTTCTCTTCTCCCAGCTGAACCAGCCCACTTCCCTCAGCCTTTCCTCACAGCAGAGCTGCTCCAGCCCTCTGCTCACATCCAGCTCCTCGTCCACCAGGCCCCCAAGTCCTTCTCCGCAGGGCTGCTCTCCAGGAGATCTTCCCCCAGTCTGTGTCAATACCTGGGGTTTCCCCGACCCAATGCAGCACCCTGCACTTGGCCTTGTTGAACCTCAGTAGGTTTCCATGAGCCCACTTTGCAGCCTGTCCAGGTCCCTCTGGATGCTTCCCTTCCTTCCAACGTGTCGACTGCACCGCTCAGCTCGGTGTCACCCACAAACTCACTGAGGGTGCACTCGATGCCATCGCCTGTCGTTGATGGAGATGTTGAAGAGCACGGCTCCCAAGACCGACCCCTGAGGGACACAAACTCGTGACTGGCTGCGCCCTGACTCAGAACCATTGATCACAGCCCTTTGGCTGCATCCAGCCAGCCAGTTCCTAATGCATCCAACAGTCCATCCTTTAAATCCACACCTCTCCAATTTAGAGGGCAGGATGTGGTGAGGGGCCGTGTCAGAGGCCTTGCAGAAGTCTCCAGGTAGATGGCATCCCTCCCCCTCCCTCCGTCCACCAAAGCTGTCACTCCATCATAGAAAGAAGCGGGTTGGTCAGGCACGATCTGCCCTTGGTGAAGCCATGCTGGCTGTCTCAAATCACCTCTTTCAGCCTAAGCCATTCTGTGGTTCCATAAGGCCTGGTAATTGCATGATGTACGTTCAAATTAAGGATTTTATTGGCTGCTCCGCTGTTACAGCGTGGACAGCTGGAGGTGCGATGGGGTCAGGGGTTCAAAACGATTCTACAAAGCTACTGCAGCTGGTGATGTTTCTTTGCAAGATGCCAGAGGTGATTAGCAGCAGATTATATCCTGGATAGTCCTGCAGGGATGAAGGTGGGATTGCTGGCGATATCCTTATGCAGGATGTGACAGAAGAGTTTTCATTGCCTCTTACACTGCTGTGATTTTGCACAGTGCTTTCAGAGGAGGGAAAACCACTGCTGTAGTCTTTGATGTAATTTCTTCCTGTTTGGAAATGTCTATCAGGAAGAACTACAACGATTGCATAGAAGGGCTTCTAGTGAAGTCTGGTCCTGTTCCCCAAGAAAACAGTGGTGGGATTGAATTCCAGGCTTTGGGAGCTGCCACTCACTGCTCTGTTAGAGTAGAATTCCTGTTGTAAATTGGCTCCTTCGTTCTGTACATCGCTGTTCTTCCTGCCTTCCCTCCCTCCCCCGTGTCTGTTCAGAGGCTTTTTGTGAATCAGTGTGAAGCATCAGAAGCATTCTTAGTTTCAGGAACGTGAATACAGCTGAAGATAAGAGTAAGCTCCTAACAGATATCCTAACAGGTAGAAAGGAAGGTAAGGAAAAGAAATGGCAGCTGTCCTTTGGAGTTTCTTTGATGCGATGTGGCTGAAAGAATCACGCATCCAGCCTATAAAATGTTCTGGGTACATCAGATTCTCTGTGCACGAAGAACATGATGGGAAGGAGAGCTGCAGAGTTTCAGGGTTGAATTTGAGCTTGTTTTGAGAATTGCTGAGTGTGGTAGACGAGGAGGAACGTCGTCACCTCAAATCAGGAGCACTGGAACGTAAAAAGAAAATGCACCTAAGGGAGAGAGATGCCTTGTTGAGTAAAGGTGGGACTGAAGGAATGGGGTGGAGCTTTTTACATCCGAAGCATTGGAGGGGTGGAGGAGAAGCGTGGACTTAAAGTAACACAAACTTGCAGAAGTGGTGAGCATAAAGTCCTGCCCGGAGTCTGCATCCCTGTGGGATTTCATGGGGTTTAATGTGGTGTAAGATGAGTCCCTCTTGTTTTGGCAGCTCGAAAACTGCAGCAGAAACGTACCCTTCTGTTGGAGGAAGAAGTGGAGGAGGACGAGATGATAAAACAAGTGCCTGAGATGAGCGTGCAGTCCACCGTCATCATCGAAGGAGTTGAGTACAAGATTGAGAGGCTGAATGGAAGGAGCAGCCAGGCTCCAGCAACTCGGTAAGACTATGGAGCAGAGTCCCAGTGCCACCCGTGTGTGCCAGAGGTGTCTCAGCATCAGTGGTTGTCGGGGAAGAGGGCTGGACGTTACCTTCCCTTGGATGCAAAAGCCTGCCATGTGCAGTTCTGTTTTCAATTTTCTTTGCAGAAGAATGCCTCCCTCAGCTCCGGGCTCGGCTGCATAAAGCCATTGAGTTTTGGAGATAGCCAGCTCAGGTTCAGCCCTGGTGCTGAACACAGCTTTGCTCTTATAGCAGAAGATAGCTTTGCTCTTGTAGCCCTGCAGGGAAGGACCTGGGGGTCCTGGGGGGTGAAGAACTGAACGTGAGGCAGCAGTGTGCTCTTATAACTCAGAAAGCAAATGGGATCCTGGGCTCCATCAGCAGAGGGGTGGCCAGCAGGGACAGGGAGGTGATCGTCCCCCTCTGTTCTGCTCTTGTGAGGCCCCACCTGCAGCACTGCGTCCAGGGCTGGGGACCTCAGCACAGGAAGGACAGGGAGCTGTTGGAGAGGGTCCAGAGGAGGCACTGAGATGCTCAGAGGGCTGGATCAGCTCTGCTGTGAGGAAAGGCTGAGGGAAGTGGGCTGGTTCAGCTGGGAGAAGAGAAGAGGAGGCTGCAGGGAGACCTGATTGCGGCCTTCAGTGCTTGGAGGGAGCGGATAAACAGGAGGGGAACGGCTGTTTGTGAGGGTGGGTGGTGACAGGACAAGGGGAATGGCTTTAAAGTGAGCCAGGGGAGGTTTGGGTTGGATGTGAGGAGGCAGTTTTTCATGCAGAGGGTGGTGAGGCAGTGGCACAGGTTGCCCAAGGAGGCTGTGGATGCTCATCCCATCCCTGCAGGCATCCGAGGCCAGGCTGGATGTGGCTCTGGGCAGCCTGGGCTGCTGGTTGGCGACCTGCACACAGCAGGGGTTGGAACTGATGAGCGCTGGGCTCCTTTGCAACCCAGGCCATTCTGTGATTCTATGAAACGCAGTGAATCACGATTCTGAGGTCAGTCAGGGTTTGTCCCTACCCCAAACGTGCATTCACTTACAGTTCAGAGGGTTCATCCTTTGTTAACATTCATGCATATCCAACATCAGCAAAGGAAAAGGCTGAGAGCAGCCAGGCTGTCCATGATGCAAAGGGAGCTGGAGAGCATCATCTGTTACGAAGTGAACAAAGAAATGTTTGCAGTAATGGAGAGAAAAGCGTCGAGCAAAAACATTCTGAGTTGTGTCTTCGAACTGGGCTGTGTTGTGTTCTGGGGTGTGGGTCTATTCTGAACATTCCCTGGGGATGCTGTGTCACTGCTGGCTGATGTGCTCATCTGGTTTAGGTCCTCAGAGGTGAATGAGAACAACAGCTCACAGAGGAATTCGCTGGAAGAAGGAATGAAGGCTGAACAGAGAACGAACTCCATGTCTGGGTAAGGGGATGAGCAATGTACTTTGCCCAGAAATACCAGGTGATGGAGCACGGGGCTCCTACTTCTTAACAAATACAGTGTGGGGAAGGAAGGATTTTGTGGAGAAGGTGAAATTGGAATTGGAAAAAAGCCCAACCTTTTTAGCATCAGCTTACCTCCATGTTTGTGTTATTCTTCTTTCCTTCAAAATGACGTCCTTGGGCCTGGGGGTGGTGCAGAACAGCGTCTGGGGGGGTTGGTCCTCACCTTACCATTGCCTTGAGAAGAGCAGGCAGTACTGAAGTGATGAGGGCTGCCTGTTTCTCACCTCTTCTCTCTCTGCCCAGGTTGAGTCCATTAAGTCTTGCAGCAGGGGACGCATTGGCCCCGGTGCGGACAGCCAAAGCGGAGCGGCGGCACCAGGAGAGGTTGCGAATGCAGAGTCCTGAGCTCCTGAGCAGCCAAGAGAAGGAACTTTCTCCAGCAGAACGTCGTGCTCTGGAGGCAGAGAAGCGAGCGATGTGGAGGGCAGCACGGTGAGACAGAAGGAGCTTCATTGTTTTCTTTGCTAGGCCAGTTGAAGGAAGAATCCGGGGTGTTCAGATGGGGAACAAAAAAAACTTCCCTATGCCGTATGTTTGCAGAGGTTGTAGTTGCACATTTCTTCCATTCCAACAGTGCAGAGCATCCGCTGCTTGGCTGAGCTCATCTGCTTCTGACCAGCTTTGTGAGTGAGAAGTCCCATATTCCATATGGCCAGCAGGGACGGGGAGGTGATCGTCCCCCTCTGCTCGGCTTTTGTGGGGCCCCACCTGCAGCACTGCGTCCAGGGCTGGAGCCCCCAGGACAAGAAGGACAGGGAGCTGTTGGAGAGGGTCCAGAGGAGCACAGAGATGAGCAGGGGGCTGCAGCACCTCCACTGCGAAGCCAGGCTGAGGGAGCTGGGCTCGTTCAGCCTGGAGAAGAGAAGCTGCGGGGTGACCTCAGTGCAGCCTGCGGGACCTGAAGGGAGCCTGCAGACAGGAGGGGATCAGCTCTTGGAAAGGGGAGATAATAGCAGGACAGGGGAATGGTTGGAAGGTGAGGGAGGGCAGATTTCAGTTGGATGTGAGGGGGAAGTTGTTTGGTGTGAGAGCGGGGAGGTGCTGGAACAGCTGCCCAGAGAGGCTGTGGGTCCCCGTCCATCCCTGGAGGTGTTCAAGGCCAGGTTGGATGGGGCCCTGGGCAGCCTGGGCTGCTGTGAGATGTGGAGGTTGGTGGCCCTGCATTGGTGGGGGGTTGGAGCTTCGTGATCCTTGGGGTCCCTTCCAACCCAGCCATTCTGTGATTCTGTGATTCTGTATAAGAGCATTCAGGGACTCAGAAGAAATCTGAATTTGGTGGGCGAGAAGCTGGACGTGAGCCAGCAGTGTGGGCTTGCAGCCCGGGAGGCCAACTGTGTTCTGGGCTGCATTAAAAAAGGGGTGGCCAGCAGGGACAGGGAGGTGATCGTCCCCCTCTGCTCGGCTCTTGGGAGGCCCCACCTGCAGCACTGCGTCCAGGGTCGGGGGGGACCTCAGCACAGGAAGGACAGGGAGCTGTTGGAGAGGGTCCAGAGGAGGCACTGAGATGCTCAGAGGGCTGGATCAGCTCTGCTGTGAGGAAAGGCTGAGGGAAGTGGGCTGGTTCAGCTGGGAGAAGAGAAGAGAAGAGAAGAGAAGAGAAGAGAAGAGAAGAGAAGAGAAGAGAAGAGAAGAGAAGAGAAGAGAAGAGAAGAGAAGAGAAGAGAAGAGAAGAGAAGAGAAGAGAAGAGAAGAGAAGAGAAGAGAAGAGAAGAGAAGAGAAGAGAAGAGAAGAGAAGAGAAGGCTGCAGGGAGACCTGATTGCGGCCTTCAGTGCTTGGAGGGAGCGGATAAACAGGAGGGGAACGGCTGTTTGTGAGGGTGGGTGGTGACAGGACAAGGGGAATGGCTTTAAAGTGAGCCAGGGGAGGTTTGGGTTGGATGTGAGGAGGCAGTTTTTCATGCAGAGGGTGGTGAGGCAGTGGCACAGGTTGCCCAAGGAGGCTGTGGATGCTCATCCCATCCCTGCAGGCATCCGAGGCCAGGCTGGATGTGGCTCTGGGCAGCCTGGGCTGCTGGTTGGCGACCTGCACACAGCAGGGGTTGGAACTGATGAGCGCTGTGCTCCTTTGCAGCCCTGGCCATGCCGGGGTTCTACAATGATTCTATGATTATGGGTCCCTATGGCCCCCTTTGGATCCTCATGGCACCCTATGGATCCTTGTGGCACCCCATCAATCCCTATGGCACCCTATGGATCACTGTGGCTCACTGTGGATCCCTATGGCCCCCTGTGGGCTCTCTGGGCAGCCTGTTCCGCTGGTTGGCGACCTGCACCCAGCAGGGGGTTGGAACTCAATGAGCATCGTGCTCCTTTGCAACCCAGGCCATTCTAGGATTCTGTGATTCTATGATGATGCTCTCCTAAGCCTGCACATTAGCAGGGTCAAGGAATGCCATAAAAAGCCCTTGTTTATGACAGATACAAATGGAGACGCGTGGCAGTGCAAACCTCTGAAAGCAGAGCCATTGCGAGGACTCTGCTCACAGCACAGAATGCATGGCAGCTGCCCAGGAGTGAGTCCTTATCTGAGCTCGCTGATGCCAGCAGATAAAGAAATCTGAGAAGTGCTGCTATGCCATAGAAGAGTTTGTGAGTGTGAAATACGGAGTGTTGGATAGAGCGTGCGTGTCCACTGTGGGCAGAATAGAGATCACTGTATTCTCAACCTTCAGTCTCTTGCCTTTTAAGCACGGTGGGTCTGGGGGGGGGGTGTTCACAGGAGTGAGCTGGTGAAAGGGAAGCCTTTCAGAGCTAAGGAAGATGTGCTGAGGAGCCCTTTGCAGCTGCCTTGCTTTCCATCTTTTCACTTGTCGGGTTCGGTGTTCAGCTTACGATTTCTGCAGAGCAGCTTCTCAGCTTCATTCTGCTGCTGGTAGCAAGGTGTGGTTTTAATTCGGCTCCCAAAGAAGCGTCTGCTGTTGCTTGGGTGGCGTTAAGGCCTGGCTTAGGGGCAGCAGCGGGGGTCAGACGTCACAGTGAGCTCCTCCAGTCCGAGGACGGACCGTCCCTCCCCCCATAGATCTCAGCAAGGTGGTGATGCCAGGATCCACCTCCTGTCTCTGCTGCAGCGCGGTGAGGTGGTGGCAGCCAGGACTCACGTCTTGTTGCCCCGTGCAGCCCCACGGTGGGGAGGATTACCTTGCAGGCGGTGCCGCAGCCTCACTAACCTGTATTTTCTTTCAAGTGCATGAATTTGATTACTTTCTTTCTAATCTTCTATCTTCTGCTTCTTTCCAGTTCTCTGGTCTGTGTGCTGTCACTTGTGACCCCATCAACTCACACCACCTCGGGCTTTCCCTTTTCTCCCTGTGTCATCAGTGCCCTGCCAGGACATGCGATGCCCCCCACCACCACACACCCACTCCCCTTCCTCTGCTGGCAGAGACACACGGGGGCCCATCCTCCACAGGTGTTCTCAGCACACGCAGATGCTGACATTCGTGCCCCAGGAAGGCTGGGACCGAGGGGGTAAAGGCACGTGTTGAGAAGGAGCAGCAGCCCAGCCAGGCCGACGTGCGTCCTGGTGGTTTTTCCACCGCTCCTTCGTGGATGCACTCAGCTCTGAGATTGCACGTGTAATGGGCTCTGCACCAAGCAGACCCTGCACAGTGTACTCGTTCACTTGGCCTCACTTTGTCCAGTATACGTGGGCTCCACAGTATTAGAAGGATATAAAAACGTGAGATTGTGCCCAAAGGAAGACAACCGACAAAGTTGGTTAAAGGACCAGACAGGGAAATACTGGGGTGCATCCAGAGGAGGGCCACGAAGGTGATCAACCCTGGGAAGAAAGGCTGAGGGAGCTGGGCTTGTTTAGTTTGGGGAAGAGAGGGCTCCAGAGAGACCTCATTGCAGCCTTCCCATATTTGAAGGGAACTTAGGAGCAGAAGGGGGACCAACCTTTTACACCGTCTGATGGTGACGAGATAAGGGGAAATGGCTTTAAGCTAAAAGATGGGCAATTCAGTTGAGATGTTAGGAAGAAATCTTCTACTCAGAAGGTGGTGAGGTACTGGAACAGGATGCTCGGAGGAGTTGTGGATGCCCCGTCCCTGGAGGCATTCAAGGCCAGGTTGGATGTGGCCTTGCGCGGCTTGACGTGGCAATTGGCAACCGTCCCCGAGGCAGGGGGTTGGAATTAGATGACGTTTAAGGTCCCCTCCAACCTAAACCATCCTGTGATCCTGTGATATGTCAGAGGAGCAGCCACAGTTTGCCCAGCTTGGAGGAGACAGAGGGGAGGCTTCATGGCAGCCTGCAGCTCATTCGTGGCAGCCCACAGCCAACTTAGGACCTCCTACAGGTCCCAAAGAAGCAGCAGGGAGCTGTCAGGGGAGCGTCGGGCTGGGGACGGGGGAAGGGCTCTGCACCGGATGGTGGTGGGCTTGGAACAGGCTCCCCAGGGCGGTGGTCGTGGTTCCAAGCCTGTCGGTAGCGCTGAAGAAGCATTCGGACAATTCACTCGTGGAGATTTAACACTCACCTTGCCCTTTGTGGAGCCGGGAGCTGGACTCGGTGCTTGCCACGGGTTCCTTCCGCCCCACTGATCCCGTTTTGCAATGGTCAAGCAAAGGGGCGTTCGCTAACGGGTGGTGGGATGTGCGTGAGCGTGCAGCGTACGCGGAGGTGACCGAGTGCTCGTGCTCGTGCCCTGTGCTCCGCCAGTCTGCCTTACGCACGCGCACGCCTCCTCGCAGCCACCGCTGAGCCTTTTGCGTTGGTCTGCTGATGTCTCCAGCCCTCCCGGCGGGTGAGGACGGCCGTCTGCAAACGTGCGGGCTGTGAAATGAGCACTTCTGGGCGTATCGTCCCAGGTTGCCCTCTGGAGGTTTCTGTTTCTTCCGCAGCAGTCGGTGCTGGGAAGGACGAGGTGTAGGAGCCTGTTGTAATCATGGCTGCTCCCTTTTCAGACATGCATTTCTCCTTGCCAGGGTACGTTCCTGTATCTGTTTCTTTCTCTCCCCGTATTTGTCCACTGTAATGTTCATTACCATCATCTCCTCTTCCTTCCCCTCTTCCTCTCTTCCTCCTCCTCCTCCTCCTCCTCCTCCTCCTCAGATCCTCAACTCTTGAAGACAGTATTAAACAGTACGAGCAGGATCTGGCCAGGAAGCTGTACCAGTCCCGGCAATGGGCTCCTGCTCCCGGGGCCAGGCCAGCTCAGATGCCTAGTCCAGTGCAGAGTCACGCCTCGAGAACCCCTGGGTCAGGAAACCAATCCAGGTGTGCACAGCCCCATCCCTGCCAGCTGCATGCTCCGTCCTGTCTGTGTCCCCCCGTCCTAACGCCGTGCTCCCAGCTGCGTCCTTACAGGGTTAGGGAGGATTCGGTGAGCTGGAGCTCATTGCCCTCAGGTACCGCAGACGGCTGGCGGTCAGTGGGACGATGGGTGGACGCCGGGTCTGTCTGCTTGGGTGGGAGCCGACGTTTCTGAGGGCTGAACCCCCTTTTGTCAGAGGCGGTTTATAATGCCCCGGTGGCAGCAGAGGGATAAAGTGTGGCACGCTTGGAGAGTAAAGCCCTGAAAACTCACCTAGTCGCCGAGCCCTGGCAGTCCCCCTTCACGTTCCTCAGTTTGGATTGCTCTCTGTCATACGTGGCACCTCTGGGAAGGCCTGCAGCGTCTCAGTGGGTTGATGCTGAGCTCCGGGCTCTGCTCTGCACACGTGGCAATGTGTGCATTTCAGGACTGTAACGTCTGATGACAGCAAACCGAGCTGCTCGCTCCTGCTCTGAAAGTCTGTCTGCCGGGGGGAGCCAAGGGTTCATCTGGCCTTTCTGCTCTCAGCTTGTAGACTGCGGTCCAGCCGCTGGGCACAGAAGAGGACATTAATCTGGTATGGAGAAAGCAATGTCTGATGTCTTTTTCTCCTCCCTTCCCTCCTCCTTTCTGAGACAGGATGAAATCCCTTGAACAGGATGCTCTTAAAGCCCAAATGGTCATTGCCAAGTCCAAGGAGGGAAAGAAGCGCAGCACTCTGGAGCAGGTGACAGAGTCACCTTCGCCCGTTCCTACCCCGTCACCGACGCCACTGGAAGGTACTGTGCAGCCGTTTGGGGGAAAAAAGTTCGTGCTTTTGCAGGTTAACTTGCTTGAAAGCACATTTGCAGGGTGCAGTTTCTTCATTCAGTTTCTCTCTTTGAGAGCAGCCCTGCGGAGAAGGACCTGGGGGGTCCTGGTGGGCGAGAAGCTGGACGTGAGCCAGCAGTGTGGGCTTGCAGCCCGGGAGGCCAACTGTGTTCTGGGCTGCATTAAAAAAGGGGTGGCCAGCAGGGACAGGGAGGTGATCGTCCCCCTCTGCTCGGCTCTTGGGAGGCCCCATCTGCAGCACTGCGTCCAGGGCTGGAGCCCCCAGGACAAGAAGGACAGGGAGCTGTTGGAGAGGGTCCAGAGGAGGCACTGAGATGCTCAGAGGGCTGGAGCAGCTGTGCTGTGAGGAAAGGCTGAGGGAACTGGGCTGGTTCAGCTGGGAGAAGAGAAGAGAAGGCTGCAGGGAGACCTGATTGCGGCCTTCAGTGCTTGGAGGGAGCGGATAAACAGGAGGGGAACGGCTGTTTGTGAGGGTGGGTGGTGACAGGACAAGGGGAATGGTTTTAAAGTGAGCCAGGGGAGGTTTAGGCTGGATGTGAGGAGGCAGTTTCTCATGCAGAGGGTGGTGAGGCAGTGGCACAGGTTGCCCAAGGAGGCTGTGGATGCTCATCCCATCCCTGCAGGCATCCGAGGCCAGGCTGGATGTGGCTCTGGGCAGCCTGGGCTGCTGGTTGGTGACCTGCACACAGCAGGGGTTGGAACCAGGTGAGCATTGTGCTCCTTTGCAGCCCTGGCCATGCTGGGGTTCTGTGATTCATTCAGCTGAGGCTGAAGGACCTGTTTGATCGCACGACACTTCTCGGCACAGGAGATTCTCCTGACACACAGAGAGCAAAACATTGAAGTGATGGTCCTGGGAAACAAGAGCAGAGTTGAAAAGACAGGAAAGCAGCATTTATTTGGAAAGGGTCTGTTGTGAGTGTGGTCTTTTATCGCACTGAAATAAGTGCTGGATGGAAGGGACAGGCATGTGTGTGTGTTGCGTATAACCCAGGCGTTCAGTAGACAATGCTTGTATGTCATCTTTTGCAGATTGCAGTCCCAGGAACGTCACTTCACCAGGAAGGCTGGTATGACAGATTCTGCTTGCTTTCGTTCTCTCTGTAATCCTGGGGTTTCTCAGTTACTCACCTTGGGTGTGGGTCGTGCATCTGGGCCATGAGGTCCCTGTTTCAGTACTTAACCTGAGGCAGAGTTGTGAAGGAGGCACTGTGGATGGAGCTTTGCCATGCCCATTGCTAGAGACATCCCCTTCTGTGCAAATATACAGCAATATCTGTCTTCCATTTCTCCGTTTTATTCTTTTCCCAGTAGTACCAAACCAAAACCTTAAGCTGAAATCAGCATCTTACTTTTCCTAAGGGCTGTATAAATACAGCAGGACGTCGTTGCAGAGAACTGTCAGAGTTGGTGCAGCGGAGTGGTGGGACCTGGTTCTGCCCAAGGTCTCATGCTACAGCCAGCTCTGAATGAGGCGTCAGCTGTGCTGGAGCTGTCAGGAATCTTGTTCTTCCCTAAGCTGGTGTGTATGTGCAGCTCATGGGAGCACATCCTGTTTTCTATGCAACTTGGAGCACCTACCCTGACAGCAGGACAGACAAAACGCAGCGTCCCAATGTCCCTGAGATGCCTTCCTTCCCAGAGGCTGCATCCAGACACCATTGACATTAACTGTGAATGATGCTTTGCTGCTAACCCTCCGTCGATCACTCAGGGTGCTGCTGTGTGTCCATCCGTTCCTCTCTCCTCACTCTCTCTTTTCTCTTTCTTCTCATTTACTGTCCCTTCTAGTCCATGTCTGAAAAGAAGTTTGACTACCGGGAATTTGCTGCTATTCCTTCCTCCAAACCTGTTTACGAAATCCAGGTATTCACTGCATGCTGAATTTCTGCCTGCTGTTGGATTGGTCAGGGCTTGATTTAGTGGAAGTGCTGCATATGGTGTGATGACCCTCAGAACAGAGGCTGAATGGCGTGAGGAAGAGCTTCAGGATCCCCCTCGTGTACGGGGCAGTGACGATGAGCAGAGGGCTGGAGCAGCTCTGCTGTGAGGAAAGGCTGAGGGAAGTGGGCTGGTTCAGCTGGGAGAAGAGAAGAGGAGGCTGCAGGGAGACCTGATTGCGGCCTTCAGTGCTTGGAGGGAGCGGATAAACAGGAGGGGAACGGCTGTTTGTGAGGGTGGGTGGTGACAGGACAAGGGGAATGGCTTTAAAGTGAGCCAGGGGAGGTTTGGGTTGGATGTGAGGAGGCAGTTTTTCATGCAGAGGGTGGTGAGGCAGTGGCACAGGTTGCCCAAGGAGGCTGTGGATGCTCATCCCATCCCTGCAGGCATCCGAGGCCAGGCTGGATGTGGCTCTGGGCAGCCTGGGCTGCTGGTTGGCGACCTGCACACAGCAGGGGGTTGGAACCAGGTGAGCACTGTGCTCCTTTGCAACCCAGGCCATTCTAGAGTTCTGTGAGCTTTAAGAATCATTTCAACCCGATGCATTCTATCATTCCGTGGCTCTATCACCTTCCAAGACACTCCCAATCCATTCTATGCTTCTATGACCTTTGAGGACCCTTCCAACCCAACCATCTGGTGGTTCTGTCATCTGTAAGGACCCTTCCAACCCAACCCAACCCAACCCAACCCAACCCAACCATCCCATGGTTCTATGACCTTCAAGGACCTTTGCAACCCAAACCTGCCATCCCATGGCGCTATGACCTTCAAGGACCTTTGCAACCCAAACCTGCCATCCCATGGCGCTATGACCTTCAAGGACCTTTGCAACCCAACCCTGCCATCCCATGGCGCTATGACCTTCAAGGACCTTTGCAACCCAACCCTGCCATCACATGGTTCTATGACCTTCAAGGACCTTTGCAACCCAACCCAACCCTGCCATCCCATGGTTCTATGACCTTCAAGGACCTTTGCAACCCAACCCAACCCTGCCATCCCATGGTTCTAAGATCTTCAAGGACCTTTGCAACCCAACCCAACTATTCCATGGTTCTGTGACCTTCAAGGACCCTTCCAACCCAATCCAACCCAACCTAGTGGTTGGTGACCCTGCACATAGCAGGGGGTTGGAACTCAGTGATCATTACGGTCCTTTTCAACCCAGGCCATTCTAGGATTCTGTGATTCTGTGACAACAAGTAAGATTTTATTTAAATATGTCAGCAGTAAAAGGAAGAGTAGGGAAAATGTGAGTCCCCTACTAAATGAGGTGGGTGCCTTGGTAACAGGGGATGCTGAGTAGGCAGAGGTTCTGAATGCCTACTTTGCTTCAGTCTGTAATGGTAGGTCTGGCCCGTAGGAATCCCAGACCCTGGAGGTAAGAGGAAGAGTGTGGGGAAAGGAAGGCTTTCCGTTGGTTGAGGTGGATCAGGTCAGAGAGCACCTAGCCAAAATCAACAGACACACATCCATGGGCCCCAACGGGATGCACCCACGTGTGCCGAGAGAACTGGCAGAGAGAATTGCTGAACTGCTCTCTGTCATCTTTGAAAGGTCCTGGCAAATGGGACGGGTGCCTGAAGACTGGAAGGTGGCCAGCGTCACTCCAGTCTTCAGAAAGGGCAGGAAGGAGGACCCAGGAAACTACGAGCCTCACCTCTGTCCTTGTGAAGGTGATGGAACAGTTTGTTCTGGATGCCATCCCCAAGCAAACGGAAAGGAGAAGGTTATCAGGTGTAGTCAGTATGGGTTTACCAAGGGAAAGTCATGCTCGACCGACATGATGTCGTCACTGTCCGGGTAGATGGGAGGAGAGCAGTGGGTGTTGTGTACCTTGACTTCAGCAAGGCGTTCGACACCATCTCCCACACCATCCTGGTTGTGGAACTTAGGAAGTGCAGGATAGATGAGTGGATGGTGAGGCGAGTTGAGAACTGGCTGAGCTCAGAGGGTGGTCATCAGCAGTGCAGAGTTTGGTTGGTCGCCTGTAACCAGCGGTGATCCCCAGGGTTCGGTGCTGGAGCCAGTCTTGTTCAACATCTTCAACATCTTGTTCAACATCTGGATGAAGGCGTAGAGTCTGCAGTAAGTTTGCTGATGATACAAAGCTGGCAGGAGTGGCTGAAACACCTGAAGGCTGTGCTGCCGTTCAACTGGACCTGGGCAGACTGGAAAATTGGGCAGGGAGGAACCTGAGGAGGTTTAACAAGAGCAAGCGTAGAGTCTTTGCACCTGGGGAGGAATAACTGCGTGCATCAGTGCAGGTTGGGGGACGACCCGAAGAGAGGAGCTCTGCAGAGAAGGACCTGGTGGTCCTGGTGAACAAAGAGGTTGGCCATGAACCAAGCAGCGTGCCCTTGTGGCTAAGGAGGCCAATGGTATCCATTAAAAAACCGGCTGAGGGAGGTGATCCCAGCCCCGTACTCTGTCCTGGTGAGGCCGCATTTAGAGTCCTGTGCCCAGTTCTGGGCTCCCCAGGTCCAAAAAGAGGGGATCTCCTAGAAGGAGCCCAGCGGAGGGGCACAGAGATGATGAAGGGCCTGGAGCAGCTCCTGTACGAGGAAAGGCTGAGTAACCCGGGGCTGTTCAGCCTGGGGAGGAGAGGACCGAGAGGGGATTTGATAATGTTTATCAATTTCTCAAGGGAGGCGGGAGGCAGACGGATGAGGCCAGGCCCTTCTCAGTGGCGTGCAGTCACAGGACAAGGAGCGACAGCCTAAAACTTGACCACGGGAAGCTCCGCGGCAGCACACGGAAGAACTTCTGCACGGCAGGGGTGGCAGAGCACTGGAACAGCTGCCCAGAGAGGTGGAGGAGCCTCCACCATGGAGATACTCAGTGCCAGCTGGACGCCCGCCTGCGAGACCTGCCGTAGGGAACTGTTGGGAGGGGGCTGCATTCAGTGACCTCCCGAGGTCCTTTCCTACCCCTGCGATTCTGTGAAGCTGTGATTAGTGCTGACTTTCAGGCCACCTCAAGCTTTGGCCCACGACCGAAGTTTACCGTTCTGACATGGTGGCGTTGCTCTGAGCTGCTGAGCTGCAGGCACCTGTGGTTGGTTGCTGTCAGTCCTCGTTCCATGTTAAGCTTGCAAGAGGGGTCGAGGTTTAGTCTGGAGTCGAGCAGGCTCAGGGGAGACCTCATTGCTCTCTCCCGCTCCCTGAAAGGAGGCTGTAGGGAGGTGGGGGTTGGTCTCTGCTCCCAGGGATCGGTGATGGAACAAGAGGTGGTGGCCTCATGTTGCATCGGGAAGGCTCAGGATGGAGATTAGGAAACGTTTTTTCTCCATGCAGCGGCACGGCTGCCCAAGGAAGTGGTGGAATCTCCATCCTAAGGGGTGTTGGAGAGCCGTGGAGATGCGGCTCCTGTGGACGTGGTTTGTGGGCACGGTGGGGATGGGTTGGGGTTGCGCTTGGTGACCTATTAGGCCTCTTACAGCATAATGCTTCTATGATTCCATCCACAATTGAATAAAGAGAAAAAAAAACCCACACTGATTTTGCCTAAGAAGCCAGGCCTGAGAGCAGTGCGGGTGCAGAACTGGGATCCAGGACCCTCAAGGAAACATCACTGCCCCGTGTCATCGGTCCCCTCCCATGTTTCTGCTCCTTTTCAGCAGTCTTCATGCTTTTTGCCTTTCCTGTCGCTCACTGTCCCCTCCTTTCTCCCCAGACAAAGTAGTAGGAGAGCCGTGGTGGGCAGACCCAGCTCTCATCTCACAGTTGAGTCAACGGGCTGCTTGATGGCAGCGGAAAATTAGCATGTGAGGGCCGTGCCCTGGCTGCTGTGCCACCAGAGCCTTTGAGGCAAAAGGTTCTCTTGGAGGGGGAAATCACCTGGCACTGGTGGGACAGAGGCAAATGCTCATTTCTTCTTCTTTCCAGTCTCCTGATGCAGCTGATGAGCTCGGATACGTGGAGGACAGAAATAACTCAGGTAAGCCAAAGGCCAAAGGGAAGCTCTCTGTACCACCTTCATCCCATCCGTGGTTCCAGTGTTTCCTTGGCCTGTTTGTGGAGTCAACCCCGAGGACCTCGCCTTCTTGCTGCTTGAAGCATTATCCTTTTTTTTTTCTTTTCGCCCGTTCTAGAATGAAACCTTGAGATCCGCCACATTCAGTTTTGGGTAGGATATTTGCATCGTGCTTATTAACGGCCGATTTGCTGAGAACTGTTTGTTACAAGCATGCCTAACCTCGTGTTGTGCTCTCGACTGAAGAGGGGTGGTAGAATGCAAGTGGGAATTCCTGGCCTCTGACAGCTGCTACAAAGGGAGTAACATCCATCATTAGGGTTTGCTTTGTGCCCCTTCTGTTGGAACAGAAGCAGGCAGTGCAGGTGCTCGTCCCGCTTTGGCACTGGAGGGCATTTGGACGGAGCGTGGTGTGGTGACTCCCCAGTTCTAAGCTTATGGAGCTGTGTGCTCTGTCAGCTAAATAAGCACTAATTAAGGTTTTGGCTTGTGATTAATGGTTCTGCGTCAGGGTGGTCACAAGCGGTGTCCCTCGGGGGTCTTGGGATCGATGCTCTTCAGCATCTCCATCAGTGACAGATGATGGCATCGAGTGGCCCCATCTGCAGCCCTGCGTCCAGGGCTGGGGCCCCCAGCACAGGAAGGACAGGGAGCTGTGGGAGCGGGTCCGGAGGAGGCACTGAGATGCTCAGAGGGCTGGAGCAGCTGTGCTGTGAGGAAAGGCTGAGGGAAGTGGGCTGGTTCAGCCTGGAGAAGAGAAGAGGAGGCTGCAGGGAGACCTGATTGCGGCCTTCAGTGCTTGGAGGGAGCGGATAAACAGGAGGGGAACGGCTGTTTGTGAGGGTGGGTGGTGACAGGACAAGGGGAATGGCTTTAAAGTGAGCCAGGGGAGGTTTGGGTTGGATGTGAGGAGGCAGTTTTTCATGCAGAGGGTGGTGAGGCAGTGGCACAGGTTGCCCAAGGAGGCTGTGGATGCTCATCCCATCCCTGCAGGCATCCGAGGCCAGGCTGGATGTGGCTCTGGGCAGCCTGGGCTGCTGGTTGGCGACCTGCACACAGCAGGGGGTTGGAACCAGGTGAGCGTTGTGCTCCTTTGCAACCCAGGCCATGCTGGGGTTCTGTGTTGATTCTATGATTATGACTCCCTATGGGTCCCTATGGCACCCTATGGGTTCCTCTGGCACCCTATGGATCCTTGTGGCACTCTATGGATCCCTATGGCACCCTGTGGATTCTCTGGGCAGCCTGTTCTGCTGGTGGCGACCCGCACACAGCAGGGGTTGGAACTGATGAGCGCTGTGCTCCTTTGCAGCCCAGGCCATGCTGGGGTTCTGTGATTAAGAGCAGCGCCCTCCAACCACGCAGAGTCCTCCACCCAGTTTGAACGTCTCTCCACATGTCTGCCAGTGCCTTTGTTTTATTCCTGTTCGTTTTGTTTGAAAGTGAGCCCTCTGGCAGTCCCAGCATCCCTCGAAGGCGTCACACTGCTTACCTGTGTCCTCTTGGCTCCAGGTCCTTTTCAGACGACGGGTTGATGCTATGTAGCCGTTCAGGGAGGATTCAGGGTCACAGCCAGTGCTCCTACCTGGTTACTGTAAGGAGGAGGGCATTGCTGTGAGCATGGCTGCAGAGCAGAGGGTGGGCCATTAAGTAAGGCTCAGCACCTTTGACTGCACACCTCTGATCTGATAGATTTCTTTATTTGAGAGTCTCTGCTAAATTCAGAGACTTCGGAGGAGCTGCTCAGTACCTGGAAGGAAAAGTGACGTGGCTTGATGAAGCTTTTTCCTTCTTGCACGAGTACTTCATGGAAGTTGGGTGGGTTCTGTGGGCTGTGCAAGAGCACAACGTACCTCAGGCACAAAATCCGTCCCTGCAAAGCCTCAGACCACAGTAATTGAGGGTCTGCTCTGCCACGGTGGCCGCTGAGCGAGGCCCTTTGGTGGAGGAGCCGAAACGCAACCTGCAGAAAGTGCTTCGCTCATCCAACTTCAGCAGTGGGCAGAAGCAGAAGGCTCACCTCTCTCAGCCCCGTGCTGATGCTCATAGTGCCCTTCCGTGCCCAGTGCTCTGTTGGAACGACTGCAGCGCTTCGAGCGCGAGCGCGGACCTCAGTCCTTCTGGGTGCCGATTCTTGCTAAAGTTTGGCACTTCCGTGCCGTTTTCAGCGAGTCCTGGGCGATGGGGGAAGATGTCTGCTGAGGAGTGCAGCTTCCTTCCCAGAAAATAATAGCACTTCAGGTTCAGATCACCTAAAAGTTCTGGGCCTGGCATTGCTGTGATCTCCGTCTCGGCACGCGGAGCACCCTCGTGCCGTCGTTATCCGTCCACAGTGCTTAAACCGAGCACCTCCTCCTAAATCTGTTGCTTCTCTTATCTCCGCAGTTCCTCAGGAGCAAGACGGGCAGCCGGAGGAGGAGGAAATGCTATTAACACGTGACTCATCAACGCCAACCGCATCTGCACTTGAAGAGATGGCTCTGTACAGCAGCAAACGCAAACTGCGGCACGGCCGGCGCAGCCTGGAGGCCGCCGTCCCGACGTAGGCAATCCAAAGCTCCTGGGCTTTGGGATGGCCCGACATGGGGCTCCTGAACTTCCCGTGCTCCAGGAGCAGCACCAGACCGCCCGTAGCGCTGCCTCCGGGGCTCCGGGTGGAACTGAGCGTCCCGGGAGCGTTGCGGTCGACCGACTTCCTTAAGGCTGTGAAGCGCCCTGTTTTCTCCCCCAGTGGGGCACTGGGGCACGTCCTGAGCCCACGTGGGGCCCACTGATGGATGGCTAAGCAAGAGGAAGCGTGGGCAGGGCACGGGCAGCTGCAGTTTGTTAGCCTGTAAATATTGGGTAAGGGGGGAGGGAGGGGGCACGGTAGGACAGGGAGAGCGTAGAGTGTGAGTGCGTTGGGCTCCGGCTGTTATTTCCTCAACTCGGGTCTTTCGTTTAACGGTTTCGTATGAGAGAATCATAGAGTGGTAGAATTCTGTGAGAGCTTCTACTGCGGTCTGAGTGAGAAGGAAGTTCCAGCCTTCGCTCCCGTTGGGTTTCCAGTCTTTCGCCAAGAAGCGTCTTCTTCCACCTCCCACACTGCGTCACCCCGCTTTCTTTTGGGAGCGTGTGGAAGCTCGGAGGCAAAAAAAAAAAAAAAAAAAGCAAAAAAAAACACATAAAGAAAAGGAATTTTAGTGAAGTGCCTCCCTCTGACACTGACACCTGTGTGCTCAAAAGGAGACTGAAGGAGCTGGAGCTCATCCATCCTCCGGGGAGCATCAGCTCCGTTCCATTGCCTCTGTGAGCGCAGCACCTGTCCCGTGCAGGGAGCTGCTCCTGCCTGCAGTGCCGCACCGTTTGGGAGACGGGAATTTACCCCCAGGCACACATCACTGTGTGCTCGTGGCGTGCGTCTCCGTGCACGCTGCTGCCTGTCAGGCATCCGTCTGCTGCCCGCATCACAGCTGAACGGGGGCGGAAGTGAGGAAGGGGTTGGAAAGCTGTGGGAGCGATAGCAGCGTGAGCGTATGGCAGCAATAGGAAGCGGAATAGCGAGGGGCAGAGGTAGGAGGTGTACACAGCAAATAAGGTAGGGGTTAGGATTCAGGGAACGGGGAAGGGTAGGAAGTGGCGTTGCTGGGGTCAGGTTAGGATTAATGGGGTCTTGCAGGTAGGATGCTGGTGGGTGAGTTCCCAGTGGCTGTGAGGTGATAGGTGACGTTGTGAGGGCGCCCGTGGGGTCCGAAGGAGTGACTGCCTGCCAGGCAGGGAGCGCGGTGGGGTGGAATGGATCTGGGAAGAACCTGCAATAAGCGCACGGTGCTGCTGTCTGCCAGCGTGTCGACTTCAGGCCACTGCCTGCATAGGACAGGGCAAACGCACGCTTGTCCGAGCAAGAGGAAAAAAGAAAAATGAAAAAGGGACTTGGGTGTGATTCCTGGTTGCCACACGTGGACCTGTGGCCGTGAACAGCTTGCATCCGCTGTGCTCTGCAGACATGGAGGAGGCTGATGCTGCTCACAGCTCTGAAATCAGTCTCTGCTGCTCTACTGCCCACTACTGAAATAAAACAACATCCCTGTTCCTTTTTTTTTTTTTTTTTCTTTTTCTTTTTTAATGGATTTGGTTTGGGTTGGGTTTCCTTTTGTTAAAGCCTCTGATAGAGAGAAAGGCATCAGAGTTCAGCAGTCATTGATCTGTCCATCCAGATCCATTGGTGCTCTCTGCTGAACTCCAGCAGTAAGGCCAGGGCTGAACCTTACCTGGGACGTGGCTTGGGAGCAGCAGGCTCGTCTGCTTATGCATTTGCTGAATGACTGGATGCATTTTTTTTATGGTCGAGCATCTCCCTTCATGCCAAACCCATTTGTACTGACTCCACGTGGTTTAATTTGGTAGGGCTCTGAAGGGGGAACTCGGATATCTCAAGCTGCAGCTACGGCTGCTTCCATCATCAGCAATTGGAGCTTTTCCTTTTTTAAAGTCTAATTTTAGCGTATGCTTTTTAACAAGAGCAGTTTTGGAAGCGATCTCGGATTTGTTTTGGTGACTAACGTGATTCTTTCTTCTTTCCCTTTTTGGTACCCGCTGCCAGGCTCTGGGTTCTCTCCCCTTCTCTCCTGAGAGACTCTGAGGGAAAATTAATTAGCGCATCAAGACTGTAACTAGTGACATTTGTACAACCAAAGAAATCTATTTTGTGGTTCAAGGATAATAAAGTTTACTTTACGTTTTAGAAGCTGGAGTTCTTCTGTTTGCGCTGTGTGAAGTCTGCAATTACTCACGGGCTCGTAGGCTCACAGGCTGCTCATAGACTCCTAAACTCATAAACTCATAGACTCGATGGCTTGTAGACTTGTAGGCTCATAGACTCATAGGCTCATCAGTTCATAGACTTGTGGGCTCATTGGCTCATTGGCTCATAGCCTCATAGTCCTGTAGGCCCATTGGATCATTAGCTTGTAGACTCATAGGCTCATTAACTCAATGACTCATTGGCTTGTAGGTTCATAGGCTCATAGGCTTATGGACTTGTAGACGTATAGACTTGTAGATTCATAGACTCTGAGAGATTCATAGGGCTCATATACTCATAGACTTATAGGCTCATTGGCTTGTAGACTCATAGGCTCATAAGCTCATGGGCTCATAGACTCATAGGCTCGTAGACTCATAGGGTCATAGGTTCATAGACCATTGGCTCGTAGACTCATAGACTTGAAGACTCATAGGCTCATAGGGCACATAGAGTTATGGACTCATAGGCTCATAGACTGCTCATAGGCTGCTCATAGACTGCTCATAGACTGCTCATAGGCTGCTCATAGGCTGCTCATAGGCTGCTCATAGGCTGCTCATAGGCTGCTCATAGGCTGCTCATAGGCTGCTCTTAGACTGCTCATAGGCTGCTCATAGGCTACTCAAAGACTGCTCATACGCTGCTCACTGGCTGCTCATAGACTGCTCATGGACTGCTCATAGACAACTCAGAGACTGCTCAGAGACTGCTCATAGGCTGCTCATAGGCTACTCATTGGCTGCTCGTAGACTGCTCACAGGCTGCTCATTGACAGCTCATCGGCTGCTCATAGGCTGCTCATTGGCTCCTCACAGACTGCTCATAGGCTGCTTATAGACTGCTCACAGACTGCTCATAGACTGCTCATAGGCTGTGGACTCATAGGCTGCTCATAGACTAACAGACTCATAGGCTCAAATACTCATAGACTCAGGCTACTCGTAGACTGTTCGTAGGCTGCTCATGGACTCGTTGGCTGCTCATAGACTGTTCATAGGCTACTCACAGACTGCTCGTAGGCTGCTCATAGGCTACTCATAGACTGTTCACAGGCTGCTCATAGGCAGCTCATAGGCTGCTCATAGACTGTTCATAGGCAACTCATGGACTGCTCATAGGCTGCTCAACGTGGCTCATAGGCTCATAGGCCCATCGGCTGCTCATAGGCTCATAGACTCATAGGCTGCTCATAGGCTGCTCATAGGCTACTCATAGACTGTTCATGGGCTGCTCATAGACTCAGACTCATAGACTCGGCTTGTAAACTTGTAGGCTCAAATGCTCGTAGGCTCATGGACTCGTTGGCTTACAGACTCAAGACTTGTAGACTCATGGACTCATGGTCTCATAGACTCATGGGCTCATCGGTAATAGGCTCTTAGGCAAAGAGACTCATAGGGCTCATGGACTCATTGGCTCGTAGGCTACTAGTCTTGTAGGCTCATAGGCTTATAGACAGGCTCATAGAGTTATGGGCTCATAGGGCTCACAGAAATATGGACTCATAGGCTCATAGACTGCTCATACACTGCTCATAGACTACTCATAGACTGCTCATAGACCACTCATAGGCTCAGACTCATTGGCTCACAGGCTCATAGACTCATGGACTCATAGGCTCGTAGACTAAGAGATTTATAGGGCTCATATAGGCTCATAGACTCATAGACTCATAGGCTCATGGAGCAAGAGATTCATAGGGCTCATATAGACTCCTAGGCTCTTAGGCTCATAGACTCATAGACCAAGAGATTCATAGGGCTCCTGTAGGCTCATAGACTCATGGATTCATAGGCTCATAGGCTCATGGGCTCATAGACTCATAGACAAGAGATTTATAGGGCTCATGTAGGCTCATAGGCTCATGGATTCATAGGCTCATAGGCTCATGGCCTCATTGGCTCATAGACCAAGAGATTCATAGGGCTCATGTAGGCTCATAGACTCATGGACTCATAGGCTCATAGTCCAAGAGATTCATAGGGCTCATGTAGGCTCATAGACTCATGGATTCATAGGCTCATAGGCTCATGGAGTCATAGGCTCATAGCTCAAGAGATTCATACTGCTCATGTAGGCTCATAGGCTCATGGACTCATAGGCTCATAGATTCATTGGCTCATAGGCTCATAGACTCAGAGATTCATAGGGCTGAAGTAGGCTCATAGACTCATGGGCTCATAGGCTCATAGACTCATGGATTCATAGGCTCATAGACTCATGGACTCATAGGCTCATAGACCAAGAGATTTATAGGGCTCATGTAGGCTCATAGGCTCATGGATTCATAGGCTCATAGGCTCATGGATTCATAGGCTCATAGACTCATGGACTCATAGGCTCATAGACTAAGGATTCATAGGCTCATAGACCAAGAGATTTATAGGGCTCATGTAGGCTCATAGACTCATGGATTCATAGGCTCATAGACCAAGAGATTTATAGGGCTCATGTAGGCTCATAGACTCATGGATTCATAGGCTCATAGGCTCATGGCCTCATAGGCTCATAGACCAAGAGATTCATAGGGCTCATGTAGGCTCATAGGCTCATGGATTCATAGGCTCATGGGCTCATGGGCTCATAGGCTCATAGACCAAGAGATTCATAGGGCTCATGTAGGCTCATAGACTCATGGATTCATAGGCTCATAGACTCATGGGCTCATAGGCTCATAGACTAAGAGCTTCATAGGGCTCATGTAGGCTCATAGACTCATGGTCTCACAGGCTCATAGACCAAGTGATTCATAGGGCTCATGTGAGCTCATAGACTCATGGCTTCATAGGCTCATAGACTAAGAGATTTATAGGGCTCATGTAGGCTCATAGGCTCATGGATTCATAGGCTCATAGTCTCATGGGCTCATAGGCTCATAGACATAGGCTCATAGACCAAGAGATTTATAGGGCTCATGTAGGCTCATAGCTCATGGATTCATAGGCTCATAGGCTCATGGTCATAGGCTCATAGACCAAGAGTTTCATAGGGCTCATGTAGGCTCATAGACTCATGGATTAATAGGCTAGACGGATTCATAGGCTCATAGACCAAGAGATTCATAGGGCTCATGTAGGCTCATAGACTCATGGATTCATAGGCTCATAGACTCATGGGCTCATAGGCTCATAGACTAAGAGATTCATAGGGCTCATGTAGGCTCATAGACTCATGGATTCATAGGCTCATAGACTAAGAGATTTATAGGGCTCATGTAGGCTATGGACTCATGGATTCATAGGCTCATAGACTAAGAGATTTATAGGGCTCATGTAGGCTCATAGACTCATGGATTCATAGGCTCATAGCTCATGGCATCATAGGCTCATAGACATGGATTCATAGGCTCATAGAACAAGAGATTCATAGGGCTCATGTAGGCTCATAGACTCATGGATTCATAGGCTCATAGACTCATGGGCTCATAGGCTCATAGACCTAAGAGATTCATAGGGCTCATGTAGGCTCATAGTAGGGCTCATGTAGGCTCATACAGTCATGGATTCATAGGCTCATAGACTCATGGACTCATAGGCTCATAGACTAAGAGATTTATAGGGCTCATGTAGGCTCATAGGCTCATGGATTCATAGGCTCATAGGCTCATGGGCTCATAGGCTCATAGACCAAGAGATTCATAGGGCTCATGTAGGCTCATAGACTCATGGATTCATAGGCTCATAGACTAAGAGATTTATAGGGCTCATGTAGGCTCATAGACTCATGGATTCATAGGCTCATAGACTAAGAGATTTATAGGGCTCATGTAGGCTCATGGACTCATGGATTCATAGGCTCATAGACCAAGAGATTTATAGGGCTCATGTAGGCTCATAGGCTCATGGATTCATAGGCTCATAGACCAAGAGATTTATAGGGCTCATGCAGGCTCATAGACTCATGGATTCATAGGCTCATAGGCTCATGGATTCATAGGCTCATAGACTAAGAGATTCATAGGGCTCTTGTAGGCTCATAGACTCATGGATTCATAGGCTCATAGACTCATGGATTCATAGGCTCATAGACCAAGAGATTTATAGGGCTCATGTAGGCTCATAGACTCATGGATTCATAGGCTCATAGGCTCATGGCCTCATAGGCTCATAGACTAAGAGATTTATAGGGCTCATGTAGGCTCATAGACTCATGGATTCATAGGCTCATAGACCAAGAGATTTATAGGGCTCATGCAGGCTCATAGACTCATGGATTCATAGGCTCATAGACTCATGGATTCATAGGCTCATAGACCAAGAGATTCATAGGGCTCATGCAGGCTCATAGACTCATGGATTCATAGGCTCATAGACTCATGGGCTCATAGGCTCATAGACCAAGAGATTCATAGGGCTCATGCAGGCTCATAGGCTCATGGATTCATAGGCTCATAGGCTCATGGATTCATAGGCTCATAGACCAAGAGATTTATAGGGCTCATGCAGGCTCATAGACTCATGGATTCATAGGCTCATAGGCTCATGGATTCATAGGCTCATAGACCAAGAGATTTATAGGGCTCATGCAGGCTCATAGACTCATGGATTCATAGGCTCATAGACTCATGGATTCATAGGCTCATAGACTCATGGATTCATAGGCTCATAGACTCATGGATTCATAGTCTCATAGGCTCATGGACTCATGGATTCATAGGCTCATGGTCTCATAAAGCTTATAGGCTCATTGGCTCGTAGTCTATAGGCTCACTGGCTCACAGACACACAGACTCGGGCTCATAGACTCGTAGACTCATAGGCTCATAGACTGATCACAGGCTCACTGGCTTGTAGACTCGTAGGCTCTTAGGCTCATAGGCCTTGTAGGCTTATAGACTCGTTGGTTTGTAGACTCTTAGGCTCGTAGACTCATAAACTCGTGGGCTCACAGTCTCCTCATAGACTCATGAAGTCATAAACTCGTAGGATCGCAGAGTCATGGACTCATGGGTTCGTAGCCTCATCGGGGACCCATAAAGATCATTTGGTCCACCTCCCTTTCAATACACAGGGATACCTACAGCTCCAGCAGGTGCTCAGAGCCCCATCCAGCCTGACCTTGATCGTCTCCAACGATGGGTCAACCGCCACCTCTCTGGGCATCCTGTGCCAGTGCTTCACTACCTTTATTGTAAAGACTTCTGCTCCACATCTGATCTCAATCTCCTCTATTCCAGTTTGGACCCCGAGCAGACCCTGCTGAAGTGTCTGTCCCTTTCCTTAACATCCCTGCCTTACAGCTCCTTGCTTATTTTATAGCGTGCATCCGTTTGTTTTCTCTACGTCGTACGGTCAAGAGTCCAGCTAGCTTGGAATTCAAATGCCCTTATTAAGCTTTAAATAGAGTGCATACCAACAGCATTACACCAGCGCTCATGAAACGCAGGCTCCCAGCAAATTTAATTACATCGTTAATTCAGAAGTAATTAATTACTTCGATTGTTAATTCGGAAGTGACCGGAGCTGGTTCCTATGCTTTGGTTCTCAATGTTATCAAACCCATAATCCAGCAAACGTGTGTCAGTCCTTTCCCTGCTTCTGTCTGCTGAAGGGAGATGAAGTTTGAGCCAGGAGCTGCTGTTGTATTGGGAACCAGCAGGGAAGCAAACACCTGTGAAATGTCTACAGGGTGCGGTACGGAATATTGGGGTGCATCCATCCAAAGTGCGTCCAGGGCTGGAGCCCCCAGGACAAGAAGGACAGGGAGCTGTTGGAGAGGGTCCAGAGGAGCACAGAGATGAGCAGGGGGCTGCAGCACCTCCACTGCGAAGCCAGGCTGAGGGAGCTGGGCTTGTTCAGCCTGGAGAAGAGAAGCTGCGGGGTGACCTCAGTGCAGCCTGCGGGACCTGAAGGGAGCCTGCAGACAGGAGGGGATCAGCTCTTGGAAAGGGGAGATAACAGCAGGACAGGGAATGGTTGGAAGGTGAGGGAGGGCAGATTTCAGTTGGATGTGAGGGGGAAGTTGTTTGCTGTGGGAGCGGTGAGGTGCTGGACCAGCTGCCCAGAGAGGCTGTGGATCCCCGTCCATCCCTGGAGGTGTTCAAGGCCAGGTTGGATGGGGCCCTGGGCAGCCTGGGCTGCTGTGAGATGTGGAGGTTGGTGGCCCTGCATTGGTGGGGGGTTGGAGCTTCGTGATCCTTGGGGTCCCTTCCAACCCAGGCCATTCTGCGATTCTGCGATTCTATGGTTATTCCTTGTCCCAGTAAAACATGGAGTAATTAGAAACTAGAGCCCTCAGTTCCATGCAAAGCAGTTACAAGACTGAATCCCAAACTGTACTGCAACACCATAACTGCCCACTGCTGCTTCAATGGAAGCTGCATCCTACATTCTTCTGAAGATGTCCATTTCTAAGGAAGATTTCCATTCCTTCTGTGCTCTTCAAAGAATCACAGAACTGCCCAGGCTGGAAAAGACCTCAGAGATCACCGACTCCAACCACAACCCAACCATCCCAGCCCTCTGCTAAGTCATGGCTCTGAGCACCACGTCCAGACGGTTGTTCAACACCTCCAGGGATGGTGACCCAGTTTACCCCTGCCCAAATAATGCTAACTGGGCTTACTTAGGAAAACTCGGACACACGCACGTTTTTAAAAAAATAAATATATATATTTTTTTCTTCTGATTTTCGATGCTGACTTTATAGACCAGGGCGGCCTTTCTACAGGAATTGGAAAATGTAGGCTAAAAGAAGTGTTAGGGCGACGCCTAGTGGCCAGAATGGGGACTGCAACGGGCGGACTTGCGCTGCGGAGGGGGCGTTCCGTGAATTGAACTGAGGGGAGGGATGGGACAGAAATGGGGGGTGGGACAGAAATGGGGGGTAGGGCAGAAATGGGGGGTGGGACAGAAATGGGGGGTGGGACGGAGGTGAGGAATGCGACAGAAGTGAGGAATGGGAAATAAAAGAGGGATGGGAAATAAATGAGGGATGGGGAATAAATGAGGGATGGGACAGAAGTGAGGGATGGAAAACAAACGAGAGATGGGACAGAGATGAGGGATGGGGAATAAATGAGGGATGGGAAGGAAGTGAGGGATGGGACAGAAGAGAGGGATGGGGAATAAACGAGAGATGGGACAGAAGTGAGGGATGGAAAACAAATGAGGGACGGGAAGGAAGTGAGGGATGGGGCAGAGGTGAGGGATGGGGCAGAGGTGAGGGATGGGGCAGAGGTGAGGGATGGGGCAGAGGTGAGGAAAGCCGTGGATGTTCCGCACCCAAAGATTCAATCCTTGCAGCCTCACCCAGCATCGCTGCAGCAATGTTTGAAGGGACCCTTCAGGCCGTGCGGCGCCGCCCCGTGCTGTGGCCTGAAACGCCTCCAGGGAGGGGGCATCCCCACACCCCACCCCATATCTCACCCCGTATCCCACAACCCACCCCATATCCCACCCCATATCCCACACCCACACACCCACACCCCATCACCTATCCCCACACCCCACCCCATATCCACCCCATACCCAACCCCGTATCCCCACATCCCACCCATCATCCACCACCCCACCCCATATACCCACACCCCACCCAATCCCCACCCCCCATACCTATCCCCACCCACCCACCCCATATCCCCACATCCCACCCCATATGCCACCCCATATCCCACCCCGTATCCCCACACCCCACCCCATATCCCACACCCCACCCCATATCCCACCCCGTATCCCCACATCCCACCCCACATCTCGATAGCCTACTCCATATCCCACAATCCCACCCTACTTCCCCCCACCACATCCCCACATCCCCACATTGCCCCCCCAATCCCACCCATATCCCCAATCCCAAATATCCCACCCCGTATCCCCACATCCCACCCCATATGCCACCACCATATCCCCACAACCCACCCCATATGCCACCCTATATCCCACCCCATATCCCCACACCCCACCCCATATCCCCACACCACCCCGTATCCCACCCCGTATCCCCACATCCCACCCCACATCTCGATAGCCTACTCCATATCCCACCCTAAATCCCACCCTACTTCCCACCCCACATCCCCACATTGCCCCCACATACCCATATTCCATCCCAAATCCCACCCATATCCCCACATCTCACCCCATATGCCACCCCATATCCCCACAACCCACCCCATATCCACCCCATATCCCCACACCCCACCCCATATCCACCCCATATCCCACCCTGTATCCCCACATCCCACCCCACATCTCGATAGCCTACCCCATATCCCACCCTAAAACCCACCCTACTTCCCACCCCACATCCCCACATCCCGACATTGCCCCCCACATACCCATATCCCATCCCAAATCCCACCCCATATCCCACCCCATATCCCTATATCCCACTCCACGTACCCACATCCCACTGCCCCATATCCCACCCCACACCCCATCTCATATCCCCTTATTGCTTATCCCACACCCCATCCCCTCACCCCACACCCCATATCCCACCCCACATCCCCACATCCCACTTTATATCCCACCCCACATCCCCACACCCATCCCACATCCCGATATCCCATCCTATAACTTACTCCACCCACACCCCCATATCCCACCCCGTAGTCCACCTAAATTTCCCACCCACAACCCTATTTACCACCCTATATCGCACCCCACACCCCATATCCCACCCTACAGCCCCTCATCCCACTCAGTATTCCCATAGCCCACCCCATATCCCACCCACATCCCTATAAACCACCCATATTCCTAAATACCATCCATATCCCACCAACATCCCACCCACATCCCTATATCCTACCCATATCCCACCCATATCCCATCCACATCCCTATATCCCATCCCATATCCTACCCACATTCCCATATCCCATCCCACATCTCAATAACCCACCCCATATCCAACCCACATCCTTGTATACTACCCATGTCCCACCCATATCCCATCCCATATCCCACCCACATCCCCATATCCTACCCATATCCCACCCATATCCCTATAAACCACCCATATCCCACCCATATTTCCATATCCCATCCCACATCTCAATATCCCACCCACATCCCACCCATATCCCTATAAACCAACCCATAACCCACCCATATCCCACCCACATCCCACCCATATCCCCATATCCTACCCATATCCCACCCATATCCCTATAATCCACCCATATCTCATCCATATCCCACCCGCATCTCAATAACCCACCCACATCCCACCCACATCCCTGTATACAACCCACATCCCACCCGTGTCCCACCCATATCCCACCCATATCCCCATATCCCACCCATATCCCTATAAACCACCCATACCCACCCATACCCCACCCATATCCCACCCATATCCCACCCATATCCCACCCACATCCCACCCATATCCCTGTATACAACCCACATCCCACCGTGTCCCACCCATATCCCATCCATATCCCCATATCCCATCCATATCCCCCATATCCCACCCATATCCCACCCATATCCCACCCATATCCCACCCCACATACCACCCACATCCCACCCATATCCCACCCATATCCCTATAAACCATTAATATCCCACCCATATCTCACCTATATCCCTGTATACAACCCATATCCCACCCATATCCCTAAATCCCACCCATATCCCACCCATATCCCACCCATATCCTATAAACCACCACATCCCACCCATATCCCACCCATATCCCACCCATTTCCCACCCCACATCCCTATAAACCACCACATCCCACCCATATCCCACCCACATCCCTATAAACCATTCATATCCCACCCATATCTCACCTATATCCCTATGTACCACCCATATCCCACCCATATCCCTATAAACCACCCACATCCCACCCACATCCCACCCCATATCCCACCCACACTCCACATCCCACCCATGTCCCACCCTACACCCCACATCCCACCCACATCCCACTCATATCCCACCCATATCCCTATAAAGCACCCACATCCCATCCACATCCCACCCATTTCCCACCATATCCCACCCACATCCCACCCACATCCCACCATATCCCACCATACCCCACCCACATCCCACCCACATCCCACCCATATCCCACCCATATCCCACCCATATCCCCATATCCCACCCACATCCCACCCATATCCCACCCATATCCCGCCTATATCCCCATATCCCACCCATATCCCACTCATATCCCACCCACATCCCTATATACAACCCATATCCCACCCACATCCCACCCACATCCCACCCACATCCCACCCATATCCCACCCACATCCCATCCACATCCCACCCATATCCCACCCATATCTCACCCATATCCCCATATCCCACCCACATCCCACCCATATCCCACCCATATCCCGCCTATATCCCCATATCCCACCCATATCCCACTCATATCCCACCCACATCCCTATATACAACCCATATCCCACCCACATCCCACCCACATCCCACCCACATCCCACCCATATCCCACCCACATCCCACCCACATCCCACCCATATCCCACCCCACATCCCACCCACATCCCACCCCCATCCCACCCACATCCCACCCACATCCCACCCATATCCCACCCACATCCCACCCATATCCCACCCACATCCCACCCACATCCCACCCATATCCCACCCATATCCCGCCCATATCCCCATATCCCACCCATATCCCACTCATATCCCACCCACATCCCTATATACAACCCATATCCCACCCACATCCCACCCACATCCCACCCCCATCCCACCCACATCCCACCCACATCCCACCCATATCCCACCCACATCCCACCCATATCCCACCCATGTCCCACCCTACACCCCACATCCCACCCCACATCCCACCCACATCCCACCCACATCCCACCCCATATCCCACCCACACTCCCACATCCCACCCATGTCCTACCCTACACCCACATCCCACCCCACATCCCACCCATATCCCACCCCACACCCCCACATCCCACTCCACACCCCCACATCCCACACCCCCCCCCCAGACCCCCGGACCCCAGACGGCAGCTCGGATTTCCCGTTTTATTGTGAAGTGCAGCGCGGTGCCTTTTTGTGCTTTGATCCCATCAGCCCGGATCGCCCTTCCAGGTCCCGACTGCAGAACGGCCTCCGGGACCCCAGACCCATTTGGGTTCCGTTGGGGGGGCGAAGCTCTGGAGGCCCCTGCAGGCCTCCATGGACGGACGGACGGACGGACGGACGCAGATCCGAGTGCTGCCGAATACCTGAATGGGGGCGGGGATGGGTGCGGGGGGGTGGGGGGGGGGCCGCGGCGAGAGCGTGCACGCTGCGGGGCGGGTGGGGGGGGGCGTGCGAGGGGCGTGCAATGGGCGTGCAACGGGCGTGGGGGGCGCCGGGTGTGGTGTGTGGGTGTGTGTGTGTGTTGTGTGGGTGGTGTGTTGTGTGTGGTGTGGTGTGTTGTGTGGCGTGTTGTGTGTGTGGTGTGTTGTGTGTGTTGTGTTGTGTGTGTGTGTGTGGTGTGTTGTGTGTGGTGTGTTGTGTGTGTGGTGTGTTGTGTGTTGTGTGTGTTGTGTGTGTGTGTGTGTGTGTGTGTGTGTTGTGTGTGTGTGTGTGTGTTGGTGTGTTGTGTTGTGTGTGTGTTGTGTGTGTGTGTGTGTGTGTGTGTGTGTGTGTGGTGTGTTGTTGTGTGTGTGTGTGTGTGTGTGTTGATGGGTGTTGGTGTGTGTGTGGTTGTGTGTGTGTGTTGTTGTGGTGTGTATAAAGTGTGTGCAATGGGCGTGCAACGGGCGTGAGGAGCGCCGGGTGTGTGTGTGTGTGTGTGTGTGTGTGTATGATGTGTGTGTTGGTGGTTGTGTCGTGAGTGTGTTGTGTGTGTGTGTGTGTTGTGTGTGTGGTGTGTTGTGTGTGTGTGTGTGTGTGTTGTGTTGGTGTGTGTGTGTGTGTGTGTGTGTGTGTGTTGTGTGTGTGGTGTGTTGTGTGTGTGTTGTGTTGTGTGTGGTGTGGTGTGTGTGTGTGTGTGTGTGTGTGTTGGGTGTGTGTGTGTGTGTTGTGTGTGTTTGTGTGTGTTGTGTGTGTGTGTGTGTGTTGTTGTGTGTGGTTGTGTGTGTGTGTGTTGTGTTGTGTGTGTGTTGTGTTATGTGTGGTGTGTTGTGTGTGTGGTGTGTTGTGTGTATTGTGTGTGTTGTGTTGTGTGTGGAGTGTTATGTGTGGTGTGTTGTGTGTGTGGTGTGTATAAAGTGTGTGCATTGGGTGTGCAATGGGCGTGCAACGGGCATGGGGGGTGCCGGTTGTGGTGTGTGTTGTGTGTGTTGTGTTGTGTTGTGTGTTGTGTTGTGTCTGGTGTGTTGTGTGTGGTGTGTTGTGTGTGGTGTGTATAAAATGTGTGCATTGGGTGTGTAATGGGTGTGCAACGGGAGTGGGGGGTGCTGGGTGTGGTGTGTGGTGCGTGGTGTGCGAGGTGTGTAGTGTGTGTGGTGCGTTGTGTCTGGTGTGTTCAGTTGTGTCTGGTGTGTATAAAGTGTGTATAAAGTGTGTGCAACGGGCGTGCAACGGGCGTGCAACAGGCGTGCAGGGCACTGCTTGTGGTGTGTGTGTGTTGTGTCGTGTGTGTGGTGTGTTGTGTCTGGTGTGTTGTGTCTGGTGTGCATAAAGTGTGTGCAACGGGCGTGCAACGGGTGTGCAACGGGCGTGCAGGGCACTGCTTGTGGTGTGTGTGTTGTGTCGTGCGTGTGGTGTGTTGTGTGTGGTGTGTTGTGTCTGGTGTGTATAAAGTGTGTGCAACGGGCGTGCAACGGGCGTGCAGGGCACTGCTTGTGGTGTGAGTGTGTTGTGTCGTGTGTGTGGTGTCGTGTGTGTGGTGTGTTGTGAGTGGTGTGCATGAAGTGTGTAAAAAGTGTGTAAAAAGTGTGCAACGGGTGTGCAACAGGCGTACAACTGGCGTGCAGGGCACTGCTTGTGGTGTGTGTGTGTTGTGTGTGTGGTGTGTTGTGTGTGGTGTGTTGTGTCTGGTGTGCATAAAGTGTGTAAAAAGTGTAAAAAGTGTGCAACGGGTGTGCAACAGGCGTGCAAGGGGCGTGCAGGGCACTGCTTGTGGTGTGTGTGTGTCGTGTGTGTGAAAAGTGTGTATAAAGTGTATGCAATGGGTGTGCAATGGGCGTGCAAGGGGCGAGAGTGGTGTGTTGTGTGCGTTTGTGCAGTGCGTGTGTGCAGTGCGTGTGTGCAAAGTGTGTGCAATGGGCGTGCAATGGGCGCCGAGTGTGGCGCGTGGTGTGCGTGCAATGGGCGTGCATTGGGAGTGCGACAGGTGTGCAACGGGCGTGCAGGGCATTGAGTGTGGTGCGTGCTGTGTGTTGTGTGCATCGTGTGTGTGCAATGGGCGTGCAATGGGTGTGCAACGGGCGTGCAGGGCGCTGAGTGTGGAATGTGTTGCATGCAGTGTCGTGTGTGTGGTGCATAGTGTGTGTGCAATGGGCGTGCAACAGGTTTGTGTTGTACCGTGCTGTGGGTGTGCAGTGGGTGTGCAAAGTGTGCACAGTGGGCGTGCAACGGGTGTGCAACGGGCATGCGTGGCATTGAGTGTGGTTGTGTTTTGTGTGTCGTGAGTAGTGTTGTGCAGTGGGCGTGCGATGGGTGTGCGATGTGCGTGCAAATGGTGTGCAAAGGACGTGCAACGGGCAGGCGGGGCATCGAGTGTGGTGCGTGTTGTGTGTTGCGTGCCTGCGTGTGTGTAAACGTGTGCTGTGGGTGTGCAATGAGTGTGCACAGGGAATGCAGTGCGTGCAGTCGGTGTGCGATGGGTGTGCACAGGGGCTGTAATGGGTGAGGGGTGCGGTGAGTGTGCAATGAGTGTGCACTGGGCGTGCGGGGCATGCAGTCAGTGGGCAATGGGTGTGAAACGGGTGTGCAACGGGTGTGCAACGGGTGTGGAAGGCGCTGAGTGTGATGCGTGTTGTGTGGTGTGTGATGTGTGCCATGTGCTTATGGTGTGCTCTGTGTGTGCAATGAGTGTGCAACGGGTGTGCAATGGGTGCCTGGGGAGCTCTGTGCGTGTGTTGTGCGTGTCATGTGTTTGTGGTGTGTGTGTGCAATGGGTGTGCAAAGGGTGTGCAATGGCCGTCCGGGGAGTTGGGTGCATGTGGTGTGTGTGCAATGGGTGTGCAAGGGGTGTGCAAGGGGTGTGCGAAAGTGTGCAATGGGCGCCTGGGGAGCTGGGTGCGTGCGTTGTGTGTGGTGTGTGTACAAAGAGTGTGCAATGGGTGTGCGACGGTTGTGCAGTACATGCTGTGTGCTGCTGCGTGTGCACAAAGTGTGTGCAATGGGTGTGCAAGGGTTGTGCTGTGCTGTGCTGAGTGTGTGTCATGCATCGTGTGTGGCGCGTGTGTATAAATTGTGTGCAACAGGTGTGCAAGGGGTGTGCAGGGCACTGAATGCGTGTGTTGCGTGTTGGGTGTTGCGTGTGTGACGTGTGGGCTGTGCAGTGTTTGTGCAATGGGAGTGCAATGGGCGTGCAATGGGCGTGCAATGGGCGTGTGGAGCATGTTGTGTGTGCGTGGTGTGCAGGGAGTGTGCAAGGGGCGCCCTGCGATTGTGCTGTGCGTGCGTGTGTCGTGTTGCGTGTGTCACATGTGTCATGTATGTGTGGTGTGTGCCATGGGCGTGCAATGGGTGTGCAGGGCGCCGAGTGTGGCGCGTGCTGTGAGTGTGTGCTGCGTGTGTTCTGAGTGGTGTGTATTTTGTGTGTGTGAAGGGTGTGCAAGGGGAGTGCAAGGGGCGTGTGGGGCACGTTGTGTGCGTGCGTGTTGTGTGTGCGTGTCATGTGTATCGTGTGTTCAGTGGGTGTGCAAGGGGCGTGCAAGGCGCGTGTGGGGCACGTTGTGTGCGTGTGTGTTGTGTGCACATGGTCATGTGTGTCTTGTGTTCAGTGGGTGTGCAAGGGGCGTGCAAGGCGCGTGTGGGGCACGTTGTGTGTGTGTGTGTTGTGTGCACATGGTCACGTGTGTCTTGTGTTCAGTGGGTGTGCAAGGGGCGTGCAAGGCACGTGTGGGGCACGTTGTGTGCGTGCGTGTTGTGTGTGCGTGTGTTCCGTGGGTGTGCAATGGGCGTGCAAGGCGCCAAGTGTGTGCGGTGTGTGTGGTGTGGTGTGTGTGTGTGTAAAAAGTGTGTGCAGTGGGTGTGCTGTGTGTGTTGTGTGTGGCTGCCACACCTGTCGTGGGTGTCACGTGTGTTGCGCGTGTGTTGTCTGCCGCGTGCACTGCGTGTGGTGTGAACCATGCGTGTGCAACGGGCGTGCAACGGGCGTGTGGGGTGGGTTGTAAGTGTGTTGTGCGTGTTGTGTGGTGTGTGCCACGCGTGTCGTGTGTGGGGTGTGAGCAGCAGGCGTGCAATGGGTGTGCAATGGACTTTGGGGGGCTGAGTTGTGTGCGGTGCGTGCTGTGAGTGTGTGTTGTGTGTCACGTGTGTCACGTGTGTCAGACATATGATGCGTGCAGTGGATGTGCAATGGGTGTGCACTGTGAGTGCGCTGTGCGTGCGATGAGTGTGCATCGTGTGTGCAAGGACTGAGCAGCGTGTGTGAAATGTGTGTGAAGTGTGAGTGCCGTGAGTGTGCAACGAGTGTGCGCAAGGAGGGTGCACAGTGTGTTTAATGCGTGTGCAATGTGAGTGTGCAGTGTGTGTGCAATGTGTGCAGTGTGTGTGCAATGAGTGAGCGATGACTCTGCAGTGTGTGACGTGAGTGCAGTGAGTGTGCAATAAGTGTGCAATGAATGAGCAGCGTGTGTGAAATGTGTGTGGAGTATGAGTGCAGTGAGTGTGCAACGAGTGTGCGCAAGGAGGGTGCACAGTGTGTTTAATGCGTGTGCAATGTGAGTGTGCAGTGTGTGTGCAATGAGTGAGCAATGACTCTGCAGTGTGTGATGTGAGTGCAGTGAGTGTGCAATAAGTGTGCAATGAATGAGCAGCGTGTGTGAAATGTGTGTGGAGTGTGAGTGCCGTGAGTGTGCAACGAGTGTGCGCAAGGAGGGTGCACAGTGTGTTTAATGCGTGTGCAATGTGAGTGTGCAGTGTGTGTGCAATGTGTGCGGTGTGTGTGCAATGAGTGAGCGATGACTCTGCAGTGTGTGACGTGAGTGCAGTGAGTGTGCAATGAGTGTGCAATGAATGAGCAGCGTGTGTGCAATGTGTGTGGAGTGTGAGTGCAATCTGTGTGCAACGAGCGTAGAATGTGTGTGCGATGAGTGTGCACAGTGTGTTCGATGTGCGTGCAACGTGCCTGTGCAGTGTGAGTGCAATGAGTGTGCAATGAGTGTGCACAGTGTGTTCAATGTGTGTGCAACGTGTCTGTGCAGTGTGAGTGCAACGAGTGTGCAATGAGTGTGTAGTGAGTTTAATGGGTGTGCACTGAGTGCGCTGTGCGTGCAATGAGTGTGCATCGTGTGTGCAAGGACTGAGCAGCGTGTGTGTAATGTGTGTGGAGTGTGTGTGCAATGAGCGTGCACAGTGTGTTTAATGTGTGTGCAACGTGTCTGTGCCGTGTGAGTGCAATGAGTGTGCAATGAGTGTCCAATGAGTGTGCAGAGTGAGTTTAATGGGTGTGCACTGAGTGCGCTGTGCGTGCAATGAGTGTGCATCGTGTGTGCAAGGACTGAGCAGCGTGTGTGTAATGTGTGTGGAGTGCGTGTGCAATGAGCGTGCACAGTGTGTTCGATGTGTGTGCAACGTGTCTGTGCAGTGTGAGTGCAATGAGTGTGCAATGAGTGCGCAATGAGTGTGTAGTGAGTTTAATGGGTGTGCACTGAGTGCGCTGTGCGTGCAATGAGTGTGCATCGTGTGTGCAAGGACTGAGCAGCGTGTGTGTAATGTGTGTGGAGTGCGTGTGCAATGAGCGTGCACAGTGTGTTCAATGTGTGTGCAACGTGTCTGTGCAGTGTGAGTGCAATGAGTGAGCAAAGAGGGTGAAGTGCGTGTTCAATGTGCGTGCAATGAGTGTGCAGTGCGTGTGTGATGTGTGTGCAGCGTGAGTGCAGTGAGTGTGCAATGGGCGCGCAGCCTGAGTGCAATGCGTGTGCACCGTGTGTGCACTGTGTGTGCAGTGGGCGTGCAACGTGTGCCTGCAGCACGAGCACTGAGTGCCGTGGGCTCGCAGGGTGTGGTGCGTGTGCAACGAGTGTGCAACGGCTGTGCAACTGTTTGTGCACAAGGCACTGCAGTGTGTATGGAGCGTGCAAGGGGCGTGCAGAGGATGCAGTGGGTGTGCAAGAGAAGTGTGGAGCGTGCAGGGGGCCAGCAGTGGGTGTGCAGTGAGTGTACGCTGTGTGTGCAGGGGTCTGCAGCGAGCAGGTGTGCAATGTGTGCAGTGAGTGTGCAAAAGGAGCGCTGAGCGTGCTGTGGGTGCTGTGAGTGTGCACAGGGCTGCACTGTGAGCAAGGAGAATGCAGTGGGTGTGCAATGAGTGTGCAATGGATGTGCACAGGGAGTGCATGCATGCAGTGTGTGTGGAATGGGTGTGCATGGGGAGTGCAGTGTGTGTGCAAGGAGTGTGCTGGGTGTGTGCAAGGCATGTGCAGGGTGTGCAGTGTGCGATGGGTGTGCAAAGGGAATGCAGTGCATGCAGGCCGCGTGTGATAGGTGTGCACGGGGGTGTAATGGGTGAGCAGTGAGCGTGCAACGAGTGTGCAGTGGGTGTGCAATGGGTGTGCACAGGGAGCGGAGTGCAGTCAGTGTACAATGGGTGTGCAGTGGGTGTGCACAGGATGTGTAACGGGTGAGCAGCGCAGTGAGTGTGCAATGAGCGTGCACGAGGGTTGCACGGGGTGTGCAGTGCGTGCAGGCAGTGTGCAATGGGTGTGCAATCGGTGTGCACAGTAAGTGCAGGGAGGGCAATGTGTTGCCATGTGATCCTACTCACACGCGTGTGCAAGGCACAGTCTGTGCGCATGGCGCAGCTTGCGCACGCGTGCTGCTCACAAGCACTTGTGAGCAATGCTCAGCGCAGCATTTGTGCACGCTTGTGTGTGCGTGTGCAACAGCAGCACTTGCAGAGCACGGGGGTTTGCTCACAACAGTGTGTGCACAATGGGTGTGCAACACCAGCAGTACTTGCACAGCGTGCAAACACGCTCATGCCTGTGTGCACAACACGCGTGTGAGCCTGCCTGCTACGTGTGCGTGTGTGAGTGTGCAAGTGTGTGTGTGTGCGAGACATGCAACAGCAGCAGCACGTGTGGTGCATAGAGGCCTTGCACGACGAGTGTGTGTGTGTGTGTGTGTGCATATATAAAAGTGTGTGTGCAATGCGTGTGCAACACCAGCAGTACTTGTGAAGCGCACACGCGTTTCTGAGTGCTGCCACAAGTGTGTAAGGCTGCGTGTTGCATGTGTGTGAGTGCATCAGGAGACGTGTGTGTGAGTGTGAGTGAGTGTGCAAGGTGTGCGTGTGTGTGTGTGTGCAAGGTGTGTGTGTGCCAGGTGTGTGCAACACCAGGAGCACTTGCAGAGCGCACATGTGTTTCCGTGTGCTGACACAGTGCGTGTGCACAGCCGTGTGGAGAGTGTGAGCATACGCGTGTGTGTGTGTGTGTGTGTGTGTGTGTGTGTGTGTGTGTGTGTGTGCAATAGGTGTGCAACACCAGGAGCACTTGCAGAGCGCACTCGTGTTTCCGTGTGCTGACACAGTGCGTGTGCACAGCCGTGTGGAGAGCGTGAGCATACGCGTGTGTGTGTGTGTGTGTGTGCAATAGGTGTGCAACACCAGGAGCACTTGCAGAGCGCACGCGTGTTTCCGTGTGCTGACACAGTGCGTGTGCACAGCCGTGTGGAGAGTGTGAGCATACGCGCGTGTGTGTGTGTGTGTGTGTGCAGTAGGTGTGCAACACCAGGAGCACTTGCAGAGCGCACGCGTGTTTCCGTGTGCTGGCACCGTGAGTGTGCAAGGCTGTGAGTTGCATCTCTGTACGTGTGTGTGTGTGCCTACGTGGAAATGAGTGTGCAAGAGGTGTGCAACACCAACAGCATTGTGGTGCGTGCCGGCCTATGCACACCTGCTTGCACAGTGTGTGTGTGTGTGTGTGTGCACACTGGGTGCGTGTGCAAACATTGACATGGGTGTGCAAAACCAGCAGCACGTGCGGAGCACACAAGCCTGCTTGTGTGTGCGTGCAGAAGGCGTGTGTGTGTCTGCGCGTGCACACGTGCACGTGTGTGTGCAACGCCCACAGCACTCAGGCGGCCCTGCAGCTCAGATCCACTTGCACGACAGGTGTGCGTGAGTTTGTGTGTGTGCGTGCACGCACACGTGCGTGCAACACTCGCAGAGCACACTGTAGATCCTTCCGGTCTGCTTGCACAACGCGTGTGTTTGTGCGTGTGTGCATAATAGGTGTGTGTGCATACATGTAAGTGCACAACACACGCGTGCGCCTGCGTGCTGCATGTCTGTATGCACGCGTGTGCTCACACGTGTGTGTGCAACAGCTGCGCTGCACCATCATCAGTGGCAGAGCATGTAGGCTGACAGCTTCCTGCTGCCGTCACAGACACACACCTGTGCTTGCACACGCGTGTGCATATGTGTTGCATGTCTATACGTGCGCGTGCTCACACGCATGCGTGCAACAGCTGTGCAGCACTCAGTGTTTGTGAGCGGAGTGCTGCCTGCTGACACCACACGGGTCTGCGTGTGCTCACACACGCGTGTGCGTGCATCATGCGTGTCTGTACACGTGTGTGCTAATGTGTGTGTGCACAATGCACGCGTGTGCCTGCGTGATGCACGTGGATATGTGCGTGTCTCTGTGTGTGTACACGCGCGTGCAACCCCAGCAGCCCTTGTTCCTGTCTGCTTGCACGCTGCGTGTGCACACACTTATGTGTGTGTGCACGCGTGTGCGTGCAAAACACACACGTGTGCATGCGTGTGTATATGTGTGTGTGCTCACAAGTGCGTGTGCAACAGCTGAGCAGCACCCGCAGCACTGGCAGAGCATCTGAGCCCCAGCTGCTTGTGTGTTTGCACACGTGTGTGCATGCACGCCTGCATGTGTGTGCGCATACGTGTGCGTGTGTGATGCATGCATATTTGTGAGTTTGCTCACACGCGCGTGTGCAACGGCTGAGCAGCACCCGCGGCGCTCATGAGCCAACTGCTTCCTCCTGCACCACAAGGCTGCGCGTGCGCTCACACGCACGTGCACTCACTACGGCCTGTCTCACGTGCGTGCACACACGATGCATGTATGTGCGTGTGCTCACACGTGTGTGTGCAACAGCTGTGCAGCACCAGAAGCACTGGCAGGGCACACGAGCCGATTGCTGCCTGCTCACACACACCACAGATGCCCGTGTGCTCGCACACGCGTGTGCACACATGTCTATACGTGTGTGTGCCCACACCTGTGTGTGCAACAGCTGTGCAGCACCAGCGGCACTGGCCGAGCACGCGATCCAACTGCTGCCTGCTCACACACCCCAGCTGCACGTGTGTTTGCACACGTGTGTGCATGCATGTCTATACGTACGTGTACTCACACACGCGCGTGCCACAGCAGTCCAGCACTCACGGTGCTTGCGAGCCGACTGCCGCCTTCTGGCACCACACGGATGCACACACGCGGGTGCGCTCACACGACGGCCCCTCACACGCGCGTGCAAAGCCCGGGTGGGGGTGGGGGGTTGCGGGGGGGGGGGGGCGGTTGCAGGGTGTTGGGGGGGGGGTTTTGCTAGCGCTACTGTGACGGCATCCCTGATCTTCGTCGCTAGTGAGAAGTGGGGCCGGGCGGTCGTGAGTCCTCGTGAGCCCGCGGCGCACGACGGCCGCCCTCCATTATTGCTCTGAGAGGTTTCAGTCCTACGGAGAAATAACAAACAGTTTGGCGCTCCCACAGCGCCACCCAAAGGCCAAGGGGGGAATAGCAGCCCCGAGAGCGGGGGGGAAACGGCGCCCCCTAGCGGCGCTGAGCGGCGCTGCTTCGTCTCCTGCTGCTGCTCCTCTGCCTCGCTCTGTGCTGAGTCCCGTTATGGGGGGGGGTTGGGGGTCGTCGTCCCCCCCCCCGCTCTTTTCTTTTTGCTTTTTTTTTCTCTGTCTTTTTTTTTTTTGACTTTTTTTCTTCATTTTTTTCCTTTTTTTTCTTCATTTTTTTTCCTTTTTTTCCTCTTTTTTTCCTCCTTTTTTTGCTGTTTTTTTTCCTCCTTTTTTTTCTCCCCTTTTCACCTTTTCTTCTCCTTTTCTTCTCCTTTTTCTTCTTTTTCCTCCTTCTTTCTACTTTTATTCTCCTTTTTTCTCCTTTTTTTTCCTGTTTTTTCTCCAATTTTTCTCCCTTGTTCACATTTTCTTCTCCTTTTTTCTTCTTTTTTCTCCTTTTTTCTCCCTTTTTCCTGTTTTTTTTCCTCGATTTTTTTCTCCCCTTTTCACCTTTTTTTCTCCTTCTTTCCTCCATTTTTCTCCTTTTCTTCCTCATTTTTTCTCCATTTTCTTCACCTTTTTTCTCCTTTTTTCCTGTCTCTTTTCTCAATTTTTTCTCCCCTTTTCACTTTTTTCTCCTTTTTTTTCCTTTTTTTCTTTCAATTTTTCTCCTTTTTCCTTTCTTCCTTTTTTTTTTCACTGTTTTCTTTTTCTTCTTTTTTTCTCTCCTTTTTTTTCTCATTTTTCCTCTTTTTCTCCTTACTTTCACCTTTTTTTCCTTCCTCTTTTTTTCCTTTTCTGTCCATTTTCTCCTTATTTTCTCCTTTCTTATTCCATTTTTCTCCTTTTTCCTCTTTCTTCCCCCATTTTGTCCTTTTTCCCTTTTTTCCTCCTTTTTTCTCCTTTTTCTTCTCCTTTTCCTCTCTTTTTCTCATTTTTTCACCTTTTTTCCTCCTTTTTTCTCATGTTCCTCCATTTTTTCTTTTTTCTCCTTTTTTCCCCTCCTTTTCCCACCTTTTTCCACCTTTTTTCTCCTTTTTTCCCCATTTCTCCATTTTTCTCCTCTTTCTCTCCTTTTTCTTCCGCTTTTTGTCCACTTTTCTCCATTTTTCTCCTTTTTTCATTTTTTTCTCCTTTCTTTTCCTTTTCTCTCAGTTTTTCCCCTTTTTCTCTTCTTTTTCTCCTTTTTTTCCCTCCATTTCTCCTTTTTTTCTCCTTTCTCTCCTTTTTTCCCCTTTTCTCCCCATTTTTTCCTTTCTTTCTCCTTTTTTTCAGCTTTTCCCGTTTTTCCTCCTCTTTTTCTCCTTTTCTCCTTTTTTTTCTTCCTCTTTTTCTCCTTTTTTTTTTTTTTTTGGTATTTCTTCCCTTTTTTCCTTTCCCTCTTTCTTCCCCTCTTCCTTTAAAATCTCTCCTTTTTTTTTTTTTTTTTTTCCCTCCTTTTTTTCTTCTGTTTTCTTCCCATCCGTTCTGAGAATTGACTTTGGCATCGCGGCGGGGGGGGGGCGGCACCCCCAGGCCAAAGTCCGTGCTTGGGGGGGGGGAGGGAGGTGGGGGGGAGTTCGGGGGGTTCTGTGCTCTGGGGGGATCCCCAAAAAATGGGGAGGTCCCCAAAAAATAGGGGGAGGGGGGAGGGGAGAGGGGGCGCCGATGGGGGGGGTCCCCAAAGAAAAGGGGTCCCCAAGGAGCTCCTTCGAGGGGGGGAGGATCCCCGAGTTTGGGGGGGGGGTCCCAAAAAGGGGGGAGAGCCTGAGGGGGGGTCCCCAATGAGAGGGGTTTCCCCAAAGCGGGGGGGTCCCCAAAGGGGGGGGGGGTCCCCCAAAGGGGGGGAGGGGGGATGGGGGTCCTCATTGGGAGGGTGGAAGCCCGGAAGGTGGGGATCCCCAGGGTGAGGGGTCCCCAAATTGGGGGGAAGGGGGGGACGACGACGTGGGGAGGGGTCCCAGATGGGGGGGGTGGGGTCTCCCCAAAAAAAGGAGGGTACCAAAGGGGGAGGGGCTCCCAAGGGGGGATCCCCGGAGGGTCGTCAATGGGAAAAGGGGGAGCCCCGGGGGGGGGGGAGGGGGTTCCCCAAAATGAGGGTCTTCAGTCGGTTCTTTTCGGGGGTGGGGGGGGGATACGAGTCTGGGGGGGGGGGTCCCCAAAGTGAGATGCTGGGGGTCCCCAGTGGGGGAGGGGTGGTTACGTGGGGGGGGGGGGGGAGGGCACAAAGTGGGGAGCGGGGCAGGGGTCCCCCAAAAGAGGTGGGATCTCCAAATAAAGGGGTCCCTGAGGGGGGTGGGGGGGGGGGGTGACGTCGTGCCATGCTGGGGGGGCGAGGGGGGGTGATGGGGGGCCATTTTTGGGGGGGGGGGACCCCAATTTAGGAGAGGGGCCCCAGTTTAAGAGTGGGGCCCCAATTTAGGAAGGAGGGGTCCCCGATTTAGGAGGGGGGGGGGGGACCCATTTAGGAGGGGGGATCCCAATTTAGGAAGGGTGAGATCCCAATTTGGGGGGGAAAGGGGGGGGCAATTTTGACCGGAGGGGGTGGAAGACCCCCCCCCCCCTCTCCCCCCCCACCCCCCCACCCGAATATGGCATAGGATTGGGGTGTCCCCTTATTGAGAAGGGTGGAGGCAGCCCCTGGGGTGGGGGGGAAATTGGGGGGACCCCAAATCGAGGGGGGAGGACGTGGGGGGGGGGGGGGGCACCCACAGAAAAGAGGGGGGGGTCCCAGAGTTGTGGGGTGCACGGGGGACCCCGTAAAAGGGGGGGGCGGGTCCCCGAGTTTTAGGGGATGCGGAGGGACCCCATAAAGAGGGGAGAGGGGGGTCCCGGAGTTGTGGGGTGCACAGAGAGACCCTATAAATGGGGGGGGGGGGGGGTCCTGGAGTTGTGGGGTGCGCGGTGGGACCCCATAAAGTGGGGAGGGGTCCCGGAGTTGTGGTGTGGACAGGTGGACCCGTTAATTTGGGGGGCGGGGGGCGGGGGGTCCCAGAGTTGTGGGGTGCAGAGGGGGTCCCATCAGAGGGGAAGAGGGGGGGGGGGGTCGTAGAGTTGTGGGGTGCACGGAGGGACCCCGTAAATTGGGGAGGGGTCCCGGAATTGTGGGGCTGTCCCGGAGTTGTGGGGGTGCACAGGGGGACCCCATAAAGGAGAAGGGATCCCAGAGTTTTGGGGGCCCCCAACCCAAAGGAGGGGGGACCCCCGAGTTTTTGGGGTGCGCGGCGGAGTCGGGGACCCCATAAAGGTGGGGGACCCCGAGTTTTTGGGGTGCGCGAGGTACCCAGGCACCCCATAAAGGTGGGGGACCCCCGAGTTTTGGGGTGCGCGAGGTACCCAGGCACCCCATAAAGGTGGGGGACCCCCGAGTTTCGGGGTGCTCAAGGGGCCCCCGATTTTTGGGGTCCGCATGGGCCCAGGGCACCCAAAGAACAGTGAGGGGGTCCCTGAGTTTCGGGGTGCACACGGGACCCCCACGAAGACCCCGTAAATGTGGGGGACCCCCGAGTTTTGGGGCACCCCACCAAGGAGGGGGACACGGAATTTCGGGGTGTCCCGAGTTTGGGGGTGCGCACGGCCCCCCCCCCCATCCCCCAGGTTTTAGGGTGCTGAGGACGTCGGGCACCCCAGAAATGAAGGGGACCCCTGAATTTTGGGGGACGCACGGGACCCTGAGTTTTGGGGTGCGCCAGGTACCCAGGCACCCCGCAAAGGAGGGGGGGGGGACCCCCGAATTTCGAAGTGTAACTGGGACCCCCGGTTTTTGGGGTGCACGTGGGACAGGGCGCCCCATATCGGAAAGGGTATCCCCGAATTTGGGGGTGCTGAGGACCTGGGGCACCCCATAAATGAAGGGGACCCCCAACTTTTGGGGTACAATTGGGACCGGGGCATCCAAGGAAGAGCGGGGAGGGGGGGGGGGTCCCCGAATTTTGTGGTGCATATGGGACCCCCGAGTTTAGGGGAGCCCGAGGTACCCAGAGAACCCATAAATGAAGGGGATCCCCAAATTTTGGGGGTACACGTGGGACCAGGGCACCCGAGGAACAGTGAGGGGGTCCCTGAGTTTTGGGGTGCACACGGGACCCCCGGATTTGGGGGGTCCACACGGGCCCAGGTCACCCCAGAGAGGAGGGGGGACCTCTAACTTTTGGGGTACACGTGGGACGAGGAAACCCCATAAATAAGGGGGACCCCCGAGTTTTGGGGCGCACGAGGTACCCGGACACCCCAAAAAGGAGGGGGACCCCTAATTTCGGGGTGCACACGGGATCCCCCGACTTTTGGGGTCCAGGTGGGCCCAGGGTATCCCATAAATGAGGGGGACCCCCAAATTTGGGGTCCACGCGGGCCCAGGACGCCCCATAAACGAGAGGGATCCCCGACTTCGGGGTTACACACGGGGCCCCAGACTTTTGGGGTCCATATTGACTCAGGGAACCCCATAAACGGGGGAGACCCCCGACTTTTGGGGTCCACGAGGGCCCAGGGCATCCCATACAGGGGGGGAACCCCCAAATTTGGGGTCCACGTGGGCCCAGGGCATCCCATAAATGAGGGGGATCCCCAAATTTGGGGTCCACGTGGGCCCAGGGCATCCCATAAATGAGGGGGACCCCCAAATTTGGGGTCCACGCGGGCCCAGGACGCCCCATAAACGAGAGGGATCCCCGACTTCGGGGTTACACACGGGGCCCCAGACTTTTGGGGTCCATATTGACTCAGGGAACCCCATAAACGGGGGAGACCCCCGACTTTTGGGGTCCACGAGGGCCCAGGGCATCCCATACAGGGGGGGAACCCCCAAATTTGGGGTCCACGTGGGCCCAGGGCATCCCATAAATGAGGGGGATCCCCAAATTTGGGGTCCACGTGGGCCCAGGGCATCCCATAAATGAGGGGGATCCCCAAATTTGGGGTCCACGGGGGCCCAGGACGCCCCATAAACGAGAGGGATCCCCGACTTCGGGGTTACACACGGGGCCCCAGACTTTTGGGGTCCATATTGACTCAGGGAACCCCATAAACGGGGGAGACCCCCGACTTTTGGGGTCCACGTGGGCCCAGGGCATCCCATAAATGAGGGGGATCCCCAAATTTGGGGTTCACATAGGCCCAGGGCATCCCATAAATGAGGGGGATCCCCAAATTTGGGGTCCACACGGGCCCAGGACGCCCCATAAATGAGAGGGATCCCCGACTTTGGGGTTACACACGGGGCCCCAGGCTTTTGGGGTCCATATTGACTCGGGGAACCCCATAAACGGGGGAGACCCCCGATTTTCGGGGTGCACACGGGACCCCCAGCATATAAACACCGAGAGGCCCCCCAGACTTTTGGGGTCCACGTAGGCTCAGGACACCCCATAAATGAGAAAGACCCCCAATTTTTGGTGCCCCCGCGAGTCCAGGGCACCCAAGGAACAGCGAGGGGGTCCCAGAATTTTGGGGTACACAGAGGAGCCCCGACTTTTGGGGTACACGTGGGACCAGGGCTCCCAAGGAACTGCGAGGAGATCCTCAAGTTTTGGGGTGCGTACGGGACCAGAAGACCCCATAGGCGAGGGGGATTCTCGACTTTTGGGGTGCACGTGGGTCCGGGACACCCCATAAAGGAGGGGGACCCCCAAATTTGGGGTCCGCGTGGGCCCAGGGCACCCCATAGATGAGGGGGACCCCCAACTTTTGGGGTACACATGGGCCCAGGGCGCCCCATAAACGAGGGAAGACCCCAAATTTGGGGTCCGCACGGGCTCGGGGCACCCCATAAATGAGGGGGATCCCCAAGTTTTGGGGTCCACATTGGCCCAAGGTTCCCCAAAGAACAGCGAGGGGATCCCTGAGTTTTAGGGTGCATATGGGACCCCCGACTTTTGGGGTACACACGCGACCTCAGACTTTTGGGGTCCATATTGGCACAGAGCACCCCAGAAACGAGGGGCACCCCCAACTTTTGGGGTCCTCATGGGCCCAGGGCACCCCATAAAGCAGGGGGACCCCCGAATTTGGGGTCCGCATGGGCCCAGGGCACCCCATAGATGAGGGGGACCCCCAACTTTTGGGGTATATATGGGCCCAAGGTGCCCCATAAACGAGAGGGACCCCCAAATTTGGGGTCCACATTGGCCCAGAGTTCCCCAAAGAACAGCGAGGGGATCCCTGAGTTTTAGGGTGCGTATGGGACCCCCGACTTTTGGGGTACACATGTGGCCAGGACACCCCACAAATGAGGGAGACCCCCAAATTTTGGGGCAGATATGGGCTCAGGGTGCCCTATAAATGAGGGAGACCACAGACATTTGGGGTCCACAGGGGTCCAAGGCACCCCATAAATGAGGGATACCCCAAATTTAGGGTCCACGCAGGTTCAGGACACCCCATAAATGAGGGATACCCTAAATTTAGGGTCCACACGGGCCCAAAGGACCCCATAGACAAAGAGGTCCCTAATTTTGGGGGTATATATGGGCTCAGGGTGCTCTACAAGCAGGGGAGATCCCCAAATTTGGGCTCCACGTGTGCCCAGGGCATCCCATAAACGAGGGGATACCCCAAATTTGGGGTCCATATGGGCCCAGGACACCCCATAAATGAGGGAATACCCCAAATGTAGGGTCCACACGGGTTCAGGACACCCCATAAATGAGAGGATATCCCAAACTGGGGCTCCATATGCGCCCAGGACACCCCATAAATGAGGGAATACCCCAAATTTGGGGTCCATATGAGCCCAAGGCACCCCATAAATGAGGGAATACCCCAAATTTGGATCCACATGTGCCCAGGGCACCCCACAAACGAGGGGATACCCCAAATTTGGGGTCCACATGTGCCCAGGGCACCCCACAAACGAGAGAATACCCCAAATTTGGGGTCCATATGAGCCCAAGGCACCCCATAAATGAGGGAATACCCCAAATTTGGATCCACATGTGCCCAGGGCACCCCACAAACGAGGGGATACCCCAAATTTGGGGTCCACATGTGCCCAGGGCACCCCACAAACGAGAGAATACCCCAAATTTGGGGTCCATATGGGCCCAGGACGCCCCATAAACAAGGGAACACCACAAATTTGGATCCACATGTGCCCAGGGCACCCCACAAACGAGAGAATACCCCAAATTTGGGGTCCATATGGGCCCAGAGCACCCCATAAATGAGGGAATACCCCAAATTTGGGGTCCACATGTGCCCAGGGCACCCCACAAACGAGAGAACACCCCAAATTTGGGGTCCATATGGGCCCAGGGCACCCCACAAACAAGAGAATACCCCAAATTTGGAGTCCATATGGGCTCAGAGCACCCCACAAATGAGGGGATACCCAAAATTTGGGGTCCATATGGGCCCAGGGCACCCCATAAATGAGGGGATACCCCAAATTTGGGGTCCATATGGGCCCAGAGCACCCCACAAACGAGAGAACACCCCAAATTTGGAGTCCATATGGGCCCAGGGCACCCCATAAACGAGAGAACACCCCAAATTTGGGGTCCACATGTGCCCAGGGCACCCCGCAAACGAGAGAATACCCCAAATTTGGTGTCCACATGGGCCCAGGACGCCCCATAAACAAGGGAACACCCCACAAATGACAGAATACCCCAAATTTGGGGTCCACATGCGCCCAGGACACCCCACAAATGACGGAATACCCCAAATTTGAGGTCCATATGGGCCCAGGGCACCCCACCAACGACAGAACACCCCAAATTTGGGATCCACGCAGGCGCCCATACATGAAGGAGACCCCCAACCACCCGGCCTCCACGTGGAACCCCCAACCTCCGTGCTCCCCAAGCGCCCACCGAACACCCAGAAGCCCGAACACCTCGGCCACCCTCCACCCCCTCCTCCTCCTCTTCGCCCTCCTCGGGGTCCCCCGACATTTTTCACCCCCCCCCCCGCCCCCCTTCCCCCTTCCCTCCCCATCCCCCCCCCCATCGAATCTCAAGCCCTGAGGTTCGGTGCGGCGGTCGGGGCTCCTTTGAAGCAGGCGGACTCGTAGTGCTTGTTCAGGTAGGACTTGAGGGCGAAGGTTTTGCTGCACCTCTTGCACTTGAAGTGCTTGAAGGCCGAGTGGGTCTGCATGTGGGCGCGCAGGTTGGAGCGGTCGGCGAAAGCTTTGCCGCAGTGGGCGCAGCCGAAAGGCTTCTCCCCGGTGTGCGAACGCATGTGGCCCTGCAGCAACCAAGGGCGGCTGAAAGCTTTGCCGCAAACCTCGCATTTGTGCTTCAGGTCGTGGGTCAGGAGATGCATGGCCATAGCCGGCATGGAGACGTAGACTTTCCCGCAGGTCGGACATTTCTTGGCCATTTTGCTATCCAAACTTCGGTGCGTCTGTTTGTGACGGCTCAGGTTGGAGGAGGTGGCGTAGGTTTTGCCGCATTCGCCGCAAGCGTGGCGTTGCCTCGGGGGTCTGGGGGTCGAGGGGGCGGCGGCGGAGCCGTTGGGGGTTTTGCGACGAGAGCGGCCGTCGGTGATGAAGAAGGCGTCGACGGCGTAACCTTCGCTGACGGCCGCGTCGCCGTTGATGTAACCGCCGGCCAATGCGGAGCGCGGGCTGTCGGGGGGGTCCGAATCGGAGGCGGCGAAATCCCCCCCTCCTCGGGTCGATGGGTAGAGGGAGGTCGGTGACGGGACTTTGAGGGGGTCTGCGGTGTCGGCGTCGCCGGGGTAGGAGCTGGGGGCCATGTAGTCGCCGAGGTAGGGGGCTGTGGGGGGGGATGAGGTCAGAAAGGGGGGTGCGGGTGATGAATGGGGGGCCGGGGGCACCCGGGTGATGTGGGAGAAGGGGGAGACCCGCGGCATGCACTGAAAGTCAATGGCACCCATGGGACACCAATGGCACCCACACGAACACAACGGCACCCATGGAACAACAATGGCACCCACACGAACACAACGGCACCCATGGGACATCAATGGAACCCACACAAACACAACAGCACCCATGGGACATCAATGGAACCCACACGAACACAACGGCACCCATGGGACACCAATGGCACCTACACGAACCCAACGGCACCCATGGGACACCAATGGCACCCACACGAACCCAACAGCACCCATGGGACATCAATGGAACCCACACGAACACAACGGCACCCATGGGAAATCAATGGAGCCCACACGAGCCCAATGGAACCCATGGGACATCAATGGCACCCACACGAACCCAACAGCACCCATGGGACAACAATGGAACCCACACGAACACAACAGCACCCATGGGACATCAATGGAACCCACACGAACACAACGGCACCCATGGGACATCAATGGCACCCACACGAACACAACGGCACCCATGGGAAAACAATGGAACCCACACAAACACAACAGCACCCATGGGAAAACAATGGAATTCACACGAACCCAACGGCACCCATGGGACATCAATGGCACCCACACGAACCCAACGGCACCCATGGGACATCAATGGCAACCACATGAACCCAACGGCACCCATGGGACATAAATGGCACCCACACGAACACAACAGCACACATGGGACATCAATGGAACCCACACAAACACAACAGCACCCATGGGACAACAATGGCAACCACATGAACCCAACGGCACCCATGGGACATAAATGGCACCCACACGAACCCAACGGCACCCAAGGGACATCAATGGAACCCACACGAACACAACGGCACCCATGGGAAATCAATGGAACCCACACAAACACAACAGCACCCATGGGACACCAATGGAATTCACACGAACACAACGGCACCCATGGGACATCAATGGCACCCACACGAACACAACGGCAACCATGGGAAAACAATGGAACCCACACAAACACAACAGCACCCATGGGACACCAATGGAACCCACACGAACCCAATGGCACCCATGGGACATCAATGGCACCCACACGAACCCAACGGCACCCATGGGACAACAGTGGCACCCACACAAACACAACAGCACCCATGGGACACCAATGGAATTCACACGAACCCAACGGCACACATGGGACATCAATGGCAACCACACGAACCCAATGGCACCCATGGGACTACAATGGCACCTACACGAACCCAACTGCACCCAAGGGACACCAATGGCACCTACATGAACACAACAGCACCCATGGGACACCAATGGAACCCACACGAACACAATGGCACCCATGGGACAACAATGGCAACCACATGAACCCAACGGCACCCATGGGACATAAATGGCACCCACACGAACACAACGGCACCCATGGGACATCAATGGAACCCACACGAACACAACGTCACCCATGGGAAAACAGTGGAACCCACACGAACCCAACTGCACCCAATGGGACACCAATGGAATTCACACGAACACAACGGCACCCATGGGACATCAATGGCACCCACACGAACACAACGGCACCCATGGGAAAACAATGGAACCCACACAAACA
>NC_139437.1:0-67500 GCF_905368555.1 Meleagris gallopavo
AATACCCCATTTCTCCAAAAAATACCTGTTTTTACATGGAAATACTACTTTTTTTTACCACAAATACCCGTTTTTAATCAAAAATACAACTTTTTCTGCCACAAAAAACCTGTTTTTAACATAAAAGGAATTTGGGGGAGAAAAAGGGTTATTTTCGTGTAGAAACAGGTATTTGTGGGAGAAAAAGCGGTTATTTTCATGTAAAAACAGGTATTTGTTGGAGAAAAAGGGTATTTTGGTGTAAAAACAGGTATTTGTGGGAGAAAAAGGGGTATTTTGGTGTAAAAACAGGTATTTTTTGGGAGAAAAAGGGTATTTTCGTGTAAAAAGAGGTATTTGTGTGAGAAAAAACGGGTATTTTCGTGTAAAAACAGTTATTTTTGTGAGAAAAAGGGGTATTTTCGTGTAAAAAGGGGTATTTTTTAGGAGAAAAAGGGGTATTTTCATGTAAAAAGAGGTATTTGTGGGAGAAAAAGGGTATTTTTGTGTAAAAACAAATATTTGTGTGAGAAAAAGGGGTATTTTGGTGTAAAAACAGGTATTGTTGGGAGAAAAAGGGGGTTTTTTTTTCGTGTAAAAACGGGTTTTTGTTGGAGAAAAAGGGGTATTTTGGTGTAAAGACAGGTATTTGTGGGAGAAAAAGGGTATTTTTGTGTAAAAACAGGTATTTGTTGGAGAAAAAGGGTATTTTCGTGTAAAAAACGGGTATTTGTGGGAGAAAAAGGGGTATTTTCGTGTAAAAACAGGTATTTGTGGGACAAAAAGGGCTTTTTTCGTATAAAAACAGGTATTTGTGTAAGAAAAAGGGGTTTTTTTGTGTAAAAACAGGTATTTGTGAGAGAAAAAGGGGTATTTTGGTGGTAAAAACAGGTATTTGTGGAGAAAAAGGGGTTTTTGGTGTAAAAACGGGTATTTCTGGAGAAAAAGGGGTATTTTTTGTTAAAAAAACGGGTATTTCTTTTAGAAAAAGGGGTATTCTCGTGTAGAAACAAGTATTTGTGGGAGAAAAAGGGGTATTTTCGTGTAAAAACAGGTATTTGTGGGAGAAAAACGGGTATTTTGGTGTAAAAAGAGGAATTTCATGGAGGAAAAGGTGTATTTTGGTGTAAAAACAGGTATTTGTGGGAGAAAAAGGGGTATTTTCGTGTAAAAACAGGTATTTGTGGGAGAAAAAGGGGTATTTTCGTGTAAAAACAGGTAATGGTGTGAGAAAAAGGGTATTTCCGTGTAAAAACAGGCATTTGGGGAGAAAAAGGGGTATTTTCGTGTAAAAACAGGTATTTGTGGGAGAAAAAGGAGTATTTTCGTGTAAAAACGGGTATTTGTGGAGAAAAAGGGGTATTTTGGTGTAAAAACGGGTTTTTGTGGGAGAAAAAGGGTATTTTGGGTTAAAAACAGTTATTTTGGAAAAAAGGGTATTTTCGTGTAAAAGAGTATTTTTTAAAGGAAAAAAGGGGTATTTTCAGTAAAAAGGGGTTTTTGTGGGAGAAAAAGGGTATTTTTTTGAAAAAAAGGGTATTTGTTTTAGAAAAAGGGATTTTCGTGTAAAAACAGGGAAAGGTGGGAAAAAAAAGGGGTATTTTCGTGAAAAAACAGGTATTTGGGGGAAAAAAAGGGGATTTTCGTGTAAAAACGGTATTTGTTGGAGAAAAAGGGGTTTTTTTGTGAAAAAACGGGGATTTGTGTAAAAAAAAGGGGTTTTTGGTGTAAAGACAGGAATTTGGGGGGAGAACAAGGTCTATTTTCTTGGAAAAACATTTTTTTTGTGTTAGAAAAAGTGTTTGTTTTGGTAAAAACAGGTATTTGTGGGAAAAAAAGGGCTATTTTTCGATAAAACAGGTATTTGTTGGAAAAAAGGGGGTATTTTCGTATAAAAACAGGTATTTGGGGGAAAAAGGGGTATTTCCGTTTAAAAACAGGTATTTTGTGAGGAAAAAGGGGTATTTTCTTTTAAAAAGAGTATTTGTGGGAAAAAAGGGTATTTTGGTGTAAAAAGGGGTATTTGGGGGAAAAAAAGGGGGTTTTTGGTGTAAAAACCAGGTATTTGTGGGAGAAAAAAAAAAAAAAATTTTTTTCTGTAAAAACAGGTATTGGGGGGGAAAAAAGGGGTTTTTTCGTAAAAAAACAGGTTTTTTTCTTGGAAAAAAGGGTATTTTCATTTAAAAAAAAAAAAAAAAAAATTTTTTCTCCCACAAATCCCTGTTTTTACACAAAATACCCCTTTTTCCCCAAAAACCTTTTTTTTTACCGGAAATACCCCTTTTTCCCCCCAAAATACCCGTTTTTTTTTTACCCCAAAAAAAAAATACCCCCTTTTTTTTCCCAACAAAAATTCCCCCTTTTTTTTACACGAAAAAACCCTTTTTTTCTCCCAAAAACCCCTTTTTTTTTTCCACAAAAACCCCCTTTTTCACCACCAATACCTTTTTTTAAACAAAAAAACCCCCTTTTTCCCCTACAAAATTTTTTTTTTCCACAAAAATACCCTTTTCCCAATAAAAATTTTTTTTTTAAAACGAATAACCCCTTTTTCCCCCAAAAAATCCTTTTTTTTTTCCGAAAAAACCCCTTTTTTCCCCCAAAATATTTTTTTTTAAAACCAAAATCCCCCTTTTTCCCCAAGAAAAACCTTTTTTATCAAAAACCCCTTTTTCTCCCACCAATATTTTTTTTTACACGAAAATACCCCTTTTTCCCCCACAAATCCCCTTTTTTTTTAAACCCAAAAAAACCCTTTTTCTCCCACAAATACCTGTTTTTAAACAAAATACCCCTTTTTCTAAAAAAATCTGTTTTTACACGAAAATCCCCCTTTTTCAACAAATACCCTTTTTTTTCCACAAAAATGCCCCTTTTTCTACCACCAATACCTGTTTTTACACGAAAATACCCCTTTTTCTCCCACAAATACCAGTTTTTCCACAAAAATAACCCATTTTCTGCAAGAAATACCTGTTTTTAAACGAATATAACCCCTTTTTCTCCAAGAAATACCTGTTGTTATACGAAAATACACCCTTTTTCTCCCACAAATACCTGTTTTTAAACACAAAATACCCCTTTTTCTCCAAGAAATACCTGTTTTTATACGAAAATACCCCTTTTTTCTCCCACAAATACCCGTTTTTACACCAAAATACCACTTTTTTTTTCCCCACCAATACCTGTTTTTACACGAAAATACCCCTTTTCTCCCACAAATACCTGTTTTTACACGAAAATAACCCCTTCTTCTCCCACAAATACCCGTTTTTAACACCAAAAATACCACTTTTCCCCTCACCAAAATACCTGTTTTTACGCGAAAATACCCATTTTTCTAAAACAAATACCTGTTTTTTACACAATTTTACCCCATTTTCTAACAGAAATACCTTTTTTACACGAAAATACCCCTTTTTCCTCCACAAATACCTTTTTTACACCAAAATACCCCATTTTCTCACCAAAATACCTGTTTTTACACCAAAATACCCCTTTTCTCCCACAAAAAATTTTTTTTTTTAACCGAAAATACCGATTTTTTCTCCCACTAATTCCTGTTTTTTACACAAAAATACCCCTTTTTTCTCCAACAAATACCTGTTTTTAACCGAAAAACCCCTTTTTCTCACACAAATACCTATTTTTACACGGAAATCCCCCTTTTTCTCCCACAAATACCTGTTTTTACACGAAAATAACCCTTTTTCTCACCCACAAATACCTGTTTTTAAACCAAAAATACCCCTTTTCTCCCACAAATACCTGTTTTTACACGAAAATACCCCCTTTTTTCTCCCTCCAATACCCGTTTTTCCACGAAAATACCACTTTTTCTCCCACAAATACCCTTTTTTACACCAAAATACCACTTTTTCTCACACAAATACCCGTTTTTACGCGAAAATACACATTTTCTAAAAGAAATACATGTTTCTTCTACACGAAAATACCCCTTTTCCCCCACAAATACCTCTTTTTACACAATATATCCCTTTTTCTCCTTGAAATACCTGTTTTACACAAATATACCCTTTTTCTCCAAGAAAACCTGTTTTTTACACAAAAATACCCCTTTTTCTCCCACAAATACCTTTTTTTAAAACCGAAAAAAAAACCCCTTTTCTCCTCCAAGAAAACCTGTTTTTAACACGAAAATAACCCTTTTTCTCCAAGAAATACCTGTTTTTACAGAAAAACAAACCCCTTTTTCCCCCATGAAATACCTGTTTTTACACGAAAATACCCCTTTTTCTCCAAGAAAATACCTGCTTTTACAAGAATATACCCCATTTTCTAACACAAATACCCGTTTTTTTTAACACCAAAATAACCCTTTTTTCTCCCACAAATACCTGGTTTTACACGAAAATACCCCTTTTTCTAACACAATAACCTTTTTTTTACATGAAAAATACCCATTTTCTGCAAGAAAAACCTGTTTTTTACACGAAAATACCCCTTTTTCTCCCACCAATACCTTTTTTTTTTCCCCGAAAATAACCCTTTTTCTCCACAAATAACCCGTTTTTTTTTACACGAAAAATACCCCTTTTTCTCCCACAAATACCTGTTTTTACACGAAAATACCCCTTTTTCTCCCACAAATACCTCTTTTTACACGGAAATACCCCTTTTTCTCCCACAAATACCCGCTTTTAACACGAAAATACACCATTTTTCCCACAAATACATTTTTTTAAACGGAAAATACCCTCATTTCTCCCAAGAAAAACCTGTTTTTACATGGAAATACTATTTTTTTTTACCACAAAAAACCCGTTTTTAATCGAAAATAAAAACTTTTTCTGCCACAAATACCTTTTTTAACATAAAAGGAATTTGGGGGAGAAAAAGGGTTTTTTTTCGTGTAGAAACAGGTATTTGTGGGAGAAAAAGCGGTTATTTTCATGTAAAAACAGGTATTTGTTGGAGAAAAAGGGGTATTTTGGTGTAAAAACAGGTATTTGTGGGAGAAAAAGGGGTATTTTGGTGTAAAAACAGGTATTTGTTGGAGAAAAAGGGTATTTTCGTGTAAAAAGAGGTATTTGTGTGAGAAAAACGGGTATTTTCGTGTAAAAACAGTTATTTTTGTGAAAAAAAGGGGTATTTTCGTGTAAAAAGAGGTATTTTTAGGAGAAAAAGGGGTTTTTTCATGTAAAAAGAGGTATTTGTGGGAGAAAAAGGGGTATTTTTGTGTAAAAACAAATATTTGTGTGAGAAAAAGGGGTATTTTGGTGTAAAAACAGGTATTGGTGGGAGAAAAAGGGGTATTTTCGTGTAAAAACAGGTATTTGTTGGAGAAAAAGGGGTATTTTGGTGTAAAAACAGGTATTTGTGGGAGAAAAAGGGGTATTTTTGTGTAAAAACAGGTATTTGTTGGAGAAAAAGGGTATTTTCGTGTAAAAACAGGTATTTGTGGGAGAAAAAGGGGTATTTTCGTGTAAAAACAGGTATTTGTGGGACAAAAAGGGCTATTTTCGTATAAAAACAGGTATTTGTGTAAGAAAAAGGGGTATTTTTGTGTAAAAACAGGTATTTGTGAGAGAAAAAGGGGTATTTTGGTGTAAAAACAGGTATTTGTGGGAGAAAAAGGGGTTTTTGGTGTAAAAACAGGTATTTCTTGGAGAAAAAGGGGTATTTTTGTGTAAAAACGGGTATTTCTGTTAGAAAAAGGGGTATTCTCGTGTAGAAACAAGTATTTGTGGGAGAAAAAGGGGTATTTTCGTGTAAAAACAGGTATTTGTGGGAGAAAAAGGGGTATTTTGGTGTAAAAAGAGGTATTTCTGGAGAAAAAGGGGTATTTTGGTGTAAAAACAGGTATTTGTGGGAGAAAAAGGGGTATTTTGGTGTAAAAACAGGCATTTGTGGGAGAAAAAGGGGTATTTTCGTGTAAAAACAGGTATTTGTGGGAGAAAAAGGAGTATTTTCGTGTAAAAACAGGTATTTGTGGGAGAAAAAGGGGTATATTCGTTTAAAAACAGGTATTTCTTGCAGAAAAATGGGTATTTTCATGTAAAAACAGGTATTTGTGGGAGAAAAAGGGGTATTTTTGTGTAAAAACAAATATTTGTGTGAGAAAAAGGGGTATTTTCTTTTTCAAACAGGTATTTGTGGGAGAAAAAGGGGTATTTTGGTGTAAAAAGAGGTATTTGTTTTAGAAAAAGGGGTATTTTCGTGTAAAAACAGGTATTGGTGGGAGAAAAAGGGGTATTTCGTGTAAAAACTGGTATTTGTTGGAGAAAAAGGGGTATTTTGGAGTAAAAACAGGTATTCGTGGGAGAAAGAGGGGTATTTTGGTGTAAAGACAGGTATTTGTGGGAGAACAAGGTGTATTTTTGTGTAAAAACAGGTATTTGTGTTAGAAAAAGTGTTGTTTTCGTGTAAAAACAGGTATTTGTTGGAGAAAAAGGGTATTTTCGTGTAAAAACAGGTATTTGTGTTAGAAAAAGGGTATTTTGGTGTAAAAACAGGTATTGGTGGGAGAAAAAAGTGGTATTTTGGTGTTAAAAACAGATATTTGTTGGAGAAAAAGGGGTATTTTCGTGTAAAAACAGGTATTTGTGGGAGAAAAAGGGGTATTTCCGTGTAAAAACAGGTATTTGTGAGAGAAAAGGGGTATTTTCGTGTTAAAAAGAGGTATTTGTGGGAGAAAAAGGGTATTTTGTGTAAAAACAGGTATTTGTGGGAGAAAAAGGGGTTTTTGGTGTAAAAACAGGTATTTGTGGAGAAAAAGGGGTATTTTCGTGTAAAAAATGGTATTTGTGGGAGAAAAAGGGGTATTTTCGTGTAAAAACAGGTATTTCTTGAGAGAAAAAGGAGTATTTTCGTGTAAAAACAGGTATTTGTGTGAGAAAAAGGGGTATTTTCGTGTAAAAAACAGCTATTTGTGGGAGAAAAAGGGGTATTTTGGTGTAAAAACAGGTATTGGTGGGATAAACTGGGTATTTTCGGTATTTTTGGAATTGCAAATTCTACATCGACGGAATTCCAGATGTATTCCCCCAGCCTGTCTTCTGCTCTTCCAGCCCTGCACTCACCCAGACCCTGTAGGCTACAGCAGATCTGGGCCAGCAGCACAGCAAGCTCAAAGTTCCAGCGAATTCCCCAACTTCCTGGACGGCCCCCAGATCCTGTGGGCACACCAAGTCATAGTGCAACCCCCAAATGCCATTTATTGTTACCCCCAGTATCTCACCTATTGAGTCCCCAGATCTATGTCTCCCCAGATCACCGAGTTCTTAACTCTTATCAGAACTTGTGGGCACACTCAAACCATTATGAGATTCCCCTAAAACATGCTTGAATTCCCAAAATTAAACGATTCCGGACTTCCAAGCCCAGCCCATATTAACAGGTCTCAGCTACCAGAATCCCAAATGCCCCCAGTCTAACATCCCCAGATCCTCGCCAGTGCACCCCATACACTTCACAGTGACACCAAATACCTAATGTTCAGTTCTAACCCTGCCATCCCTCCTTGTACTCCTCAAATCTGTGAACGCACACTGGGACAACAAGTCCTTCCCAAGTTGGAGCACTGGTCAGAGGGCGGTGGGCAGTTGTGCTGAGCATCACTAATTTAGTAAGCATATAAATGTTTTTACCATCGCTGTTATTTCTCTCTTCCTTTTTGGTCTGAGTAAATCCTTTCTATCTCAACCGATGAGTTTTGCATTTTTTTTTTGTGAGTCCCTCCCCAACCCACAAAGAGGGGGGGGGAAGTGATGGAAGGGCTACGTGCTGCTGAGCTGCTGCTGGGTGACAGCACCGCAGTCCTTGTGGTGCCCAAAGTGGGGCCCGAAGGGTGGAGATCCCGACAGCTGTGAGCAGAGCTGTTCCAACACAACTGCTCTCAGCAGTACAGCAGCCTCAGAGCTCCTGCTCACAGCGCTCAGCTCTTCCTTCACTCCGTGCCATCACAGCTCTCACGGCTGTTCCCTTCACTGCGCTGGCGCTGCTTCTCATCTCTGAGGGCTGCCCTGCAATTCTGGGTGCTTCTGTCTGTTTGTCTGCAGCGTGTGCTCGTGTGGCAGAGGCCATGGATGCGATGTGCTCCTTGTGCTCAGCACTGCCATCACTCTGGCACTGCAGGAACCTGACCGCGGGAACTCCTCCCACGGGCACTCTCTGCTCCGCAGAATTACCAATGGTATTACCAATGGTAATACCAAGTGGACCAATGAAACGCATTTTTGTGTGCTTGCTATCTCTCCAACACTTGCAAGACGAGGCTCTTGCCATAACAGCAGAGGCTGCAAAGCACCAGATGCTGTCAGATAACCGGACAGCCTTTGTGTGTCCACCAATGGCACTGCTTCACCGCAAGAACATTTCTGGCACAAACACATTTCTGACCAACGTGTCATTGTGAACTCACTTGTCCACAAGCTTGAGATGCCGCAGCTGCCAACCAGCAGACAGGAAGGGATGCCCAGAGAAGCTGCTTTTTCTGCTGTCTCCTTTTTGCCAGTTGGAAACTTCAGCCATTGGATGAGCAATCTCATCCCCCTTCTGCTCCAGCACTGCAACTCCTCAAAATGGAGCATGATTGCTTTTCTCCCACCACCCCCCTCTCATACATTCCTTCCCTGCTTCTCTCCATTTTCTCTCTTTTCTTTCTTTTACTCTCTTTTCCTCATTTTCCTCCCAGACATCTTTTTTTTTTTTTTTCTTCTTCTGCAGCACCAATAACACAAATGTCCCTGGAAGTAGCACATCAGGCAGTAACACCAGTGTCAAGCTATCCTTTATCCATATCACTCAATAATGGTTACTAGGAAGTCCCCTAATTATGTTGCACAGCAGTTGATTGCTTGCTCTTGGAAAGTTCAGTAAATGGTCTTCTGTTGCTCCTCTGAGTCACTGTCTGACTCTGTTGCCCTGGAGACCCCAGGAAAGCACAGACTATTCTACTGGGGCACTGTGCAGAGAATCTGGCATCCGTTGGGTGACAGCACGCCAGGGCACACACTCGCAGCCCTTGGGGGACAGTGTTTGACACCCTGGATTTGACAGTGAGTGGGGCACCTCAACAGGCTCAGTGTGCAGTGAACACCTCTCCACTTGTCCCACCAGAGGGACCCTATAGTCTAACCACCCCTATGGGCTCACGTTGCCATATCAGGAGGTGACATCACACCATACTCACCCCAAGGGGGAATGAAAGCAATTCTCCAGCCACTCCCTGTCCCAGCTGCAGTCTCGCTGTCCCCAAGCTGCTGCAGCCTCATGGCAACAATGGCGCTGGCCCTCATCCTGGATGAGTGACAATGGGGACGCGGTGCCACGGAGGTTGGAGGCTCTGTATGGAACCAGGACCGTGTCCCTTGCAGGTTGGTGGCTGGTGGGAGCGAGCAAAGCATGGATATGTGAGTATGAGGGCAGAGGGAGAATGGGGAGAGCGAGAGGGGAGCGTGGGTAGGGGCCATGAGAGGGGCAGAGGGGGGTGTGCAGGGACAGGGCTGACTGCTGTCCCCTGTCCCAGAGCCCCGACCCTCCCTGTCACTTCACCAGCCAGGCCACTGTCACCCTGAGCTGCCATCTGCTCCCGGCCAGCTACCTGGGATCGGCTGTACCAGGATGGAGGTTGGACATACAGCAATTACAAGGAGAAGGAGAATAACACTGCTGAGTTGCTCTCGTTTAACGTACAGCAGAAGGATTCGGTGCAGTACGGCTGTTGATATTTGTGCTATTCAGGACATCAGAGACATGTGACCCCGTGGAGCTGGTGGTGACAGGTGAGGGCTCTGGGTAGGCTGGTGGCTCTAGACTGTTCTCACAGAGCAACATCCCATCATTCTATCCTCCCCCCACTCAGATCACAGTTATCCCCTCCTGGCATTTCCCTCGGCCCTGATGAATGTGTGGAGATGGGGACCAATGTCACCATTCAGTGCTGGAACACGGGCTGTAGGGGAGCCATCCTTCTACACAAACATGGGCACTCAGCCCCTGTCCAGCATCAGGACTACAATGGTGTGGGCACGGCCACCTTCAGCCTATTTGCGGTGATCCCAGCTGACGCTGGCAGCTATGGATGCTCCTATCAGCCCACAAGCTCCTTCCTTGTGTCCTCAGCCCTTGGGGACAGCGTGACACTGGAGGTGACACCCACAGCTGCACCCTCAGGTAGGCCAGAGCCCCCATTTCCGTGCTCCTAGTGTCTCTCGTTGCTGGCAGTGTCACTGCATCCCATCCACGTGGAGATGGTGGTCAAGGATGGGGACACGAACACCGCTGGACCCCGCAGGCGCTGAAAGGAATTCCTGTGGGAACCTGGTGCTGTCGGTGATGAGGGGCTGCGCTGCTGCCTTTGTCTTCATCCTCGGCCTCTACTTTTCCTCAATGCCCGCAGACTCATGGTGTGGTGAGATGAGAGTTCTGATGAGGAAGTGGTTCCATGCCTTTGATCCCCCACAGATGCCCTTGGTGTCCTTCTCCTCTCTGTGTGTCCCTCAGGGCCTTCCATCACCCACCCTTCTCCCCTGCCCTCTGAATGCAGATTCCCCTGCAGAAAGCTTGAGGTCCTGCAGCTCCAGGTCAGGGTCTGTGTCAGAGGATCCCAAATCCCATTGCGCACCTTGGGGCCACTGCGAAGCCCACCAAGGAACCCCATTAAAATCCCATTGGAACTCCACGAGACCCCTCCTATGGCTTCACCTAACTTTATGTGTGCTCCCTACATCCAGTCCACGTGGAACCCAAAATCTACACCACCCTCTTGGACACGCCCACGCATATCTGTTCCATAGATTCTCCCATGCATCTTGTGGACAGAGCTGGTGACATTCCCCTGTCCCCTGTGTCCCCAGGTGCTCCTTGGTGAAAGCGAGGGTCTGAACTCTGCTGAGCTGTGACCTCCGACCCACCATGGTCCCCCACCACCTCCCAGCCTCCTGCTATCAATGCTGAGGTGGGCACTGGGGCACCTCACTGATGCCTCCCCTATCCGGGTGCCTCACTATGGCCAGACCCCACATTCCTCTTCAGGGCAACTTGATGCTGAGTTCCTCTCCTCAGTCTCCATGCCCACAAAACCCAGTAGCCCAAATCTAATGCCCCCAAGTCCTCACTGAATGTACTCCAAATGATTTCAATCCCAGCAAAACCTAAATGCACCAAACTCTGCTGCCCACCCTCCGTTCTGCTTTTAGCATCAGTTGGTAGGTGAAGAACAACTGCTTTGTGCAAATCTGTGAAGAAATATATAAACGTAAATATACACATTTCTGAATTTCTGAACCTAGAGGTGTATTTACACCTCAAGAGGAGCAACCTGTGGCACCTACTGACGAGTTAAGGGGAAAGGCTGCAGCACGCGTGTACCTATATTCAACATGGGAAATTAAAAGATGCAAAGCCCAGATAAGAAGCCCAGCGAGCGCCATTTCCTGGCACCGGATGCAGACACCAGTGGGTTGGTCACAAAGCAAGAAGTTGCCCTGGGATTTGTCATTTTGGGGACAGTCTTGTGAACTTGTGATCTATGGATGGGGAAAATAGTAACGTGGATTTCAGGCATTCTGAGAGTGGTTTTTCCTCCTGTTGAGAAGCACGATGGTGAGTGTTGTTTTGGGTGCTGGCTGCTCATTGCAAGCTTGGTTTGGGGGCTTCTTGTTTCAATGTTTTCCCCAGGAAACACCAGCAGTGTTGGTTGTGTTATGGGCTGATCCTGGTTTGTAGTGGGGACAGAAGGAAGGAAGGGATGGGGAAGAAGGAAGCCAGCAAATGTCCAGAGGTGGAATGGATTTGCATCAAACAATTAGCCCTCATCAGGAAACCCTGATGTGAGGAATTGGAAGTTGAATCTGAAATGGTGATAATGCACCCTGGATCCTGGTGGGATGAGGTCTACACAGACCCACGTGCTACCAACATTCATCTGCTCTACACTGGGACCACTTCACAAGGTCTGGAGTCTGTGAAGCTCCCAGCCCACGCTCGTGAGGACCTGCAGACCCTCCACCACCTCCACAAGAACACATGGAGGGGATGTCCTTCTTCCTGTGCCCATCCAACCTCCAGCAGGAGCCCAGCCCACGTGTGCCTGACGCCATCACCTCCTTCTACCAGCTCCTTCCTCACTGGGAACCAGTGCACCAGCCCTGCACGCTGTCCCCCATAGGACGCCAAACACAGGACATGGCTCCAATGGAAATGTCCCACATGGGATGTCACACAAGGTCCCCAACACGTCCAGCCAGCTGTCACCACGCACTTTGGGTACCACACTGTGTCCCCACTGTGCTTTCCTCTGCCATCCCCACCGGGGACAGCAGCAGGGACCTTTGGGGACACAGTGACACCCACACAGACATTTGTCACATGCTAAGGACACACACGTGTGCATTATTTTGTACGCGGATCAGTGTGCACACATGGTGTCACACACACGCAGAGGCAGAGCACTAAGCATGTAGTACACGTGTGTACAGCTCCTGTGCGTGTGCACACACATGTCATACACATGAACAGATGCAGTGGCACACGTGTTGAGGCAGACATATGGGTGTGCACACGTGTGCTGTGATACGTGGATTCCTGGTGGCCTTGGGGTGGCTGGGCACAGATCTGAGGTCCCACAGGTCTGGTGGTTTGGTTTTGGGGTGGATTGCAAAGAGTTTTGGTTTCCAGAGGAATGGTGGGTTGTATTTTGGGGCAGGACTGGGAAGGTTGGAGGGATCCCTCAGGAATGAGGAGTTCCTTTGGGGAGATGGAGAAGAACTCTGGTCCCAAGGCCTGGTTATGGGGCGGTGCTCAGTGCTGTGAGCAGCGGAAAGACGCAGCTGTGTGCAGGGATTGGGGAACAGGGCTCAAAAGTGCTGAGAAAATCATCCGTTTTGGGGTTGATGGGAGATCCGTTTTTTGTCACCATAAACACAGGAGCTGTGAGTTTTCGGATGGAATGGAGAGCGCTGCAGCCGGGCATTGAGCTCAGAACTGTGGCCGTGTGTCTCTCCCAGACTCCGTGAGCCCTCTCTGAGCAGAGAGATACAGCCATCGCTCCACATCTGCCTCATCCATGGCACGGCCCTTTGGGGCACGGACGTCTGTGACAAACTATTGCCAAGGACGGAGCACAAGAGGAGGGAAATGTTATCAGAACTCCCTGACAGACTCCTGAGAGCTCACTAACAACTGCAGCTGCTTCCACTGAGCCAGACTGATGGGTTTGTTTCACAAAAACAAGGGCAAGCACCTCACTAGTTTTATGGGTTTGTTTCTCTCTTTTTTAGTTTCAATAACCAATATTAAAATATATATATATTCAGTGAGTAAGAGTTGAACCACGCCATTACTTCCTGAGGGCTGTTCTGAAAGTAATACCTGCTGATTTATTATTTTGGCCCATGACATCAGAGGTGAATGTTGTTACACACCACTGCAGTGGTATGGGACCTTTTGTGGTGAACTGGGACTGATCCAGGGGTCCCTCAGGGCTGGGGGTGGAGTTTGGTGTGGAGTTTGAGAGTTTTGGGGGTCCTACAGGAGTGCTGGTGGGGTTTGGAGGTGATCTGGGAAGAGTTAGGAGGTCTCCAGGGATGTAAAGTAATCCAGGTGATAAGGATGGATTGTGATGGTAGTTCAGGGATTTGGTGGGATTAGGGACGATTTGGTGCACACCAATGGGGATTTGGGGGGATGTTAAATTTGGGGAGATTTGTGGGACTGGGGGAGCAGTGGGCATCCATGAGACCCAAGCGGGGAACTTGGTGTCTGTTTCCATTCTTGCACTCCAAAAATGAGGCTTCCCACGTAGGGGACATCAGTGGGGTCTCCCAGGGCCCACCTCAGCATAGATAACAGGGGTTGGGGGACCCCAGGGCGGCAGAAGCTGGGGGTGACAGCTTGCAGCTCAGTGTAGGTCAGCCCCTCGTTGTCAGCGGGTGGCACCTGGAGACACAGGAGAACAGCGGGGTGATACCATGGGGTTCCCCAAAGTGTTTGCAGGGAAACCAATCATCTCAGTATGCTGAGTAATAGCCAAGAGAGTGTGCTTGTGGTTCTGGGCTGCACGGGTCAGACTCTGAGGGACGCTACAAGTGTTGTTAGGGGTTCCCAGTACTTGGCTTGAGAGTGCCCATGGGGTCTGGGGATGGCTAAGGGTTTGGGGTGTGCAGAGGCTTAGATTTGGTGTTCCTATGTATATGACATAGGTTGCCCGTGGGGTATTCAGAGGACGTTTAGGGTTTGGAGATCCGACAGGTGGCTGAGATGGGACAGGTGCCCATGGGTCAGAAACCTGGGGTCCAGATGAGTGGTGTTTTCGGTTCAAGTTCTGCGATGTTCACGGAGTCAGTGGTGAGCCTAGGGTTTGGATGTACCCAGGGAACACGGAGGCTGAGATGAAGGATGTGGGGACTCTCCACAACGTGGATTTGTGCTCCCCATGGGTTGGATTTGGGGAGTGTAAACAAAGTTAGAGTAAGCCATGTAGTGCTGGAGGTCCTCTGGGTTCACCATGGGCAGGGTTTGAGGTTCTTTCTATGGTTCAGCTGAGGGGAGCGGGGGTTAGGGGGCAGTTTGGTATTTGAGGTCACCACACACAGACTCTTACCTGGAGCTCATTGGCCTTGGAATTCTTGAGGGACTCACCTGCATCAAAAAGAGGAAAGGGGGACGGTCACGGTTACGGAGGAACTCAGAGGGACACCAGAGAGACATGGAGGGGGATTTACGCAGGATGGACAGGGAAATAGGAACTCCAGGGAATGTACTGGGGTGCAATGCAGCAGTGGGTGCTTGGGGCATCTCTGGGGAATGAAGCCATTTAACCCCTTCCTCACCAGAGCCGGCTGTTGTCTGTATCCGCCGTCTGCAGGCAGGCAGGAGGAAGAAGATGATGAGGATGAGGCCGAAGGCGAGGGCAGCGGCACAGCCCCCTGCCACTGCCACAACCAGGCTCCCACGGGATTCCCCATTGGCACCTGTGCAGTCCGGATGTTTGGGTGATGCCATCCCCAGAAACCACCTCCCTGGGGACGGGATGAGGTGACACTGCCACCCGTGGGTGATACGAGGGACAAACACATGGCTGACTCAGACCTACCTGGATGTGTAGGTGGGGATGTCACCTCAAGTGTCACGCTGTCCCCGAGGGGTGAGGACACAGACGGGTGACCCCTGGGGCGGTAGGAGCAGCTATAGGTGCCGCTGTCAGTGGGGGACACCCCAAAGAGGGTGAAGGTGGCCATTCCTCCACCAATGGGGTCCTGGCGCTGGACAGGGGCTGAGTGCCCACCCTTGTGCAGGAGGAAGGAGGATCCATACTCCCAGTTCCAGCACCGGATGGTGACATTGGACCCTCTCTCCACACGTGTCCCTCAAAGCTCAGAGAAATGCCAGGTGGGGGGTACCTGCGATCTGTGTGCAGGGAGGGGAGAGACGTGGGACAGCACCCTATGGGTACAGCCCAAAGCCCACCATTATCCCCAGAGCCCTCACCTGTCAGCACCAGCTCCACGGGATCGCTCTTTTCTGATGTTCCCAATGGCTCAGACACATGGTACTGGCACCGATACGTCCCTGCATGCTCCCAACGTGCGCTAACGAAGGAGAACTCGACCGCATCCTGCCCCTTGTCCTGGAACTTGTTGTGTGTCCTACCTCCGTCCTGGTACAGCCAGACCCAGGCAACCAGCTGGGGCAGGTGGCAGCGCAGGGTGACAGTGTCCCCCAGGGACACCCCCTGGCTGGGGTGCAGCGACAGGGAGGGTGGGGGCACTGGGACAGGGGACAGCAGTCAGCCTTGTCCCTGCACACCCTCCTCTGCCCCTCTCATGGCCCCCTGATTACCCTCCCCTCCCTCTCTCCCCACTCTCCCCCTGTCCCCATACTCACGTTGCTCTGCCCTGCTCAGTGCCACCAGCCACCAACCTGCAAGGGACACGGTCCTGGTCCCACACAGGGCCACCAACCCCCGTGGCACCGCGTCCCCATTGTCACTCACCCAGGATGAGGGCCAGCGCCATTGGTGCCATGAGGCTGCAGCAGCTTGGGGACAGTGAGGCTGCAGCTGGGACAGGGAGTGGTGAGAGAAAGCATCTCTCACTTCCCCTTTTTCATCAGGATGTTGCAACGTCACCTCCTGGCGTGACAAATTTAGTCCCCGAAGGAGAATCTCTGCGCTCTGATTGCTATGGAGGCATTGGCACTCTGACCGTTACATCTCTCGGTGCAGCTGAGCGATGCGACGAGAAGAAATGGAAATAAGCCTTGCAGTGCTGAGGAGCTTCAGGAGAGGAAAGGGAAGAGAAGAGAAGGAGGTGGAGTGCAGGGAAGAGAAAGAGAGAGACGGGCAGAGGAAGGGATGAGCGCTGTGGATGGCAGCGTTGGTTCAGCCAAAGGGGGGTGGGTGTCCTCGCTCTGTGAGTGTGCCCATCCCAAAGCTGCCAAGTCTGGCAGTGCTGCAGTCCCAGAGCTGCTCCCCAGCATCCCTTTGTGCCCGCTGGGCTGATTGGTGCCACGGCAGCGCTCCCGTCTTGCACGTGTTGGGGACAATGGTGAGCGACACCGCCCGTGACCTCCCACACACCGTGCTGCCCACAGCCATCCTGCCTCAGGGCACAGCTCAGGGCTGTTTCTGAATCGGGTCTTCACCACAAATGAAACCAGAAACACACAGAGAAGACAAAAAGGGAAGAGAGAAATAACGGTGATTTTAATTATAGAGATCTGAATAGATAGAAACCGGTGATGCACAACGCAACTGCTCACCGCACACCGCCTCCAGCAGTGGTTTCTCCCCGCCAGGAAGCTCCTCAGAGCTCACCTGATGCCATATGGTGGGGGAGATCCCTTTGGCACTGCAGGTCAGCTGTCCCGGTTCTGTCCCCTCCCAGCTCCTGGTGCCCCCAGCCCCTCGCTGGCGGCACAGAGCGAGAAGCTGAGAAACAGAGCCATCCTTGCCTCTGTCAGCACTGCTCACTGCAGTCTCCGGCTCCGGATCTCTCTCTACCACTCTCAGAGTTCTGCTTATGAGCCCCTGGGAAGGGGGTGCAGGAGGGTTGTTCTCACGCCGGCGCAGATCATAATATCCGATAATATCTGATATCTCAATCTCACTGACTTTCCTCAACCCTTCTGCCTTTTTCTTCCCCACAGTTCCACTATTTGTACCCTCAATTACACTCACACACACCATTAACCATTACACTCCCACACAACATCCAGCCAGTTTGTCCCACTCCTTCCAAAGCCCACGACTCAAACAATACATTCCCACAGGCACCAGCGCTCGGTCTCACCATTAGAACACTCACTTATAACATCTGGTCCTGTTACATCATTTATGTTCCCGGTTTCTCATGCATTGTTCCCCCAGGCTCACCAGTGACGTCTCTCCACTGACACAGTGGGGTCTTTCTGGCTTTTCTTTTGACTCCCTGTGTCCCATCACAGCTGTTTATCCCGGCTGCTCTTCGGGACTGGTTGAAAATCCCTTGTGTGCTGCTGGGGAATGGAGCCCACCCGCTTCCCCAGGGCACCGAATTCCCTGGGCAAGAGTCGTAACCCACGTCCCCCAGCAACACAGAGTATTTCAAGCAGGGAATGGGATTCCACAAGGAGCACTTTTACAACACAAATGTTGAACAATCACAAAGACAGCAACAATGACTCGCACAGTTCCCATCACCAAGAAAAAGAAAACCGGTGCAGACATTCCCTCCTTCCACAAAGTCCCACTCCTCACTTTCCTGCCCAGCCCCTCCTGGCAGGGCAATGTGACAGCGACCCGTGTCGCCCCAAACTGTAAACGTCCTCCCCAGCACCCACACTGTGCCAGGGCCGTACCCCCCCATCACCTTTCAGGCAGACTCATCGTTTCCATCCCACGCCAAAATAAATCCCCCCTTGGGTGCCTTCAGGGCTGAAGCACAGCTCTTACTGCCGTGCACTCTGCGCCGCCCTGCCTGACTCACAGTGCTTTTCCCCAAGGCCTTCCCCAAAGAGCAGAAGCAGAGACAGAGAATCCAGAGTGAGGGAATGCCTTTCTCCAGAGGATCTTGTCTGCTCCAGCCTGAGAGTTGGAGTCAGGTGGTGAGAAAGGCTGTTCTCAAAGAGTAGAAAAGCTGTTCTCATCATTCACTGACTGTGAATAGTGGATCTATAAAGGATGGACATGGATGCACAAGATGACGGGGATAATTGATAGGGGCTGGAAGGGGAGGCGGGGGTATATGGGGGGATTTATAGGAGATGGGATGGGGGCTAGGGAAATCTGGGGGAATCAATAGACAACTAATAGTGGATCAAATGGTACGTATGGTGCATTCTACAGAGGAATGGAAGGGGAGCAAGAGGACACCAGGGCAGATCTATAGGAGATCAAAACCATTGAAGACATTCCCCACCCAGACTCTCATCTCTCCGTATCCAGAGGCTGCGGGCATCGATGACAAAGAAGATGCCGAGGGCAAAAACGAGGGCAGCAGCGCAGCCCCTCAGCACTGCCACCACCAGGTTCCCATGGGACACCAACTCAGCCCTGTGGGGTGCAGGTATTTGGGTGTCTTCATCCCCAGCAACACCTCCGTGGGGAGGGATGTGATGACGCTGCCACCCATGAGTGACACTGGAGGCACCCAAATAGGGGGGCTGGTACCTACCTGGGGGTGCAGGTGTGGGTGTCACCTCCAGTGTCACGCTGTCCCCAAGGGGTGAGGACACAAAGGGGGAATGCCAGGGGCGGAAGGAGCACCTGTAGGTGCCGGAGTCTGCCAGGGTCACTCCAGAGAAGGTGAAGGAGGCCGTGCCAGCACCATCAGAGCCCTGGCGCTGGACAAGAGCTGAGCGTCCATCCTTGTGCAGGAGGAAGGTGGCCCCATAGTCCTTGTTCCAGCACTGGATGGTGACATTGGTCCTTGTCTCCACACAGAGGGTGACGTTGGTCCCTATCTCCACACATTCCTTGGGGTGAAGGGAGATGTTGGGCGGGGGAAAGCTGTGATCTGCACGAGGGGAGCGGACAGCAATGGGACACGGTCCTGTTGGGAGCGCCCAGTGCCATCTGCTATCCCCAGTGCCCTCACCTGTCAGCACCAGCTCCACAGGGTCACTCATCTCTGATACTCCTCATGAATCAGACACCTGATACTTGCACCGATATGTACCTGCGTGCTCCCGATTTGTGCTCAAGAAGGAGAACTCTACCGTGTCCTGCTCCTTGTGCTTGTATCTGCAGCAATTGAATCCTTCGTGCTGGCGCAACCAGACCCAGGTAGCTGGACGGGGCAGGTGGCACCGCAGGGTGACATTGTCCCCCAGGGACACCCCCTGGCTGGGGTGCAGTGACAGGGAGGGTGGGGGCACTGGGACAGGGGACAGCAGTCAGCCTTGTCCCTGCACATCCTCCTCTGCCCCTCTGATGCCCCCTACCACGCTCCCCTCCCTCTCTCCCCATTATCCCCCTGTCCCCATACTCACGTTGCTGTGCTCTGCTCGCAGCCACCAGCCACCAACCTGCAAAGGACACGGTCCTGGTCCCACACAGGGCCACCAACCCCCGTGGCACCACGTCCCCATTGTCACTCACCCAGGATGAGGGCCAGAGCCATTGGTGCCATGAGGCAGGAGCAACTTGGGGACAGTGAGACAGCCCAGGATGTGTCTGGAGGTCCGCTCTCACTTCCCCTTGGAGACACAATGGCACGACGTCACCTCCTCATCTGACAATTCTCTTCCCCATGCAGTGGCACCATGGGGCCCAGGATGGGATGACACACATGGACTGGTTCATAACCGTTATTGTGGTGTCCCACACAAGCTGTCACCTGTCAGCTGTCACACACTGTGCCCAAAAGGCTGCCAGTGCGTGGCCTTGCTGGGTGTCCCCTTATGAGATGCCAACTGCAGGACACATGGATGCAATGCGGTGTCACACATGGGATGTTACACGCAGTCCCCAACATGTGCAACCTGCACTTAACCCACTGCCCCCGCTGCCCTTTCCACTGCCATCCCCACTGGGAACAGCATCAGGAATCTTTGGGGACACAGTGACACCCACTCCAATATGGGCACATGCTGAAACTAACATGTGCACTGGGGAACACGTGGTCCCACCACCCAGTTCCTCTGCATGCTGCCCTGGGAGGAGCTTTGCCCAGCGTCCCCCGTGGAGGCTCAGAAGCCACCACCTTGCACCTCAAATCTGGAAGGGCAGACGGACAACTGGCTTCAGATGGGGGGAAATCACAATGATCATCTCCAAGAAAACAAAATACGGATCTGTTTTTAAGTAGGAGTCAAACAGTTTTCCCACCCAGTGCATCACTTCTACATCTCAATGAACTTCCAAATCTCAAAGAACAGCTCTGGATGCTACAATGCCTTTTCCAGACCTCAGCACCTCATAACTACCTCTGGATTCACATTTGGATGTGGCCCCCATCCCAGAAGTACCCCAGCTTTATGGGCTGGCGAAGCAGCAGCCACCAGGACAAGGAGGACAACTCACAGGTGAGAGGTGGGAGAGCGGTTCACCCAATTCCATGGATGCCTTTTGCTTCCCCGTGAAAGGCCATCCAGTGTTGGGAGATTCCTTTCTCCTTGTTCTGAATCTCTGGAAAAGAGGAGAGAGAAAAGATCACGGGCTGTTGGGACGTTCCCAGCAAGCCACTCTCGGCAGAACCTTTCCTTCCACCAATAATACAAATGCTCTTTGTTGCCTGCACTCCTTTGGTGCTTGCAGTGTACAGGCAACCACCAAAACCCACAGTCTTTAGGGCAGAGATCCCTTGGTTCTGATGAGAAATTTGAGGAGAGGACACAACGTACCCTCAGGACAACCTTTATCCCACCTCCTCTCCCCAAGACATAAAAGAAGACACCAAAAGTTAGTCCAGGAACCCAAATATTAAGCAATAATCAGTGGCTTTTTGCACATCTCTTTACCAAGTCCACAGCGCTGTCAGACACCTCCAAAGAAACCCCAGGAGCAGAGCAGTTGGATTGGCTGGATGTCCATTGAAAAAAGAGTAGCATTGGCCTCTGTACCCCCATCCACTGCAATGGACACTGAGCACAGAGCTGGGGATGGGACTGGAACAGCTGCACTGGCATTGGTAGAGCAAGGGGGACAAGGACTGTGGGAGATGCGCCTCAACAATTGCACAGTTTGAGGATCGCCAACCAGCGCTGTCCCTAAATGTGTCCTGAAGAGTTCTATTCATCATTCATGGAAGAGAAGGGTTCTCCTGGTTCAACGGATTTCTTGGCTTGGTGAGACTCATGCCAGCATCTCTTCCTGCTTGGACAACCAGCAGAGATGTGACCCATATTTCTCACAATTATCCATGTTGGGGTGAGGCCAGGTGCCTAGATGCCTTAGAGGAAGTGGGGTTGGACTTCTGGAGAAGGATTTTCTGCCCACTGAGATGTCCTACACTGTGGAAGGACAGTCCTTTGGCCTTGGCTGTGTCTTCTTGGCAGCACAGATCCCAGTCTGGGATAGCAGCATTGACCCAAAGGATTTTCTCTGCATGATGGAAACCTCAACACTCACCTGCAGTGGTGATGAACAGGACTGTGAACACCTCTGTCACTGAGAATCAATGGGTAACGCAGGTCCCAGGCTGCATCTCAAGGCTGGAACCTATGCTTGAAGAGACCTCCAGCCCCTCATTGGCCAACAACAAGCTCCAGCTTCCGGGAGCTGACCCAAGAGATGGGGCTTTCCTCCTTTTGCTCAGGGATGAGGAGTTCTGATGCCGTTTCCCACACTGGGACCTCCCCGAGAGCACCAAGTCCCATACCTGAGCACTTGGCTGATGTCTGTGTTTGGGAGGAGAAGGGCAGGCATCATTCGGTGCCCACATTTTTGCTGTGTTGGATGGACATGTTGTCATTTTGGGTGAGACACATCAGTAGGTTTGAATTTAAATGAAGCTCTGGACTAAACTATGACTGAAGTCACTCCATCTCTGGGGCTTCAGCTCTAAAACTGTCTTTATATCCCAACCTCTACTCAGACAATCTGCTGTTTCCTGGTTGTTTTTTTTTTCCTAGAAGGCCGTTTTTTCAGCCAACATGACTTCCCCTTTTCTGTTTTAAGCTTCCTCTTCTGTTCTGCGCACAACACAAACCACATGGTGTGGCACAAACCCTCCTTCCCTCTCTTCCCTCCTCTTCCCATGTACCAAAACAGAAATAATTTCAGAAAACTGTTGGTGGTGAGGGGCTGCGCTGCCGCCTTTCTCTTCATCCTTGGCCTCTACTTTGTCCTCGATGCACGTAGACACGTGGTGTGGTGAGATGAGAGTCCTGGTGAGGAAGTGGTTCAATGCCTTTGATCCCCCACAGATGCCCCAAGGTGTCCTTCTCCTCTACTCCTCTCCTCTACGTGTCCTTCAAGGCCTTCCATCACCCACCCTTCTCCCCTGCCCTCTGGATGCAGATTCCCCTGCAGATGGCCTGAGGTCCTGCAGCTCCACGTCAGGGTCTGTGTCAGAGGACCCCAAATCCCAGTGCGCACCTTGGGGCCACTGCAAAGACCACCAAGGAACCCCAGTAAAATCCCATTGGGACCCCACGAGACCCCTCCTATGGCTTCACCTGAATTCACCTTCACCTAACCTGCTGTGTGCAGGGTTGCCAACCAGCAGACCAGTCCGCCCAGAGCCACATCCAGCCTGGCCTTGAATGCCTCCAGGGATGGGGCATCCTCAACCTCCTTGGGCAACCTGTTCCAGTGCCTTACTACCCTCCGGGGGAAAATCTTCCTCCTAACATCTAACCTAAACCTCCCCTGTCCCCATTTAAAACCATTCCCCCTTGTCCTGTCACCACCCACCCTCACAAGCAGCCGTTCCCCCTCCTTTTTATTCGCTCCCTTCAAGTACTGGAAGGCCACAATGAGGTCTCCCTGCAGCCTTCTCTTCTCCAAGCTAACAAGCCCAATTCCCTCAGCCTTTCCTCATAGGAGAGATGCTCCAGCCCTCTGATCATCTTAGTGGCCCTCATCTGGACCTGCTCCAAGAGCTCCTTCCCATTCTGGGGGCCCCAGGCCTGGACGCAGAACTGCAAATGAGGCCTCACAAGAGCCGAGTGGAGGGGGACAATCACCTCCCTCTCCCTGCTGGCCACCCCTTTTTTCATGCAGCCCAGAACACAGGTGGCCATCTGGGCTGCAAGCACACACTGCTGCCTCATGTCCAGCTTCTCGTCTACCAGGACCCCCAAGTCCACCAGGACCCCCAAGTCCTTCTCCTCAGGGCTGCTCTCAAGGAGATCTTCCCCCACTTTGCCCTGACCCAAGAGCAGCACCCTGCACTTGGCTTTATTGAACCTCATTAGATTTTCACAGGCCCACTTCTCCAGCCTGTTGCCACAGAGTTAACTAGATCAATCTATGCCCATGACAGGGGGGCAATCGGCCCCTGCCCCCTTCCACCCCCCAGCCCCACACAGTGGGAATGGAAAGGGAAAAGGGGTAGGGAGATGGAGCTGGGTTCTAGGAAGGAAAAATAAAACAGCGTCAATGATCTATGGAAGATGGGCACTCAGCCCCTATCCAGCACCAGAACCCCAGTCGTGGGGGCACAGTCACCTTCACCCTCTTTACGGTGACCCCTGCTCACTCCGGCACCTATAGGTGCTCCTATCACCCCGGGGGCTTCTATGTTCTTTCCTCACCCCCCTGGGGACAACGTGACACTGGAAGTGAATTCCGAACCTGCACCCCCAGGTGGGTCTGAGCCCCCATTTCCGTGTCCCTGGTGCCTCTCGTTGCTGGCAGTGTCTCTGCATCCCATCCTCGTGGAGGTGATGGCCGGGGATGGGGACACGCACACTGCTGGGCCCCACAGGTGATGAGAGGAGGTCCCGTGGGAACCTGGTGGTGGCAGTGGTGAGGGGCTGCGCTGCCGCCCTCGTCTTTGGCCTGGGCCTCTACTTTGTCCTCGATGCCCGCAGCCTCTGGATACAAAGAGATGACAGCCCTGGTGGGGAAGACAGCTGAATCACTTTGACACTCAACAGAACGCCTACAGATCACATCTAAGTATGTTCCGCTTCCTCTTGATGGTGTATATACCCTCCGATCTCCCTCCCATTCCTTTCAATCCCCATACCTCCCTCCAGCTGGGTCCTTCCTCATCTTCCATCCCATATAGGTGGATAAATCCCCTTAACGTTACCCTGCCTTCACTTCCATGCACTGTTGATACCCCTTGTGCTCCTTGGTGTTCTCCATCCATCCCACTCTCCTCCCCATTTTGATGCGGATGCCCCTCCCCCAGGATAAGTCCATTCAGTTCCAGGACAATGAGTCAGGGAAACCCTAAACCAAACCTGCCCCTTGGGAACTCCCATACCCCACCTGGAACTCCAAACCCTGTCCACGTGGATCCCAAGGGACTTCCAGCTTCATATGACTTACTCTGTCTTTATGTGCATCCCCAAATCCAGCCCAAGGGATACCAAAATATATATCAGACAAATTCCACATGTAATCCCCCAGCCCCTGGTGCCCTTCCAGCCCTACACACACCCAGACCCTACAGGCACCCCCAGAATTGAGAATATAGCGCCTATGTAGATCGCAGACAGCACAAAGCCCCAGCGAATGCCCAGATCTCCTGCACAGCCCCCAGATCCCATGGGCATCCCCAGTCCATAGTGGAACCCCCAAATGCCATGTAGGGCCCCCAGTATCTCGCCTATTCAGTCCCCAGATCTATGTCTCCGCAGACTCCCAAGTCCTTCACACCCCTCAGAACTCACGGGCACCCTCAAACCATAAGGAAACATCCCAAAAAGACGATTGGATCCTTGAAACTAAGGGATTCCAGATTCCCAAGTCCACGTCTCCTGTTGACCAGTCTTAGCCACCAGAATCCCAATTGCCCCCCAGTCTAACATCCCCAAATCCTTACCAGTGCACCCCATACACTTCACAGTGACACCAAATACCTAATGTTCAGTTCTAACCCTGCCGTCCCTCCTTGTACTCCTCAAATCTGTGAACGCACACTGGGACAACAAGTCCTTCCCAAGTTGGAGCATTGGTCAGAGCTGACCTCTCCAACACTTGCAAGACGAGGCTCTTGCCATAACAGCAGAGGCTTCAAAGCACCAGATGCTGTCAGATAACCGGACAGCCTTTGTGTGTCCACCAATGGCACTGCTTCACCGCAAGAACATTTCTGGCACAAACACATTTCTGACCAACGTGTCATTGTGAACTCACTTGTCCACAACCTTGCAGAAATATCTGGGTGGTTGAAGTCCCCCATCAGGACAAGAGCCCGTGAGCAAGAAGCCTCCCGCATCTGAAGCAAGAAAGCCTCGTCAACAGTCTCCCCTTGATCAGGCGGCCTGTAGTATAGTATAATCCTAGCACCAGCTGGCCTCTGTTAGACCCATCCCCAATTCTAACCCACAGGCTCTCAACCTGTTCCTGATGGTTTCTCAGAGGGAGCTCCTCACAGTCTATCCACTCTTTGACATAGAGGGCAACACCCCCACCCTTCCTACCTCGCCTATGTCTTCTAAAGAGCCGACAGCCTTCAGTGGTGGTATTCCAGTTATGGGAGTCATCCCACCATGTTTCCGTGATAGCAACAAGGTCATAACTTCCTAAGCACATCATGGTTTTCAACTCATCCTGCTTATTTCCCAGGCTGCGTGCGTTGGTATAAAGGCACTTCAGCTGGGCTTTCCATCTCACCGCCTCTATAGAGGATCTAGGTTCCCCTAGAACACAGCATCCCCAACACTCCCCTGCCCCACTCCATCCCTTCGTACTTCACCATCATCGCCCATCAAATTCGGTACGAGCCCTCGAACGCTCAACTCCAGAGACCCTGATTTTGCCCCCTTCATACCTAAAGACCTTTCAATGAGTCCTGCTCAACAACAGGCCTGCACTGGTGCCAGGAAGCAGCCTCAGCACCACTGTCAGTTCCTCTTGTGGACGTGACTCTGTTACATCACCTTCTGATGTGGTATTTGTGGTCCCCAGGGGGTGGTGGTACTGAGGGCACCCCGTGGCTGACGCACACAGAGCCGTGCACACATCCTCCACTTGTGGTGTCCCACACAGGCCGTCACCCTTGCATGCCTCACGCTGTCCCCAAAGGGCTGCCACTTTAAAGCCCTCTCAGGGAACCCTGCCTGTTCCTGGTCTGAGAGCTGCTTCCCCCTTTCAGACAGGAGGGATCCATCTGCAGCCATCAGCCCAGCACAGAGTACAGTGCCCTGTGCTCAGAAAATAAATAAATAAGTAAATTTCTGTGGTGGCACAAACCTCTGAGCCACATATTTATCAGACGTGTTTCCCTGACCTCTCAGTATCCCTCACTGCCACTGAGGGGACAGAGAAGAGCTCCACCTGTACTCCCATTCCTTCCACTGACCAGCCAGGTGCCCAGAAGAGCCTTTGCATGGCCCTCAGGCTTCTCTCAGTGAGTGCATCACTGCCGGCCTGACCCATCAGTAAGGGAGAACAACCAGAGGGCTGAACCAGAGCAGGTAGTCTCCTGCTGATGTCCTGAGCCAGGCCCCAGAAGGGCAGCACGCATTCCTGCAGGTAGGATCTGGCCAACGTGTCAGAGCTTCTGTTCCCCTCAGAAGGAGTCCCCTGTGACAGCCACCCTTCTTTCCTTCTGTCTGAAGGCAGTCTGGAGGCACGGAACTGACAGCCTTGCCCAAGGCAATGATTTGGGTGCAGGATCAGGCACTCCCTGCTGCTGCAGACCTGCATGGCCGTGTTCTCTAGAGGGTGGAGGGATGCTCTTCCCTCCTGCTTGCCCTGCCCAGTGGGGGTACTGAGGGCATTGGAGATACCGGGGACATTGGGGGAACTGGTAGACACTGATGGATATTGAGGGCATTGCAGACATGGGGGCACTGAAAGAACGGGGAGCACTGGAGAAAAAGCAATGCTGGGTCAGATCCGTTGGTCCATATTGACGACAGCCCCATTGGACATTGGGGACAACGTTAAGTCATGCTCACGGTACTGCATTGACAACACTGATCAAATCTATGGGTCTTTATTGATCCCAACCCCATGGGACAACCCAACACTGACCAAGAATTCGTTGGCCCACAAACACTGGACACATCCTTGGGACCGCTTTGACATCGGACCCATCCCCATTTCTGATCTCCCACCCCATCAAACCCACTCCAGTCACAACAACCTCATTTACCCCATAACTTCCTCTTGCTTGGGGCTCACTCCCTCCGCCCATACCAACCCCAAAACCCACACACTGTGCCCCGAACCGCCCCCACCACCCCACTGACCGCCCTCCGCACAGCACTGGAGGAGAAATAGAAGATGAAGGGGTCGAGCGCGGGGCTGAGGGTGGTGAGGAGCAGAGCGTAGGGCCTCCACGTGGGGCTGCGCTGCTGCACAAAGCCCACCACATGCGAGAGGTTGTAGGGTCCAAAGCAGATGACAAAGTTGGCCATGGTGGCCACGGCCAGCCCCACGGTGCGGTACTTCTTCTGCAGTGGGATGTGGGGTCGGGTGAGGAGGGCACGGATGATGCAGACATAGCAGAACACGGTGATGGCAAAGGGGAGGAGGAAGAGGACGAGGAAGAGCACAAGGCGCAGCGGGAGAACGAAGCGCAGCTGGGTTGGGGAGAAGTCATCGTAGCAGTGGTAGCCCATGTGGGGTTGAGTCTTAGAAACATTCTGGGAGATCCATGGGGTGGTGGTGGGGATGTGGGGTGTGTTTGTGTTTGTGCAGTCAGAGAATTGGAGGGTGGAGATGTTGAGGTCAGTCTTGGGGCTGGAGATGCTGTAGATGTCGGCACCGCGGATCTTCGATCCACCGGGAGTGGTGATGTCAGCAGTGGAGCTGCTGGGGGCATCGGTGTCAATGCCGTTAGGTTTGGTTAACCCAAATCCCCCAAGGTCAAACCCACTGACCCCAAAAGAACGGGGGTTGTTCATCTTCAGGACAGTGGGGTCAACATGATTGGGGTCGTCCGTTCCAGATCCCCAGGTCTTGATCCCATTGAAGCCAAAACCACGTTCCCCATCAGCCTCAGACCCATTGACCCCAAACTCTCTGTGATGCTCCGCCACAAAGACGATGGAACAATGGGACAATGCCACCACCCAAAGGACGGCGCTGGTGGCCATCGTCCGCCATAACCTCCGGCGCCGGTTGTAGCGGTGTGGGAACACGACCCCAAAGTAGCGCTCCACACTGAGGGCAGCTATAAAGAGAGTGCTGAGGTAGATGCTGGAGTAGAAGCAGAAGTTTGCAATGGGGCAGAGCGCTTTGGGGAAGGGCCACACCATCATGGCTGCCTCTTCAGCCATCTTGAATGGGAGGAAGAGGAGGACAAGGAGGTCGGCGGTGGTGAGGTGGAGGAGGAGGAGGTCGGCAGCGGTGAGGTGGGGATGAGGACGGTGACATCGGATTTTGATGAGGAGGGTGAGGAGGGTGAAGGCGTTGGCAGGAAAACCCACAGTGAAGGTCAGCGCGTGGATGGCTAAGACGAGCATGGTGAGAGGAAGGCTGTGGGACACAGGGCACAGAGCTGTAGGGTAGGCTATGGGGACAGACTGGAATGGGACGTGGTCTCAAAGTGGGGCTATGGGACGGGCTAAGGGGTGATATGAGAGCTATGGGTTGGACTACGGAGTCACGGGGCTATGAGGCAGGGATATGGGGCACAAATCGGACTGTGGGTGATTTGTCAATTTCTGGAGGTGTGGGACTGGAAATGAGGATATGGGGTTGGATGCGGAGCTATGGGGCATGATACGGGGCAACAGGGAGAGGTATGGGGCTATGAAATGTGATATGGGCTGTGGGAAGGTATATGTGGTCCTAGTAGTCCCAAAGATAGGAAAGATGAGCACGGCAGGAGGAAGGCTCCAGGGCTGTGGGACATAAAGCTGTGGAGCAGGATATGGATCTGTGGGGCAGGACATGGGGTAAGATTTCCTGTTATGGGGCAGGACATGGGATTATGGGCAGGATATGGGCTCATAGCATTCCCAAAGCAATGAGGATGAGGATGGAGGGAGGAAAGGCTGTGGGGCTGTGGGGCACAGAGCCATGGGACTGAATATGGAATCACGGGGCTGTGGGGGAGGAACACGGGGTGACGTGGCTATGGGGTACGATGTGGAGTCATGGGGTTATGAGGTGAGGCCCCACAGCTTCCTCCACACCCAAAGGAGAGCGCTGCCCCCGTATGGATTTCATGTGGTTGATTAATGCATTTCCTGCTTAGGGTGAGGAGAAGAGGAGGGGCAGGGCACTGAGATTCCCCATCTGATAACCCAGAACTGTCCCCAAATCCCACAGCTCTCCCAGAACTCCCCACACCTCATAACTCACCAAACCCACATCCCCCCAAAACCCTCCCCATACCCCACAACCCCATGTGCTGCCCCGTAGCGCCATGACCCCACAACCCTCACCGCGCCTCTATATCCAGTCTGGCTGCCCCATATCCAGCCCAGTGGCCTTATATCAAGATACACAGCACTGTGATCTTATATCCCAACCCATAGAACCACAACCCCACATCTTGCCACATAGTCCATGACCCCATATCCCTCCCGATAAGCCCATGACTCTCCATCTTTCCCATTGCCCCACTATTGCCTCACATCCCTCAGCCCCCCAGGAGCCCAAGTGTGCTCACCTCCTCTGTTCACCTCTGTGTCTGTGGGGAGCTGGGTCCCGCCCCATAGATTAAGTGAGAAACTCACAGGGGTGGGGCCACATTTGGGGGCCACCCCTGCAGAGGCCCTTTGTCCTTTGTGATGGGGTGGGGACACCCCTTAGGGTAAGGGACACTACTGGAGGGTGAAGGGACATATTGGGGGGGAGAAAAAAGTGTGTGTGGGGGTACACTTTTTGTGGGACACCCCAGAGATGTGTGGGGTGGGCACAGGGGGGCAGTCACCTCACGGGGATGTCCCACAGGTCAGCAGTGACATTGGAGGAAATCTGGTGTTTCCTGAACGGCAAACCTCTGCTGTGAGGTGGCGGGGAGTCCCAGAATTGGAGTAAATGTACAAAAAAAGGAGGTATAGTGCTGTGGGGCCGTGTCCCATCACTGTCTTCTCTCTACACGTAGATCCAAATACCCTCCATCCAGCATTTCTCTGAGCCCTGAGGATCATGTGGAGGTAGGGACAAACATCACCATCGGGTGCTGGGACCAGGATTATCAGGGCACCACCCTCCTGCACAAGGATGGGCGCTCAGCCCCTATCCAGCACAGGAACCCCAGTGGTGGGGGCACGGCCGCCTTCACCCTCTTTAGGGTGACCTCAGCCGATGCTGGCACCTACAGGTGCCCCTTCCGCGTAGCAGACACCAATCTTCTGTCCTCACCCCTTGGGGATGGTGTGACGCTGAAGGTGACGCCTGGACTTGCACCCCCAGGGAGGTCAGAGCCCCCCATTTGGGTGCCCCTTGTGTCACCCGTGGGCGGCAGTGTCTCCACATCCCATCCCCAGGGAGTTTCTTCCAGGGATGCAGTCACCCAAACACTCACACCCCACAGGTGCTGAGGATTCCCATGGAATCCGCTGGTGGTGATGGTGAGGGGATGTGCTGCTGTCTTTGGCCTCGGCCTCTTCTTCCTCCTCGACGCCCACAGCCTCTGGATACACAGAGCTGACAGTACTGGTGATGTCAGTCACCACCTGATGCCTCTCCCTCAGTGAGCTGCCGGATACGCAGAAGGATTTCAGCCATCGTCCAGGCGAGCACAGCGTCACCTGGCTGCTGCCACGCTGGGATAACGAGGTCCACAGCCTGGATTTAGCAGGCATGGAAGCCAGACAGCTGCGATCCCTCTCTGGGGAAGAGGGCGCTGACAAAGCCGTGGCAAACATGACAGTGCTCTCCCTCTCTGGACACCACTGCTGTCAACTGTGAAGGAGAGTTTTTCCCACAGGGACGATCCCACGTGTCAGCCAGGGAAGTGGAGCAGCATGGAAAGGGGGATCCAGTGTGAGAGGGAATGAGCTGTGCTGGAGGTGGTGTGGGATGGGGACCTGAACGACGACCAATTCTCCCAACATCCAGACCCAACAGATGTGTGGGGTGGGTACGGGGGGCAGTCAACTCACGGAGGTGTCCCATAGGGCAATTCTCCCACCCCATCCAGTGTCAAACGTGGTGGAAGTTTGATTGGAGTTCACCATCATCGTATGGCAACAAACAGACAGCAAGGACCTGGAAATTTGGAGAGGAGCAAGTGGTGGAGAAATTGGCTGATCAACTCCGGCAATACCAGTTCCACCAACCAGGTGGAAGAAAGGCACAGTTGGGTTCGTAAAGAAGTGCCGTATCTGGGAGGTTCCAAAGGTTCACCTTTCCCACAACTCACCGAGTGGGACGGGGCATTTTACTTGGCATCAGGGGCAGAACGCCCTCAATAAAGAGCAAGAGGAATCTAGAAGGGCTATAATCCAAGTTGAGAAAGAAGGATTCTTGTCTGGACCACGTCTGAGTTCTCTGGCAGTGCTCATGTCCACTCGAGTTCAGCCTGATCAATAGTGCAGAATGGATACAGGACTTGCCAAAAGGACACTGATGGAGACCTGGTAAAGGCAAGGCCATTGTTTGTGGAGTATGAGGTGCTGCAGTGATAGCAGCGCAGGAAGATGGACGTGTTGTGCACCAAACTGAATGAGGAACTGAGTCAGTGAGAGCGGTGATGAGGAGTTTGCAAGCTGAACTGGAAGTTGAGCCAAAGGTGTGCTTGCGTGCAGAGACAGCACAGCACAGTTGGCGGACCCTCTGCACGAGGGTTCGATGTGCTCGCAGAGTGCACGGTTTTTGTACTTGTTTTCATGGTTGCCTTTCGATCTGAATTGTGAGAACAGCTTTTCCGCACTGTGAGAACAACCTTCCGCAGACCTGGAGCAGATTCAAGCTGAAGAACAGCCTCCATTTAGGAAGCTGAAGAACAAAATGCCGAGGCTGCAAAACTTGTCGTCAAGTGAAGATAAGGAAGTCGAATAGATGTCCTGTTGTTGAAGATAAGGCAGCAAAACAGATGGCTCAACTCAGTGTAACATCAGTGGGAACAGGTTCGTTCTGCCCCCCTTGTAGGGCAAGAAATTCACAAGAATAATTACCAGCCTTCTTCCCCCGTGGTTTCCAGGAAGGCAGTGAGATGGTGAGGGGAGGACGTTCCTTCTCTTTCCTCTATGCCCAAACTCACCGCACAGTTACGAGATATTTTCCCTTCGCTTTGGTGTGGTATATTCCTCTTGATTTCTTTTATGTTGTGTTACATCACATTCCTTTACCATTGTGAGTAAAATAGTTTTCTCCTTATCTCAATCAGGTAACTCCTCCTTCTCACCTGCCTGATGACTTGCTGAGGACGAAGATGCAAGGATGGGAAGAGCCTAGCTCCTCCATGTCATGGACAGAAGTCTTCCTTTCCTTTCCTTTCCTTTCCTTCCTTTCCTTCTTCCTTTCCTTTCCTTTCCTTTCCTTCCTTTCTCCTTCCTTTCCTTTCCTTTCTTCCTTCCTTTCCTTCCTTCCTTTCCTCTTCCTTCCTTCCTCTCCTCCTCTCCCTCCTCTCCTCTCCTCTCCTCTCCTCTCCTCTTCCTTCCTCCTCTTCCTCTCCCTCCTCTCCTCTCCTCTCCTCCTCTCCTCTCCTTCCTCTCCTTCCTCTCCTCTCCTCTCCTCTCTCTCCCTCTCCCTCTCCTCTCCTCCCTCCCTCCCTCCCCCTCCCCTTCCCCTTCTCCCTCTCCCTCCCTCCCCTCCCCTCCCCTTCCCTCCCTCTCCTCCCTCCTCCCCTCCCCTCCCCTCCCCTCCCTCCCCTCCCCTCCCCTCCCCTCCCCTCCCCTTCCCTCCCCTCCCCTCCCCTGGCTGGGGGTCTAGCAGATACCCCATGCACAGGGACTGGGATTCCCAAGCTGGGTCTGGGGGCTCAAGGGGCAGACTGGCATTTGGGGTTGGCTGACACAGACACTCACCTGGAGCTGCTCGGCCTCTGGCCTTCTGGGAGGTGCACCTGCATCAAACATCGGAGGGGATAAATGCGCGTGCGATGGGGGGCACCGAGGGACATTTGGGGTGTGTATAGGGGATGGAAGGGGAGCTTGAAGACAATGGGGGGATCCCTAAGAGATGGAAGAAATGCAGCCCGTTCCCCACCATGGCTCTCATCTCTCCACACGCAGCGCCTGCGGGCAGTGCGGAGGAAGACCACAATGAGGACAAGGATGAAGACAAGGGCAGCAGCACAGCCCCTCACCACCGCCACCACCAGCTTCCTGTCCAACTGCTCCGTGCCACCTGCGACGTCCGGGGACAGGAGTGACATGCAGCCCTTGTTCATCACTGCTGGCAATGCCCCGCCTCTGGTGGAGCTGTGCAGAGAAATGGGGCTTTGTTGCTGAGAAGGCGTTCTGTCAGTCTGCGGCACTGCGCTCCCTGCAGCCGTGCTCATTCCCATGGAAATGAGCCGGAGATTTTTTTTTCAGACCAGTCCCCCATCCCTGTTGCCCACCAAGGCACTCAACACAGCCCAGGCGTGGGCCGGAGTTGTAGGCCCATGGCATTATGCTGTGGGGCTGCACCACCCCAAATCTATAGGGAAATACAGGGGAAAGGGTTCAGGATGTCCAGAGGAGGATGTGGGGTCTCCAAATCTTTGGGGTGAGCAACGAGAAGGGGTTTTGGAGTGCGTATGAGGGTGTGCATCTCCAAATCTATGGGGTGATCAATGGGGCTGGGCCCCACTTTGTGCCCCACATCTCCGGACGTCCTTTTTTTGTACATTTATCCCACCTTTGAAACTTCCCCCCACAACACAGCAGACGTCTGCGGTCACTCAGGAAATGCTGAATTTCCTCCAATGTCACCACAGCCCGATATGAACCCCCACCCTCCCCCCCCGCTTAGATGATTGCCCTGCTGGTCCCCACATTACACAACCCTGGGGAGCTCCCCAAAAAGTGGACCCTCACAGTTTTTTCTCCCCCAAAAATGTCTCCTCCGCCTCAAGTACTGTACCTTATCTTAGGGGGTAGATTTGGGTTCACTGGGATTGAGACTGGGGAATCCAGGATACACAACCAGAATGGCATTGACCACATTGGGCAGAAGATGAGCAAATCCCGTTGTTTTGGGTTCAGTGTGTTTGACCTTGGGGGATTTGGGTTAACCTATTGGCACTGACACCGACGTCCCAACACCTCCACTGCTGACATCGCCACTCCCCATTTCCCCCTTTCCCCTTTCCCAGGGCATGGCTTCACGGGTCCCCCCACCACACCAGTGAAAGAATCAGACCGAACCGACCTGTGAACCATCCATATGACCATCATCGTGACTCCTCTCTTCCTTTTCTACCCTATTAAATTAGTTTTTATTGCAACCAGTGAGTTCTGCATTTTCTTGGTTAGTTCTCACCCAGTGCACCAAGAGGGCGGTCAGTGAGTGAAGGGCTGTGTGGTGCTGAGCTGCTGCCAGCACTGCAGTCCTTGCGGTGCCCAACGTGGGGCCCGAAGGGCGCAGATCCCAGTGCACCAATGAAGCCATGTGTGCTATGTTTGGCGTCCCATGGGGGACAGCAGACGAGGCCACGTGCTGACAGAACTTTGTGGACAGTCTGTGACACTCGAGGGGTGATCACCTGAGTGGGACACACAAAGAGGGTCTGTGTGCAATGCTGTGTGTGTGTGTGTCAGCCAACAGGGGACAAAGCGGTGTCACCACAAATGGGGGAAATGCGTCACGAGGTGGAGATAGCACGTCATCCTGTCCCCAAGGGGAAATGAGATTGCCTCTCCGGCCACTCCCTGTCCCAGCTGCAGTCTCGTTGTCCCCAAGCTGCTGCAGCCTCATAGCACCAATGGCGCTGGCCCTCATCCTGGGTGAGTGACAATGGGGACGTGGTGCCACGGGGGTTGGTGGCCCTGTGTGGGACCAGGACCGTGTCCCTTGCAGGTTGGTGGCTGGTGGCAGCGAGCAGAGCACAGCAACGTGAGTATGGGGACAGGGGGAGAGTGGGGCCAGAGGGAGGGCAGCGTGGTCAGGGGGGCATCAGAGGGGCAGAGGAGGGTGTGCAGGGACAAGGCTGACTGCTGTCCCCTGTCCCAGTGCCCCCACCCTCCCTGTCACTGCATCCCAGCCAGGCGGTGCCCCTGGGGGACACTGTCACCTTAAGGTGCCGCCTGCCCCGCGTGCGAGCCTGGGTCCAGCTCTGGTTGAATGGAACTCTGAGGTCCGACAAGGAAAAAGACAAGGAGCAGGATACAGCTGAGTTCTCCTTTGCTGTCACAAAGCTGGAAGATGCGGGGACGTATCAGTGTCGGTACCAGGTGTCAGAGCCACTGTGGACATCAAATAAGAGTGAGCCCGTGGAGCTGGTGCTGACAGGTGAGGGTATTGGACACCATGGCTGGCTTGATCCCACAAGGCCAAGTCCCATCTCTTCTCCTCCCTGCACACAAACCGCAGCTTCACCCCCTCAGCATTTCCCTGAGCCCAGGGAACGTGTGGCAATGGGGACGGATGTCACCACCCAGTGCTGGAATGGGGGTTATGGTGGCACATTCCTCCTGCACAGAGTTAAATGCTTGGCCCCCGTCCGGCGTGAGGATCCCACTGGTGGGGCACGGCCACCTTCACCCACTCAGGGAGGAACGCTGCCTCTGCCAGCACCAATACATCATCCCACAACCCAAGGACCACAGCACAGAATTAGCCCGAGGCCCACATTTGCGTGCTCCCAGTGTCACCCGTGGGTGGAACTGTCCCTGCATCCCTGCCCTGTGATGGGGACACCCAAACACTCGCACCCCACAGGTGCCAAGGTGGCGTCCCATGGGAGCCTGGTGGTGGCGGTGGTGAGGGGCTGTGCTGCTGTCTTCGTCTTCAGCCTGGGCCTCTACTTCGTCCTCGATGCCCGCAGCCTCTGGACAAGCAGAGATAGGAGCCCTGGTGAGGAAGGGCTTAAAAGGTTTCCATCCCCTATCGATGCCCTCAAGTGTGCTCTGCCCGTCCTTTCACCCCCCTTTGATCCCTTACAGACCTTTATGCTATATCTTGAGACACACCCGTAACCCCCACTCTTCTCCTTCCCCTTTTTGATGCAGGTGTCACCCCTGAAACGCCCAAGTCAGTGCAGTTCCAGGTAAGTGTCTGGGTCAGTGGACCCCAAATCCCATCATCCCTCTTGGGGCCCGCACGGGACATCACTATGCAGACCCACACCCTTCCCATCAGGCCCACAAACGACCCCCAGCCTCACATGGCTTACTCTGACATTTATGTGCCCCACCTGTATCCAGCTCATGGGAAATCCAAACCTGCATTGCGGGGACCCTCAGCCCACAAACCTAAGTCCCCAGACCCACAGAAGCCCTCCAAGACTTAATCAGCCCCCTGAACATATAGGGACATACAACTTGAGTAGAGGGGCCCTAAATGCACCCACACCAAATCCCCATGACTAACCTATGGGGAACACAAAAAAGAGCCCCTGTATTCCCCCAGTCCCTAAATATATCCAGACCTTATGGGCACCCCAAAACCATAGCTGGGCCTCAAATATCCTCCTTGTGGACCCCAAATCTCATCACCCTCCCAGAACTGCAGACATTCTCATGATCACATCCTTACCTCATACCTCACATACCTACACCAGAGGCCCACCCTCCACCCACCCATCTTGGGGACCCCCGTGGTAGCACCCCACTCCTCTTTCTCCAGGTGACCCCCAGGGACAGCGAGGATCTGACCTACACCGAGATGCCAGCTGCCATCCCGTGCTCCCAGACTCCCAGTTCCCACACTGCCCCCAACCCCCCGTTATCTACACCACAGTGAGCACTGGGGAATTACCTGATGGGCCTCCCCAGGTCTCTCTTCCTTTTCGGTCTCAGTAAATAGATTTTATCTCCACCGATGAATTCTTCCTCATTTTCTCTTGTTCTCTCCCCACACCCACTGGGAGGGGGCCAGTGAGAATAAAAGCTGTGTGGTGCTGAGCTGCTGCTGTGTGACAGCACTGCAGTCCTTGTGGTCCCTCCCTCCCTCCATGAACAGGATGCGACACTCATGCAGTTCAGCTGTCAGATCCCCTCAGTGTGGGAAGGTCAGGAGGTGACCTCTCAGCTCTACCCCAGGAAGGCTCCATGCCAGGAGAGGTCCGAGCAGGGACAAGCCATGGCTGCCTGGGCAATGCCAGTGCTGGGCTGCTCCCCTGCTCCTGAGGAGCTGAAAAGGTGCACTGGGTGCCCTTCCCTACTGAGAACTGGTTGGGCTCAGGACCACCCAGTGTGTGCTGTGTTGGGAGCAGCACTGCTGACAGCCCAGGAGAGGCACCGCAGTCAACACCCAGCTGATGGAAGGCTGAACTCCTGGCAGGAACCACTGACAGCCCTGCAGAGCCAATTCCCTGCTGAACGGAATGCACTCAGCGACACTGTGTGGTGCTGTCAGATCCACCAGATCAGGAAATCATTCTGTGGCCTGAATTAGAATGACAGGAAGAAGGGATGGACTCCTCTCCTCTCCTCCCTCTCCTCTCCTCCCTCTCCTCTCCTCTCCTCCCTCCCTCGCTCCCACTTCCATCCCCCCCCATCGCCTCCGCACCCCTCTCTCCCTCCCTCCCTCCCCCTCACCTCCTCCCTCGCGCCCTCTCCTCCCTCTCCTCTCCTCCGCTCTCCTCACTTCCGCTCCCATCCCTCTCCACCCCCCATTCCACTCTCCTCCCCATCTCCTCCTCCGACCTCTCTCCTCATCCTCCTCCATCACTCTCCTCTCCCCCCATCTCTCCTCCACCCATCTCTCTTCACTCCATTCTCTATCCAGCTCCCACCTCCTCACCCCTCTCCCTATCCATCTCAGACCCCGTCTCCTCTCCACCTGTCTCCCTTCACCTCCATCTCCTGCCAGCTCCCTCTCCATCCGCTCCCCAGCCTCCTCCGCTTTCCTCCTCTCCTCCAGCTCCCTCTCCCATCTCCCCTCCCTCCTCTCCTCCGCTCACTCTCCTCCCTCTCCTCCTCACAGTCCTCCTCTCCCTCCACACCCTCCCCACACAACTTCCTCTCCCCTCCTTCTCCTGCACCCCCACTCTCCTCTCCTCCTCTCTCTCTCGCTCTCCATTTCTCCCCTCCTCCCTGCAACCCCCCATCACTCTCCGCTCTCCTCCCTCCTCCTCCTCCTCCCTCCCTCCTCCTCTCCTCCCCTCTCCTCCTCTCTCCTCTCCTCCGCTCTCCTCTCCTCCGCTCTCCTCTCCTCCGCTCTCTCTCTCCTCCGCTCTCCTCTCCTCCGCTCTCCTCTCCTCCGCTCTCCTCTCCTCCGCTCCCCTCTCCTCCCCTCCCCTCCCCTCTCCTCCGCTCTCCTCTCCTCCGCTCTCCTCTCCTCCGCTCTCCTCTCCTCCCCTCTCCTCTCCTCCCCTCTCCTCCTCTCTCTCTCCTCCCTCCCCTCCTCTCCTCTCTCCTCTCCTCCCCTCTCTCTCCTCTCCTCCCTCTCCTCTCCTCCCCTCTCCTCTCCTCCCCTCTCCTCTCTCTCCTCCTCTCTCCTCTCCTCCCCTCTCCTCTCCTCCCCTCTCCTCCTCTCTCCTCCTCTCTCCCTCTCCCTCCCCCTCTCCTCTCCTCCCCTCTCCTCTCCTCCGCTCTCCTCTCCTCCGCTCTCCTCTCCTCCGCTCTCCTCTCCTCCGCTCTCCCTCTCCCTCCTCCGCTCTCCTCTCCTCCGCTCCCCTCTCCTCCCCTCCCCTCCCCCTCCTCCTCTCCCTCCCTCTTCCTCCCTCTCCTCCCTCCCCTCTCCTCTCCTCTCCCTCCCCTCTCCTCCGCTCTCCTCTCCTCCGCTCTCCTCTCCTCCCGCTCTCTCCTCTCCTCCCCTCTCCTCTCCTCCCGCTCTCTCCTTCTCCTCCCTCCCCTCTCCTCCCTCCCCTCTCCCCTCTCCCTCCCCTCCCCTCTCCTCCCTCTCCTCTCCTCCCTCTCCTCTCCTCCCCTCTCCTCTCCTCCCCTCTCCTCTCCTCCCCTCTCCTCTCCTCCCTCTCCTCTCTCCCCTCTCCTCCTCTCTCCTCTCCTCCCCTCTCCTCCTCTCTCCTCTCCTCCCTCTCCTCTCCTCCCCTCTCCTCCTCCTCTCCTCCTCTCTCCTCTCCTCCCCTCTCCTCTCCTCCGCTCTCCTCTCCTCCTCTCTCCTCTCCTCCCCTCTCCTCCTCTCTCCTCTCTCTCCCCTCTCCTCCTCTCTCTCCCCTCTCTCTCCTCCTCTCTCCTCTCCTCTCCTCTCCTCCCCTCTCCTCTCCTCCCCTCTCCTCCGCTCTCCTCCCCTCCCCTCCGCTCCCTCCCCTCCCCTCTCCTCCGCTCCCCTCTCTCCTCCGCTCTCCTCTCCTCCACCCTGCCCCAAAAAACTTCCAGTCACCCCCCCAAAATCGCCATACAGTACCCAAAACTCTTCCCATCCACTCACATCCTCCACTCAGCGCCCAAATCTTCAGTCACTCTCAAGAAGTCTCCATCCAGTCCCTAAACACTGTCCAGCTCCAAAATCCCCTCACCACCCCAATATCCACATCCAGCCCCCAAATCTCCCCTCCGACCTCAGTATCTCCATCCATTCCACAAAATCTCCTTCCACCCCAAAAATTTCCAGCCACCCAGAAATGTCCATTCACTCCAAAATTCTCTATCCAGCTCCACAACCTCCATCCAGACCCCAAAGTCTCCTTCCAGACACTGAATCTCCATTCACCTCCAAAATCTCCATGCAGACCCCAAATCTCCATCCGGTCCCCAAAGCCTCCATCCAGCTTTTAAACTCTCCATCCAGCTCACAAACTCTCCAGCATTTCCCCTTTCATTACCGCAAGGGGGAAGTCAGCTCTCCTGCCCTTCCCCTCACAGCTGTTCCCACACACAGCCCTCCCACACACAAACTTCCTCATTCCCCCATTTCCTGGCAAAACCCCACAACCCCTCTGTCCTTTTCTGAACCAAAATGCATTTTCCCCCATCGCCAAAAATGAACAAACCCAACCCAAACTCTGCTCTTTAAACCCACAGACTGGTGTGAGCGTCAGGCAAGCTGTGTCCTGACACAGAAAGAACCTTGGTGGTAATTAAAAACAAAACAGCAAACATGATTGGGATGACCTCACAGCTGTGTCTCTGTCCTTCAGCCCTGACGTCAGTGCTGGGTGCTGTGAAATTATCAAGGATTTGCAGCATCACTGTCAGCACAATCCTGTGCCCAAGGGCTGGTTCAGAATCAGAATTCTCCTCCAGGAAAGTGGGATAAAACCCTCCAGAAATGGGAATTCTGCCCCTGAACCACGGTGGGCCGGGTGCTGGTTTGGGATGTGGAGCTGGAGATGCGCACACAGGAAGGGGACGTGTGAGTGCTGTAGGGACAGATGTGGCGCTGACGTGGGGCACATGGTAAGGACACACGGACACAGTGAGGCCACGGAGAGCGCAGGCACGGGGAGCACGTGTGCACCGTCCCTCTCGGTGGGTGTGGAGGGAGGTGAACCTTTCTCTGCCTCCTGAGTCGCAGCTCTCCCAGCCAGCAGGGACGCCCACCGCGATGGAGTCAGCCAAGGCTCAGAGCAGGAATACACATCCATTTACTGAGAGCTTTTCTTCAAAGCACCGCTTGGGAATGAAAAACTGTCCAATCCACAAAGTGCCGTTGGTCACCTCGTGCATTCTTTACCAGTCTCAGAAAACATGCTAAGGACACGCATGTGCCGTGTTGTGCACATCTACTGGTGTACACGTGTGATGTTGCACAGGCACAAAGGAACGGAGTTAATCATGGAGTGCACATCTGTGTACAGCTGCTGTGCACGTGTGACAGTGCACACATGTAACACATATGAACACATGCAGTGACACATGCATGCAGTGCACACGTGACAGTGAGCGCACACGACTCACTGCACTGTGCACGCTGGAGGTACACGTGTGCACACGACACACACGTGTTTGTGCACACGTATGGAGGCATCAGTGATGCTTCCCAACTGCTACCTGGGCGTAGATAACAGAGGGCTGGGGGTCAGCGGGGGGGTTGGGGGGCTGAGTGCTGGGGGTCACAGCTTGCAGCTCCATGTAGGTCAGACCCTCGCTGTCACTGGAAGGCACCTGGGGACACAGTGGGAAGGCAGAGTTTCACCATGGGGGTCCCCAGTTGGCTCCTGGAGAAACGCCCCACAAGTGATGTTTGGGGTTCTTCCTACAGGGTGTGAAAGTGCCCCACGGGGTCTGAGGGGTATTTAAGTTTTGGAGGGGCCAGGGGCATCTGAGGGCTCAGATTTGGGTGTCTCCACAGTGCGGATGTGGAGTTCCTCATGGTCTGGGTTTGGGGGGATGTGCTTCACATTGAGGCAAACCGTATGAGGCTGTGGATCCCCTGGGGTCCCCATGGACAGGGGTTGGGGCTCTAAATGGGATCAGGAGGTGTTCCAAGGGTCAGGCTGGGGTTTGGGGTCCCCTGACCCAGACGCTTACCTGGAACTCCATGTCCTCAGGCTTTTCTGCAGGGAAGGGGAATGGGGTGGGGCTACGGGGGGCTGAGGAGCCTTAGAGGGGATCTACCGAGAAATACAGACGTTTACACCCTTCCCCACCAGGGCTCTCATCTCTCCGTATCCGACGTCTGCGGGCAGCAAGGAGGAAGAGGACGACGAGGATGAGGATGAAGACAAAGGCAGCAGTGCAGCCCCCAGCCACTGCCAGCACCGGGTTCCCATGGGAACTGTCTGCAGCACCTGTGTGGTCCGGGTGTTTGGGTTATCACATCCCCAGCCACCACCTCTACAGGGACAGGAGGTGACGCAGCCACTCCTGGGCGGCACCAGGGGTACCCAAGTGGGGTTGAGACCCACCTGGGGGTGCAGGTGTGGGAGTCACCTCCAGAGTCACGTTATTGCCAAGGGGTGAGGACACAAAGGGGTAAGCCCAGGGGCGGTAGGAGCACCTGTAGGTGCCGCTGTCAGCCGGGGTCACCCCAAAGATGGTGAAGGTGGCTGTGCCCACCGCATGGAGGTGCTGGCGCTGGATGGGGGCTGAGCAGCCGTCCTTGTGCAGGAGGAAGGTGGCCCCGTAGTCCTTGTTCCAGCACTGGATGGTGACATTGGTCCCTATCTCCACACGTTCCTCAGGGCTCAGGGAAATGCTGGGAGGGGGCAAACCGCGATCTGCATGAACGGAGGGTACAGCAGTGGGACACGGTGCTGTTGGGAGCACCCAGTGCCATCTGCTGTCCCCAGTGCCCTCACCTGTCAGCACCAGCTCCACCGGATCGCTCTTCTCGGATGGCATTCCTGACCAAGACACCAGGTACTGACACTGATATGTACCTGCGTGCTCCCGATTTGTGCTCAAGAAGGAGAACTCTGCAGTGTCCTCCTCCACGTACTTGTAATGGCTGTATGTCCAATATCTTTCTTTGCACAGCCAGACCCAGGTAGCTGGACGGGGCAGGTGGCACCGCAGGGTGACATTGTCTCCCAGGGACACCCCCTGGCTGGGGTGCAGCGACAGGGAGGGTGGGGACACTGGGACAGGGGACAGCAGTCAGCCTTGTCCCTGCACACCCTCCTCTGCCCTTCTGATGGCCAGCTGACCACGCTCCCCTCCCTCTCCATCCGTTCTCCCCTTCTCCCTGTACTTACCTTGCTGTGCCCTGCTCGCTGCCACCAGCCACCAACCTGCAAGGGACACGGTCCTGGTCCCACACAGGGCCACCAACCCCCGTGGCACCACGTCCCCATTGTCACTCACCCAGGATGAGGGCCAGCGCCATTGGTGCCATGAGGCTGCAGCAGCTTGGGGACAGTGAGGCTGCAGTGGGGACAGGGAGTGGTGAGAGAAAGCATCTCTCACTTCCCCTTTTTCATCAGGATGTTGCAACGTCACCTCCTGACGTGACAAATTTAGTCCCCAAGGAGTGGCAATGTTTTGAACCTGATGGGTTGGCTCACGCACAGCAGCACAGAAGGTTCCGTTGGGGTGCCCCACACAAACAGTCAACCCTGGGATGTCACACAGCGTCCTCCAACTTCCACCGCCACATGACACCAGTGGGCTGTCTCCCTTGACTTGTGCTCTCCAACACGTCCAGCCAGCTGTCACCACATGCTTTGGGTACCGCACTCTGTCCTCACTGCGCAGAGTTTGTGTGGGCAAAGCTCGGTGCGGGGTGAAGCTGCATGAGGCTGAGGGGGACAACAGAGAGGGGTTTTGAAATGGATGAACAACAAAGGTAGGAGCAGCGAGACCATCGGTTCATGACTGGGTGAGAATGGACAGCTTCCAAACTGGGGCAGAGATGAAGCAGAGAGGTTTGGTGCCTTCTCTGCTGCTTTCTCCAACAGCAGCGATGGGCTCTGGGACCACAGGTGCCCTGAGATGAATGAGCGTGACTCAGCGCAGAGTCGGGGTTTCCCACGGGAACCCATGAGGGTGAAACTGGCACTGAAGGTCCAAATGCAATCAGCGATCCGAAGGAGAATCTCTGCGCTCTGATTGCTATGGAGGCATTGGCACTCTGACCGTTACATCTCTCGGTGCAGCTGAGCGATGCGACGAGAAGAAATGGAAATAAGCCTTGCAGTGCTGAGGAGCTTCAGGAGAGGAAAGGGAAGAGAAGAGAAGGAGGTGGAGTGCAGGGAAGGGAAAGAGAGAGACGGGCAGAGGAAGGGATGAGCGCTGTGGATGGCAGCGTTGGTTCAGCCAAAGGGGGGTGGGTGTCCTCGCTCTGTGAGTGTGCCCATCCCAAAGCTGCCAAGTCTGGCAGTGCTGCAGTCCCAGAGCTGCTCCCCAGCATCCCTTTGTGCCCGCTGGGCTGATTGGTGCCACGGCAGCGCACGTGTTGGGGACAATGGTGAGCGACACCGCCCGTGACCTCCCACACACCGTGCTGCCCACAGCCATCCTGCCTCAGGGCACAGCTCAGGGCTGTTTCTGAATCGGGTTTTCACCACAAATGAAACCAGAAACACACAGAGAAGACAAAAAGGGAAGAGAGAAATAACGGTGATTTAATTATAGAGATCTGAATAGATAGAAACCGGTGATGCACAACGCAACTGCTCACCGCACACCGCCTCCAGCAGTGGTTTCTCTCTGCCAGGAAGCTCCTCAGAGCTCACCTGATGCCATATGGTGGGGGAGATCCCTTTGGCACTGCAGGTCAGCTGTCCCGGTTCTGTCCCCTCCCAGCTCCTGGTGCCCCCAGCCCCTCGCTGGCGGCACAGAGCGAGAAGCTGAGAAACAGAGCCATCCTTGCCTCTGTCAGCACTGCTCACTGCAGTCTCCGGCTCCGGATCTCTCTCTACCACTCTCAGAGTTCTGCTTATGAGCCCCTGGGAAGGGGGTGCAGGAGGGTTGTTCTCACGCCGGCGCAGATCATAATATCCGATAATATCTGATATCTCAATCTCACTGATTTTCCTCAACCCTTCTGCCTTTTTCTTCTCTCTCTTCATTCTCCTCCTGTCCTCTTACTCACCATGCTGTGCTCTGCTCGTTGCCACCAGCCACCAACCTGCAAGGGACACGGTCCTGGTCTCACACAGGGCCACCAACCCCCGTGGCACCATGTCCCCATTGTCACTCACCCAGGATGAGGGCCAGCGCCATTGGTGCCATGAGGCTGCAGCAGCTTGGGGACAGCGAGACTGCAGCTGGGGCAGGGAGTGTCAGGATATACACTTTCTTTTCCCCTTGGGACAGGATGCCATGACATCACCTCCTTGTGTGGTTTTTGTGGTTCCCATGTTGTGGTGGCCCAGATGGAAACCGTTGGGATGCCCCACACACGCTGTCACTCCTCCCGTGTCTCACGCTGTCACAAAAAGGCTGCCAGTGTGTGTCCTCGCATGGGATGCCATGGGATGCCAAACAGTCTGTGGGTATCTAATGGGGATGTAATAAATAAAGGGGCAGACTTTGGGATTTGGTGTTCACGGAGGATGTTAAGGTGCTGGAGTGGCATAGGGAAGGGTTTGGGTGTTGCAGAGGAGCATTCCGCAAATTGGTTGGACTGGGAAGTGTTCGGAGTACAGCAGTGGGGATTTAAGGGTATTGGATTTGAGAGAATATGGGGAATGGGTGTTGGAACAGAACATCAGGGAGTCCCAAGAAGGGGATTTGGGGTCATTCAATTCTGTACCATAACAACGAGGCAGTGGTGGCGGAAGGGGCCATCAGCGGGGTTCCTCAAGAGCTCACCCTGGAGCAGACAAAGAGGTGCTGGGAGGCACTGGAGGCACCATGGGTCTGGGGCGGAAGGTTTGCAGCTTGCAGCTGAACATATGTCAGACCCTCGCTGTGTCATTAAGAGAGCTGATAAGGAGTTTGCAAGCTGAACTGCAAGTCGAGCCAAAGGTGTGCTTGCAGGCAGACACAGCACAGTTGGCAGAACCATCTGCGTGAGGCTTCTGTGAGAGATCATCAATCACAGATAGCAGCTGCTGACCTGGAGGGGGAGGATGTGGTGGCTGAGTGTGTCAGCCCAGCGATGGAACAGGAGCTAGGAAGTGGTCTGCTACTGCCCATGGCAGGAAATGGGAGATAGAAAATCAAGACGTGATGATAAAGCCGCCCCTCAAACGCCCCATTCAGCCTTTCATTAAAACAGAACATCAAAAGGAGGATGGGCAACGCCTGGGGATGACCACAAAACAGACCTCCTTGCCATCGAGCTGGAAGGAATCTCGCTAGAGAAACTGATTCCAAATGTGTGTGGAGAGTCTCCTGAGGCAGTGGCGCTGGCACTGGGCTTAGTGAGGATGAGGAGCAAAGTTATTGCTGTCTGGGTGTCCTGCTGACTATGGAAGGAGAGCAAAGCTCTCTGTGGTCTCTGACTCAGAGGGCGGCACATTGGGCTGCACCGAGAGCAGCGTGACCAGCAGGTCGAGGGAGGTGATTCTGCCCCTCTGCTCTGCTCTCCTGGACCCCACCTGGAATACTGCCTCCAATTTGGGCTCCCCAACACCAGAAGGACATTGCGCTGCAGGAGCACGTCCAGAGGAGGGCCACCAAGATGACCAGAGGGCTGGAGCCCTATGGGGCAACGCTGCTAATAGGGAATGGATATTGGAAGTCAGAGGAACAAATGATAACTCAAGAGATGGAGATAAAAGTGATTTACTAGGCCAAAAAGCGAGACAGAAATAACAGCAGTGATAATATTAAGCACGGAAATGTTACAATTGCTCATCAGCCACCATCCTACACTCAAACCAGGACAGCAGGGGAAGCTGGGGGCACTTGGAGGGGCTACTGGTGATGTATAGGGGATGGAACGTGGGGGAGGGGAAACTATGGGGATGTATATAGAAGGGCTGGATGGGCACAGTTGTGAAGGTCTCACAAGGCTGGTGGTGGGGTTGAGGAGTGGACTGGGAAGAATCTGGGTTTCTAAAGGAATGGTGGTGGGGTTTTGAGGTGGATTTGGGGATCTGATAAAATGTTAAGTTACTGGAGGGGGGATAAGGAAGGATTATGAGGTTAGAGATGAGGACTTGGCGGGATTGGGAAGGAATTTGGGATTCACCAGTGAGAATGTGGGGTGCCAGTGTGTGTTGGAATATCTGGGGGAGATCAGGAGGGGGTTGAGGCAAGGGATGAGCAAATGGGGATTTTGAGTGATTGGGAAGTATTTGTGGTGCACCAGTGAGAATTGGAGAGCGATAGAATTTGGGGATTTGGGGAGTCTGCAGGGTGAACAGAGCTCCATAGAGCCCCTAGCAGGAAATGTTCCCCTCAGTGCACCGTAACAACGAGGCACTGTGGGAGGCATCAGCAGAGTTCTCCAGCACCCATCTCAATGCAGACAATGGGGTTTGGAGGTCACAGCTCAATATATGTCAGACCCTTCCTGTGGCTGAGGGGCATCTGAGCTACAAAAGGAAGAGTGGGGAGCCACCATGGGGGTCCTCAATCTGGTTGAGGTGGGGAAACGTAATGCGCATAAAGTTTGCGTTTGTGTCCTAAAAGATGAGTTCAGGGGGTTTGGTGTATGTATATTTGGGGTTCATCAAATGGGGATCTGCATGGGTGGTTTTTTGGCAGTCCCTTTAGTCTGTCTGGAGGTGCTCAGGATGCAGGGTTGGGAGTGCTGTGGGTAGCATAGATTGCATTTGGCATGGATCAGAATCTGGGGTTCTCTACAGATGTAGTTTGGGAGTGCCATTGCTAGGTTTGGTGTCTCCTTGGGATCTTTGGAGTGAATATTAGCATTTGTGGGTCCCCATGATGTAGATTTGGGGTTCCATAAATCTCGATTCTTACTGGGAGGTGCACATAATGTCAGGGTAACCACATGAACTGTGGGTCCGTTAGGGTTCACATGGGCAGGTAATAAGGTTCTGGTATGGGATTTGAGGGGGGAGTTTGGGATGGAGGGTCCCTGGTCCCAGACGCTGACCTGCAACTGCATGGCCTTGGGGATATGAGAGTAGGCACCTGCCTCCAAATGGAGAGTGGAGCTGGGTGGGAGTTACTGGGGTGTCCCGAGGTAGGTGGAGTGGGGATGGATAGAAGATGGAACCGACAGCAGAGGAGAGTAATGGGGATTTATAGAGGGTAGAAGAGAAGGTGGAGGAGACTTGAGGATATGTATATGGGATCAAAGCACAGGCAGGAGGCATTTGGGATCAGAATCAGAGATGAAATCTATTTCACTTTTTCCCCTGCAGGGCTCCCATCTCTCCGTACCCAGAGGTTACGGGCACTGAGGACAAAGAAGACGCCGAGGCTGAAGACGAGGGCAGCAGCACAGACCCTCAAGACCGCCAGCACCAGGTTCCCATGGGACTCTCCCATTGGGTGCTGTGTGGTCTGGCTGTTTGGGTGTTCCCAGCTCCAGCCACCACCTGCATAGGAAGAGGATGCAGGGACACTGTCAAGCGTGGATGAAGCCGGGGACACCCAATTGTGGATCTCGGACCTACCTGGGAGTGCAGGTGTGGGTGTCACCTCCAGTGTCACACTTTCCCCAAGGGGGGAGGACAGAAAGGGGTAGCCCTTGGGGTGGTAGGAGCACCTATAGGTGCCGGTGTCAGCTGGAGTCACCCCAAAGAGGGTGAAGGTGGCCGTGCCCCCACCATCAGGGTCCTGCTGCTGGATAGGGGCCGAGTGCCCGTCTTTGTGCAGGAAGGTGGCCCCTTGGTACGAGTTCCTGCATCGGATGGTGATGTTGGCCCCCATCCCCACACGTCCCGTGGGGCTCACGGAAATGCCAGGTGGGGAGAAGCAGTGATCTGCATGATGGGAGAGAAAATGGATGGGACTTGGGCCTATGAGGACAGCTCAGGAATCCCTCGGACCCCAGTGCACTCACCTGTAACCACCAGCTCCACAGGGTCACTCTTCTCTGACGTCTCTGCTGGCTCAGACGCCCGGTACTGGCACCGATACGTCCCTGTGTGCACCCACTTTGTGACAGCAAAGGAGAACACGGCCATGTCCTGAACGTCGTACTTCTTCATGCAGGGGGTGAAACCTCCTTCCTGGCAGAGCTGGACCCAGGCAGCTGGCCGGGGCAGGTGGCAGCGCAGGGTGACGTTGTCCCCCACTTCTATCCCCTGGCTGGGTGCAGTGACAGGGAAGGTCGGGGCACTGGGACAGGGGACAGCAGTCAGCCTTGTCCTTGCACATCCTTCTGTGCCCCTTCTGATGGCCAGCTGACCACGCTCCCCTCCCTCCCTCCCCATTCTCCCCCTGTCCCCATACTCACGTTGCAGTGCCCTGCTCGCAGCCACCAGCCACCAACCTGCAAGGGACACGGTCCTGGTCCCACACAGGGCCACCAACCCCCGTGGCACCACGTCCCCATTGTCACTCACCCAGGATGAGGGCCAGCGCCATTGGTGCCATGAGGCTGCAGCAGCTTGGGGACAGCGAGACTGCAGTGGGGACAGGGAGTGGCCGGAGATCCCCTTGCTAGATCCACGGATACAGGACTTGGCAACAGAACATGGATGTAGAGCTGGTGAAGCAGAGGGTGTTGTTTGTGGAGCTTTCGATGCTGCTCTGATAGCAACGCAGAAAAGTTGATGTGTTGTGGGCCGAAGGGAAGGAGGAACTGAGTCACCAAGAGAGGTGATAAGGAGTTTGCAATCTCAGCTATAAGTCAAGGGAAAGCAGTGGTTGCAAGCAGTGATAGCTCAGCACAGTTTGCAGAACCGTCTGCATGATGCTCCTGTGAGAGAGCGTCAAATACAGACAGCAGTTGGTGACTTGGAGGGGTGGATGTGGTGAAGGAGTGCAGCAGCCCAGGGTGGGAACGAGAGGGAGTTGTGAGGAATCAGCATCACGAGATGAGGATAAAGCTGCCCCTCGCCTTCTCCATCTCATTACCTCTGAACACCAACACGAGGATGAAGGACCCACCGGGATGATCACAAAGAGACCCCGTACAGCAGCACCGAGCTGGCCAAGCTGCAGGGAGAATCTGGCAGGGTGTGAGAGAACCTGAGAGCGAGTGTGCGTGGGGAGTGTCCTGAACAGGTGGTGCTGGCACTGGGCTTAGGGAGGATGAGGAGCAAGGGTGAGGAAAGGGCTGATTTGTTATATTATAAAAGTTGAGCAGAAACAATGGGAAAGATGTGGGGTACCTCAAGCGTAACCCAAGGAGCCTGCTGATTGGTGCAAGGAGCCACATCCTAGAAAGTGAACGAGTTGAAGTCGGAATACTTCCTCAAACTACACCGGGGTCAGAAGCACACTGCAAGGAAGACAGACCACCGTCATCCCCATGAGCACCAGGATGACCACCAGGAGGCACCACACACGTGTAGAAGCATTAATTAGGGGTGGAGCTGAGGGCGCAGAATGGGTGTGGAATATTGTCATGAATACCTTGAGGCAACTGCAATAACCACCCCTTTCCTTGGAAATACTATGAATGTGCATGTGTTCATTTAATAGATATAGAAGCTTACGTGCTTACGTTGGGCAGGTTGGGAGGGGCTGCACCCCTGCATCCAGCATATGTCTGCAGTGCTGAATAAACATACCTGCTTAAAACTTCCCTTTCCTCCCTTCCCCTTCCCCTTCCCCGTTTATATATTGAGCACATGTGATGCTGGACACACAAGTAATTCACACGAACACAAGCATGGGTGGGTTTGGGGCTGAGATTTGGGGTCTCCAGGGGTCAGACTCTGGAGAACGTGGGGGTGTTGGGGGCTTCATTACTCAGTTTGAGGGTGCCTGTGGGGTCTGGAGGTTGTTTAGGGCTTGGTGGGCACCAGGGTGTCTGGGAATTTAAATGTGGGTCTTAGGGAGCCCCCTTGGTACCCATTGGATGTTTTCCATGGGCTGAATTTGGGGGTGCACATAAAGTTGGACCAAGGCATATGGGGCTGGGGGTCTTGCAGATTCCCCATGGGCAGGGACTGGGGTTCCCGAGTTGAGTCTGGGGGCTCAAGGGCAGATTGGCTTTTGGGGTTGGCTGACACAGACACTCACCTGGAGCTGCTCGGCCTCTGGCCTTCTGGGGGGGTGCACCTGCATCAAACAGTGGAGGGGATAAATCTGAGTTCTATGGGGGGGCACCGAGGAACATTTGGGGTTTGTATCGGGGATGGATGGGGAAGCAGAAGACAGTAGGTGGAATCTATAAGAGATGGAAGAAACGTAACCCGTTTCCCACCATGGCTCTCATCTCTCCACATCTGGCATCTGCGGGCAGTGAGGAGGAAGAAGACGATTGGGATGAGGATGAAGACAAGGGCAGCAGCACAGCCCCCCACCACTGCCACCACCGGGTTCCTGTCCGACTGCACCTCAGCACCTGTGGGGTCCAGGTGTAATCTGGGTGTCTCCATCCCAAGAAATCATCCCCATGGGGAGGGGATACAGTGTCACTGCCACCCATGGGTGATATTGGGGACGTGTAAATGGGGGACATGGACGTACCTGGGTGGGCAGGTGTGGGTGTCACATCCACTGTCACGTTGTCCCCACGGGGTGAGGACAGTAAGGGGAAGTAGCCCTTGATGAGGTAGGAGCACCTGTAGGTGCCGGAATCAGCTGGGGTCACCCGAAAGAGGGTGAAGGTGGCTGTGCTCCCATCATCCGGGTCCCTGTGCTGGAGAGGGGCCGAGTGCCCATCCTTGTGCAGGAGGAAAGTGGCCCCATAATCCTTGTTCCAGCAGCGGATGGTGATGTTGGTCCTCATCCCCACGTGTCCCCGGGGCTCAGGGAAATGCTGGGTGGGGGGAAGCTGTGATCTGTGTTCATGAATGGGACAGTGGTGGGACGCAGCCATGTGGACACAGCACAGAGCCACCCGCTGTCCCCACTGTACTCAACTGTCAGCACCAAATGCTCAGGGTCACTCTTCTCTGACGTCTTCAACTCCTTCAGCACCTGATACTGGCACCGGTACGTCCCTGCATGTTCCCAATTTGTGGTGATGTAAAAGTCAACCACAATCTGCATCTCATACTTGACCATGCAGGAAGTCAGACGCTGATCCTGGCAGAGCCAGACCCTGGTAGCCAGCTGGGGCAGGTGGCACTGCAGGGTGACAGTGTCCCCCAGGGACACCCCTGACTGGGGTGCAGCGACAGGGAGGGTGGGGGCACTGGGACAGGGGACAGCAGTCAGCCTTGTCCCTGCACACCCTCCTCTGCCCTTCTGATGGCCCCCTGATTACCCTCCCCTCCCTCTCTCCCCATTCTCCTCCCCATCCTCATACTCACGTTGCTGTGCTCTGCTCGCTGCCTCCAGCCACCAACCTGCAAGGGACACGGTCCTGGTCCCACACAGGGCCACCAACCCCCGTGGCACCACGTCCCCATTGTCACTCACCTACAATGAGGGCCAGCGCCATTGGTGCCATGAGGCAGGAGCAGCTTGGGGACAGCGAGACTGCAGTGGGGAAAGGGAGTGGCATTGAGCTGCTGTCAGTTCCCCTTTTGGGACAGGATGGTGTGATGTCACCTCCTGATGTGGCAATCACTGCCCAAATGGGAAGTGGCACTTTGGGGCCCCCAGTAATGTCGCACACATGGAGCTGTGCAAGTAGTCCCTGTTGGTTTGTCCTTTGCAGTTTGTCATCACTCGGGTGTCACACACTGTCCCAAAAGTTCTGCCAGCATGTGGCCCTGCACGTTGTCCCCCATAGGATGCCAAACACAGCACATGGCTCCCATGGGATGTCACACAAGGTCACCAACACGTCCAGCCAGCTGTCACCACGCACTTTGGGTACCACACTGTGTCCCCACTGTGCTTTCCTCTGCCATCCCCACTGGGGACAGCATCGGGGACCTTTGGGGACACAGTGACACCCCACAGACATGGGGCACACTACAAAGACTCACTACAAAGATTAGGGGTAGGGTTAGGGTTGTGGTAGGATTAGGATAGGAATAGAACTAGTGTTTCCGTAAGGATAGGGTTTGATTTAGGCTTAGGGTTAGTGTTAGGGTTATGGGTCTGAGGCTGATGGGGAAGGTGGTTTTGGGTTGTATGAGATCAAGAGCTGGGCATCTGGAATGGACAATTCCACTCACGTTGAACCCATTGGGCTGAAGATGGACAACTCCCGTTGTTTTGGGGTCAACGGATTCCAGCTTGGGGGATTTGAGTTGACCCAACATAACGGCATTGACACCGATGTCCCCAACACCACCACTGCTGACGTCACCACTCCCAGTGGCACCAGGAATCCCAGTCTCAACATCTGCAGCATCTCCAGCCCCAAGACTGACCTCAACATCTCCACCCTCCAATTCTCTGACTGCACAAACACAAACACACCCCACATCCCCACCACCACCCCATGGACCTCTCAGAACACCTCTGAGACTCAACCCCATATGGGCTACCGGTGCTACGATGACTTCTCCCCAACCCAGCTGCGCTTCGTTCTCCCGCTGCGCCTCGAGCTCTTCCTCGTCCTCTTCCTCCTCCCCTTTGCCATCACCGTGTTCTGCTACATCCGCCTCATCCGTGCCCTCCTCACTCGACCCCACATCCCTCTGCAGAAGAAGTACCGCACCGTGGGGCTGGCCGTGGCCACCATGGTCATCTTTGGGGTCTGCTTTGGACCCTACAACCTCTCGCATGTGGTGGGCTTTGTGCAGCAGCGCAGCCCCACGTGGAGGCCCTACGCTCTGCTCCTCACCACCCTCAGCCCCGCGCTCGACCCCTTCATCTTCTATTTCTCCTCCAGTGCTGTGCGGAGGGCGGTCAGTGGGGTGGTGGGGGCGGTTCGGGGCACAGTGTGTGGGTTTTGGGGTTGGTGTGGACAAAGGGAGTGAGCCCCAACCAGGAGGAGGTTACGGGTAAATGAGGTTGTGGTGACTGGAGTGGGTTTGATGGGGTGGGAGGTGAGAAATGGGGATGGGGCCGATGTCTGTGTGGTCAAAGTGGTCCCATGGATGTGTCCAGTGTTTGTGGGCCAACCAACTCTTGGTCAGTGTTGGGTTGTCCCACGGGGTTGGGGTCAACATGGACCCATGGGTGAGGTCAGTGGGGTCACTGAGGTCCCATGGATGCGATCAATGCGGTCAGTGCAGAACCGTGATGTGACTCAATGTTGTCCCCAGTGTCCAATGGGGTTGGGGTCAATGTGAACCAATGGATCGGAGCCAACGTTGCTTTATCCCCAGTGACACCAACTCCTTCAGTGTCCCCCATGTCTGCAATGCCCTCAATATCCAGCAACGCCTCCAGTGTCCCCAGTGTGCCCAACACCCTCAGTGCTCCCCGTGCCCCCACTACTCCCACTGGCCTGACAGCTGGCCATAACTTCAGGGCCATCAGCTCTTCACGGAAACCCCTCAGCACACGGACCCTCTCTCCAGGGAAGGCAGCTGTTCCCACATCAGAGGACATCTGGAGCCTCAAAGCAGAGTCCCAACATCCCACAGACATCAGGAGGTGCCCTGAACCCTTTAGACCTGATCATAGGTGCCATAACCAGGCTGAGATGCTAATTAAAACTACTTCAGCAGCCGTGTGTTTGTCTGTTAGCTCCTGACACCGGTCTGAGTGGTGGGTTTGTGTTGCACCAGAAGGGCTGGCAGGGTGGGAGCGGGACAGTCCTGTGTGGAGGGAATCCCCAAAAGATCTCCTGTGGGGCGTATGTGAAGCCATGGGGAAACGTGTCAGCGAGGGGAAGGAGGTTGGTTGATTTCTGCCATTGCTGCCGTGACCATCCAGTGGAGCTGAGCCTTCTGTGCCACCGCTGGGCTTTGCCATTCAGAAGTGATCACCTCCTGGCTCTGTTCAGCTCGGCAGACTCGGCTCTCTCAGGCTTTTCTGTCTCCGACATCAGAAGAACTCTGGTTTCCAGTCTCACAACTCGTCGGTTGCAAAAAGGGTTGAACTTCTCACTTTCCAATGGCTTCAACTGCAGGCACAGAATTCTGACTTCAAGGCTCCTTGCCAGCAACTTACAACAGAATATATCTATCCAATAACTTACAGAAAGTCCATCACTTCATCCTCCGAGATCCCCCTCTAAATGTTCCTCTTCCTCTTTGCTTTCTGGTTTGCACTACAGCCGCTGCCAGGAAGCATGACTGCATTTTCCTGCTCTTCTGTTTCTCTTTTTATTTCTATTCCTCTTCTGCTTCTTCCCCATTGCTGTACAACTTGTAGGCAATTTCAGCCAGTTGTGACAGAGACATGAAACCCCATCAGCTTTCTGCAGCTGCTTTTAGGTATCAGAGGCCAACTGTCCAGCGCACAGCATGCGAAACTGTTTTATTCTCTTCCCGTCCTGCATCCAAACCAGCCCAGCTCAGGTGTGCTGTTGGTCACACGTCTGTGGGGTCACCCAAAGGTCCCTGCTGCTGCCCCCACAGGATATGGCAGGGGAAAGCAGAGTGGGAACAGAGCGTGGTACCCAAAGTGCGTGGTGACAGCTGGCTGGATGTGCTGGGGACTGCATGTGACATCCCACGTGGGACAAACCATTGGAGCCACGTGTGCTGTGTCTGGCATCCCCTTGGAGGACACCACGCACTGGCAGCGCTTTGCAGGCAGCGTGTGACAGCTGAGAGGTGGCAGCGTGTGTGGGACACCCCAACAGGGACTGCAATTGCAGCTGCATGCGTGGCAGCCCACGGCAGATCCCCAAAGACACCACGCCTTGGGGACCACAATTGCAACATCAGGAGGTGACGTCATGTCACTTCTTGTCCCCATGGGAAACTGAAAGCATCTCTCCAGCCACTCCCTGTCCCAGCTGCAGTCTCGCTGTCCCCAAGCTGCTCCTGCCTCATGGCACCAATGGCGCTGGCCCTCATCCTGGGTGAGTGACAATGGGGACGTGGTGCCACGGGGGTTGGTGGCCCTGTGTGGAACCAGGACCGTGTCCCTTGCAGGTTGGTGGCTGGTGGCTGCGAGCAGAGCACAGCAACGTGAGTATGGGGACAGGGGGAGAATGGGGAGAGAGGGAGGGGAGCGTGGTCAGCTGGCCATGAGAGGGGCAGAGGAGGGTGTGCAGGGACAAGGCTGACTGCTGTCCCCTGTCCCAGTGTCCCCACCCTCCCTGTCGCTGCACCCCAGCCAGGGGGTGTCCGTGGGGGACACTGTCACCCTGCGCTGCCACCTGCCCCAGCTGGCTGCACGAGTTGAACTCTGCCAGGAAGGATATAGGGGAACTGAAATGTGCAAGGACATGGACGTGCTCCAGGACACAGCTGAGTTCTCCTTGGTTAATGTACGGAAATGGAAGATGCAGTGAAGTATTGGTGTCAGTACAGGGTGTTCCAGCCACCAGGGACATCGAAGAAGAGTGACCCCGTGGAGCTGCTGGTGACAGGTGAGGACATTGTGGCAAGCAGATGGCCCTGGTCTGTTCCTATAGAGCTGTGTTCCATCACTGTCTCCTCTCTGCACTCAGATCACAGTTATCCCCCACCTGGCATTTCCCTGTACCCAAAGAACGTGTGGAGTTGGGGACCAATGTCACCATCCAGTGCTGGAACCAGTACGGGGGCACCATCTTCCTGCACAAGGCTGGGCATTCAGCCCCTATCCAGCACCAGGTCCCTGATTTTGGGGGCACGGCCACCTTCACCATCTTTGGGGTGACCCCATCCGACTCTGGCACCTACAGGTGCTCCTACTGTATTGGAGGCTCCTACCTTCTATTGTCACCCCTTGGGGATAATGTGACCCTGGAAGTAATTAGCAGACCTGTAAGCCCAGGTAAGTCAGGCCTTCCCATTTTGTGCTCCCATTTATACTCATGCGTGACAGTGTCACTGCACTCCTACTGCCCTGAGGTGGTGGCCAGGGATGGGACACCCAAACACCCACATCCCCCAGGTGACAATGGAAGGCCCCATGGGAACCTGGTGGCAGCAGTGGCGGGGGGCTGTGCTGCTGCCATTGCCTTCATCCTTGTGGTTATTGTCTCCTTTCTCCTTGCTGCCCACAGACGACAGATACGAAGCCCTGGTGGGGAAGGAGTTAAATGACTTTATTCCCCATGTATTACCTACAAAGCTGTGCAGGTGTTGTTTGAGACCTCAATAATCCCACCCTTATCTCCTTCCCTTTATGACTCAGGTGCCACTACCAGAAGCCCCAAGGCCGTGCAGTTCCAGGTCAGTGTCTACATCAGGGGACCCCTAACCCCAACCTGCCCCACTGCCCCTGCCCCGGACCTCACTTGGAAAACCCAAACCCTGCCTGTGGGGACCCCAAGGAAAACCCCTGCTTTTAAGTCTTCCCATGACATTGTGTGCACCCCCAAATCCAGCCCATGGGGACATCCAAATCACCGCCATGGCGATGCCCCACACCCCAGAGTGAAGCCCCCTGGGATGCTCCAAGCCTTCAACACCCTCAGACCCTATGGGCAGCCCCAAACCACAGCGGGATGCCCATAACACCACCACAGAGAACCCCAGTGTCTCACCCACAGCTTCCCAAATTCTACACCACCCCAGACTCCCAACCCCCCCCTCGCACAGCCCCCACACATTACACAATGCCATCATCCCCTCAGGCGTGTTGGGATCCCATGGTCACACTGCTGTCCCTGTGTCCCCAGGTGTCCCCCGCTGACAGCCAGGCTCTGACCTACGCCCAGCTGCAAGTTCTGACCCCCAGCACCCACCCCCTCGGCTCTTCTACCACCCCTGAGCCCTCCGTTATCTACGCCCAGGTGGGCACTGGGGGACCCCGCTGATGCCCCCACCTGCGGGCACAAAGACGTGGATGTCGTGTGCACACACCAAGTGTGCGCGGTGCCGCTGTGCTCCGTGTGCTCACCATCACCTGTGACTTACATCCCTGTACCTGTGCACGTGAACACGTGGCTGTGGATTAAACGTGTGTGCACCATCCCGTGTGCACAACAGGTGTGCAAACACACGTGTGGGACACGCTGAACTCTGCGCCTCCGTGTGTGTCTGTGCGACGCCGTGTGCGTGCGCCAAACAGCTGGACACACTGCTGCTCACGTGTGTCCTTAGCATGTGCTCCCTGTGTCTGCACTCCATGTGTGCCTGCACAGCACATGCACGCCATCAACACGTGCCCCGTGTCTGCACCACATCTGTCCCCGCAGCACACACGTGTCCTTATCGTGTGCTCCCCACGGCGCATCTCCATCTCCACAACCCAAACCAGCCCCCATCCCACCACGGTTTTGGGGCAGGATTTGTGGCGAGGAGGGAAAATGCATTTTGATGACATGATGCCACCTCCTCATCTAACAGTTTCCCCAGTGAGTGGTGGCAGCGTTGGGGCCTCCACAGGGTGCACTGCGGTGCTGTCACACAGCAGCAGCTCAGCACCACACAGCTTTTGTTCTCACTGACCCCGTCCCACTGAGTTCGGGGAAAGAATCGGAGAAACCAAGGAAGAATTCATCAGTGGAGATGAAATCTATTCACTGAGACCGAAAAGGAGAAGAGAAAAAACAGTAATGATAACCATATAGATGTATAGATTTTTCCAAAGCAAGTGATGCACAAAGGAATTGCTCAGCACCCAAAGAGCAAGGATAGAACCAGGACATGAAGTAGGAGATGGAAGGGGAGGAAAGGGACATTTTGGGGGATGTCCATAAGAGGGATAGACTGGGACAGATAAGGGTGTCTCAGGATTGGTGGTGGTGTTTTGAAGTGGATTGGAGAGTGTTAAGGTATTTGAGGGGATAAGGCGGGATTTTGGGGTAAGAGATGAGCATTAAAGGATTTGGTGTGAGTGGGAAGCATTTGGGATGCACCAGGGAGAATTTGGGGTTGTTAGATTAGGGGAGATGAGCTGGTCTGGGATAAGAAGAGGACACCAGGCAGTCCCAAGCTGGTGTTTGGGAATTCCAGCTAGGGAATTTGAGGTCTGTCCCCTTCCATACACCCCAAAAATGAAGCACCTGGGGATGCCCGTCAGCACGGTAATTCAGTGTTCACGGTGGTGTAGATAACGGGGGGTTGGCTGGTGTTGGGGAACTGGGAGTCTGGGAGCACGGGATGGCAGCTGGCATCTCGACGTAAGTCAGATCCTCGCTGTCCCTGGGGGGCACCTGGAGAAACAGGAGGAGAGTGGGGTGCTACCATGGGGGTCCCCAAGATGGGTGGGTGGAGGGTGGGCCTCTGGTGCTCAGGTGTAGGTATGAGGTGGATGTGATCATGAGAAGTCTGCAGTTCTGAGGGTGATGAGATTTGGGGTCCACAAAGGAGGATATTTGAGGCCCAGCTATGGTCTTGGGGTGTTTAGGGACTGGGGGAATACAGGGGCCCTTTTTTGTGTTCCCCATGTGTCACGGGGATTCTGTGTGGATGCACGTAGGGTCCCTCTACTCATGTTGTATGTGCCTATATGTTCAGGGGGGATTAAGTCTTGGAGGGCTTCTGTGGGTCTGGGGACTTAGGTTTGTGGGCTGAGGGTTCCCCGCAATGCAGGTTTGGATTTCCCATGAGCTGGATACAGGTGGGGCACATAAATGTCAGAGTAAGCCATGTGAGGCTGGGGGTCGTTTGTGGGCCTGATGGGAAGGGTGTGGGTCTGCATAGTGATGTTCCCCGTGGGCCCCAAGGGGTGAACTGGGATTTGAAGTGGGTCCACTGACCCAGACACTTACCTGGAACTGCACTGACTTGGGCATTTCAGGGGTGACACCTGCATCAAAATGGGGAGGGGGAAGGGTGGGGGTTACGGGGTGTCTCAAGATACAAGTGGGGGATGCATAAAGATCTGTAAGGGATCAAAGGACAGAGAGGGAACACCTTGGTGGATCTGTAGGGAACAGAAGAGGACACTTGGGGCATTCAATTAGGGATAGAAAGAGGAGGCAGAGCACACTTGAGGGCATCGATAGGGGATGGAAACCTTTTAAACCCTTCCTCACCAGGGCTCCTATCTCTGCTTGTCCAGAGGCTGCGGGCATCGAGGACGAAGTAGAGGCCCAGGCTGAAGACGAAGACAGCAGCACAGCCCCTCACCACCGCCACCACCAGGTTCCCATGGGACCGCCCCTTGGCACCTGTGGGGTGCGAGTGTTTGGGTGTCCCCATCACAGGGCAGGGATGCAGGGACAGTTCCACCCATGGCTGACACTGGGACATGCAAATGGGGCCTCGGACCTAACTGGGGGTGCAGGTGTGGTCCTTGGGGTTGTGGGATGATGTATTGGTGCTGGCAGAGGCACCCTGAGTGGGTGAAGGTGGCCGTGCCCCACCAGTGGGATCCTCACGCTGGACGGGGGCCAAGCATTTAACTCTGTGCAGGAGGAATGTGCCACCATAACCCCCATTCCAGCACTGGGTGGTGACATCCGTCCCCATTGCCACACGTTCCCTGCGCTCAGGGAAATGCTGAGTTGGGGGAAGCTGCGGTTTGTGTGCAGGGAGGAGAAGAGATGGGACTTGGCCTTGTGGGAAAAGCTCAGGGCCAGCTGGTGTCCATAGCGCCCTCACCTGTCAGCACCAGCTCCACGGGCTCACTCTTATTTGATGTCCACAGTGGCTCTGACACCTGGTACCGACACTGATACGTCCCCGCATCTTCCAGCTTTGTGACAGCAAAGGAGAACTCAGCTGTATCCTGCTCCTTGTCTTTTTCCTTGTCGGATCTCAGAGTTCCATTCAACCAGAGCTGGACCCAGGCTCGCACGCGGGGCAGGTGGCACCTTAAGGTGACAGTGTCCCCCAGGGGCACCGCCTGGCTGGGATGCAGTGACAGGGAGGGTGGGGGCACTGGGACAGGGGACAGCAGTCAGCCTTGTCCCTGCACACCCTCCTCTGCCCCTCTGATGCCCCCCTGACCACGCTGCCCCTCCCTCTGGCCCCACTCTCCCCCTGTCCCCATACTCACGTTGCTGTGCTCTGCTCGCTGCCACCAGCCACCAACCTGCAAGGGACACGGTCCTGGTCCCACACAGGGCCACCAACCCCCGTGGCACCACGTCCCCATTGTCACTCACCCAGGATGAGGGCCAGCGCCATTGGTGCCATGAGGCTGCAGCAGCTTGGGGACAGCGAGACTGCAGCGGGGACAGGGAGTGGCCGGAGAGGCAATCTCATTTCCCCTTGGGGACAGGATGACGTGCTATCTCCACCTCGTGACACATTTCCCCCATTTGTGGTGGCACCGCTTTGTCCCCTGTTGGCTGACACACACACACAGCATTGCACACAGACCCTCTTTGTGTGTCCCACTCAGGCGATCACCCCTCGAGTGTCACAGACTGTCCCCAGAGTTCTGTCAGCACGTGGCCTCGTCTGCTGTCCCCCATGGGACGCCAAACATAGCACACATGGCTTCATTGGTGCACTGGGATCTGCGCCCTTCGGGCCCCACGTTGGGCACCGCAAGGACTGCAGTGCTGGCAGCAGCTCAGCACCACACAGCCCTTCACTCACTGACCGCCCTCTTGGTGCACTGGGTGAGAACTAACCAAGAAAATGCAGAACTCACTGGTTGCAATAAAAACTAATTTAATAGGGTAGAAAAGGAAGAGAGAAATCATGATGATGGTCATATGGATGGTTCACAGGCCGGTTCTGTCTGGTTCTTTCACTGATGTGGTGGGGGGACCCGTGAAGCCATGCCCTGGGAAAGGGGAAAGGGGGAAATGGGGAATGGGTAGGGAGATGGGCCTAGGTAAAAACCGGTAGCAACCATCTGAGGAGAAATGGTAATTTACTAAATAAAGATGTCAGAATGCAAAGAAATTCAGTGTTGCACAATGTAATATAACATAGCTGAAATTTAAGCTAATAAATCAATTACAATCAGAGTGTGTCCAAAACCAAAGTTCTTACTCTAATGCTGAAGTCAAGATGGCTGGGGAGCACACACGTTGCTGGGAGGAGCAGAAAGGGAAAAGAGAGGACTGCTCATTAACTGCCAACAGTTTTAACTTTCCCTCTGAATGGAAAACAGACAACAGAACAACACAAAGTCCTCTGGGGTACGTAGTGTGCAGTTCTTCTTCCCTTTGGGGAACCAGGTGTGTGGAACTATCCACGATCCATGCAACTGGATCACTAGCTCTTTTACTCTCAGTGTACCACATGAAGTTATGATGCGGAATGCCAATAACCAGAAATCATAAACCCATGACAGGTAATAATATTTACAGATTTACAAAACAAGCGATGCTCAGCGCAACTGCTCACCGCCGTGCAGCCAATGCTAAAACCTGGGAGAGATTTTGGGAACCAGTGGGTGAGAAGGGATTTGAGGATGATAAAGAAGGATTTGGGGGTTAGAATCGATGATTTGGGGTTTTGTTGTCACTTTTGAGTGTGTGGGGGCACACTGGTGAGGATTTGGGGATGTTAGATTGGGAGCGTTTGGGATTCTGTTGGCTAAGACTGGTAAACAGGGGTCTACCAAGCAGGGTGGGCTGGAATCGTTAATTTTGTGGATCCTAAGCATATTTTGGGGAGGTCTCATTATGGTCTGAGGATGCCAGACACGAGTTCTGAGGGGGTTTGGGGCTAGGGGAGCGGGGGAGGCTTAGACCGGAGGACTCCATAGGTCAGATATGGGGGGTCCTATGCATGGCATTTGGGTGTTCCACTATGGCTTGGGGTGGCCATAGGATTTGGGGGCTCTGCAGGAGGTCTGGGGATTCCCTGGGACTTTGTGCTGGCTGTGCTCCGTCTGGGCTCAATGTTCTCAGTTTCTGGGGGTGCCTGTAGGGTCTGTGTGTGTGTAGGGCTGGAAGAGCACAAGAAAGGCTGGGAGGATTCTATCTGGTATTCCCACCACGTAGATTTTAGTTTTTCCATGGGCTTGGGGATTGCACATAGAGACAGAGTAAGGCATATGAAACTGGGAGTCCCTTGGCGTCCACGTGGACAGGGTTTGGAGTTCACAGTGGGATTTGCTGGGGACCCAAGGGGTAGGTTGTGTTTAGGGATTGCCTGACATTGTCCTGGAACTGAATGGCTATCTGGGGGAGGGGCATCTGTATTAAAATTGGGAGGGGAGATGGATGGAGGGCACCAGAGAGCAAGAGGGGCATGGAAGCGAAGGCAGGGTAACGTTAAAGGGATTTATCCACCTATGAAATATGGAAGATGAGGAAGGACACAGCTGGAGGGAGGTATAGGGATTGAAAGGTATGTGAGGGAGACTGGAGGGTATATACGCTATCAGAGAGGAAGCAGAAAATACTTGCGGGGGAACTAAAGGCGTTCTATTGAGAGTCAAAGTGATTCAGCTGTCTTCCCTACCAGGGCTGTCATCTCTTTGTATCCACAGGCTGCGGGCATCGAGGAAAAGTAGAGGCCCAGGCCAAAGACGAGGGCGGCAGCGCAGCCCCTCACCACTGCCACCACCAGGTTCCCACGGGACCTCCTCTCATCACCTGTGGGGCCCAGCAGTGTGCGTGTCCCCATCCCCGGCCATCGCCTCCACGAGGATGGGATGCAGAGACACTGCCAGCAACGAGAGACACCAGGGACACGGAAATGGGGGCTCAGACCCACCTGGGGGAGCAGGTTCGGAATTCACTTCCAGTGTCACATTATCCCCAAGGGGTGACAATAGAAGGTAGGAGCCCCTGGGCTGGTAGGAGCACCTGTAGGTGCCAGAGTCGGATGGGGTCACCCCAAAGATGGTGAAGGTGGCCGTGCCCCCAAAATCAGGGACCTGGTGCTGGATAGGGGCTGAGTGCCCAGCCTTGTGCAGGAAGATGGTGCCCCTGTATTCCTGGTTCCAGCACTGGATGGTGACATTGGTCCCCAACTCCACACGTTCTTTGGGTATCAGGGAAATGCAGGTGGGGGATAACTGTGATCTGAGTGCAGAGAGGAGACAGTGATGGAACACAGCTCTATAGGAACAGACCAGGGCCATCTGCTTGCCCAATGTCCTCACCTGTCACCAGCAGCTCCACGGGGTCACTCTTCTTCGATGCCAACAATGACACAAATATCAACAGCTGTACTTCACTGCATCTTCCTCCTACATGTCAACCAAGAGCAACTCAGCTGTGTCCTGAAGCAAGTCCAAGTCCTTGCAGCATTTCATATATCCTTCCTGGCAGAGTTCAACTCTGTCAGCCACGCTGGGGCAGGTGGCAGCTCAGGGTGACATTGTCCCCCATGGTGCAGCGACAGGGAGGGTGGGGGCACTGGGACAGGGGACAGCAGTCAGCCTTGTCCCTGCACACCCTCCTCTGCCCTTCTGATGCCCCCTGCCCACGCTGCCCTCCCTCTCTCCCCATTCTCCCCCTGTCCCCATACTCACGTTGCTGTGCTCTGCTCGCAGCCACCAGCCACCAACCTGCAAGGGACACGGTCCTGGTCCCACACAGGGCCACCAACCCCCGTGGCACCACGTCCCCATTGTCACTCACCCAGGATGAGGGCCAGCGCCATTGGTGCCATGAGGCAGGAGCAGCTTGGGGACAGCGAGACTGCAGCTGGGACAGGGAGTGGCTGGAGAGATGCTTTCAGTTTCCCATGGGGACAAGAAGTGACATGACGTCACCTCCTGATGTTGCAATTGTGGTCCCCAAGGCGTGGTGTCTTTGGGGATCTGCCGTGGGCTGCCATGCATGCAGCTGCAATTGCAGTCCCTGTTGGGGTGTCCCACACACGCTGCCACCTCTCGAGTGTCACACGCTGCCTGCAAAGCGCTGCCAGCACATGGCCTTGCGTGGTGTCCCCAAGGGGATGCCAGACACAGCACACGTGGCTCCAATGGTTTGTCCCACATGGGATGTCACATGCAGTCCCCAGCACATCCAGCCAGCTGTCACCACGCACTTTGGGTACCACGCTCTGTTCCCACTCTGCTTTCCCCTGCCATATCCTGTGGGGGCAGCAGCAGGGACCTTTGGGTGACCCCACAGACGTGTGACCAACAGCGCACCTGAGCTGGGCTGGTTTGGATGCAGGACGGGAAGAGAATAAAACAGTTTCACATGCTGTGCGCTGGACAGTTGGCCTCTGATACCTAAAAGCAGCTGCAGAAAGCTGATGGGGTTTCATGTCTCTGTCACAACTGGCTGAAATTGCCTACAAGATTTACAGCAATGGGGAAGAAGCAGAAGAGGAATAGAAATAAAAAGAGAAACAGAAGAGCAGTAAAATGCAGTCATGCTTCCTGGCAGCGGCTGTAGTGCAAACCAGAAAGCAAAGAGGAAGAGGAACATTTAGAGGGGGATCTCGGAGGATGAAGTGATGGACTTTCTGTAAGTTATTGGATAGATATATTCTGTTGTAAGTTGCTGGCAAGGAGCCTTGAAGTCAGAATTCTGTGCCTGCAGTTGAAGCCATTGGAAAGTGAGAAGTTCAACCCCTTTTGCAACCGACGAGTTGTGAGACTGGAAACCAGAGTTCTTCTGATGTCGGAGACAGAAAAGCCTGAGAGAGCCGAGTCTGCCGAGCTGAACAGAGCCAGGAGGTGATCACTTCTGAATGGCAAAGCCCAGCGGTGGCACAGAAGGCTCAGCTCCGCTGGATGGTCACGGCAGCAATGGCAGAAATCAACCAACCCCCTTCCCCTCGCTGACACGTTTCCCCATGGCTTCACATACGCCCCACAGGAGATCTTTTGGGGATTCCCTCCACACAGGACTGTCCCGCTCCCACCCTGCCAGCCCTTCTGGTGCAACACGAACCCACCACTCAGACCGGTGTCAGGAGCTAACAGACAAACGCACGGCTGCTGAAGTAGTTTTAATTAGCATCTCAGCCTGGTTATGGCACCTATGATCAGGTCTAAAGGGTTCAGGGCACCTCCTGATGTCTGTGGGATGTTGGGACTCTGCTTTGAGGCTCCAGATGTCCTCTGATGTGGGAACAGCTGCCTTCCCTGGAGAGAGGGTCCGTGTGCTGAGGGGTTTCCGTGAAGAGCTGATGGCCCTGAAGTTATGGCCAGCTGTCAGGCCAGTGGGAGTAGTGGGGGCACGGGGAGCACTGAGGGTGTTGGGCACACTGGGGACACTGGAGGCGTTGCCGGATATTGAGGGCATTGCAGACATGGGGGACACTGAAGGAGTTGGTGTCACTGGGGATAAAGCAACGTTGGCTCCGATCCATTGGTTCACATTGACCCCAACCCCATTGGACACTGGGGACAACATTGAGTCACATCACGGTTCTGCACTGACCGCATTGATGGCATCCATGGGACCTCAGTGACCCCACTGACCTCACCCATGGGTCCATGTTGACCCCAACCCCGTGGGACAACCCAACACTGACCAGGAGTTGGTTGGCCCACAAACACTGGACACATCCATGGGACCACATTGACCACATTGACATCGGCCCCATCCCCATTTCTCACCTCCCACCCCATCAAACCCACTCCAGTCACCACAACCTCATTTACCCGTAACCTCCTCCTGGTTGGGGCTCACTCCCTTTGTCCACACCAACCCCAAAACCCACACACTGTGCCCCGAACCGCCCCCACCACCCCACTGACCGCCCTCCGCACAGCACTGGAGGAGAAATAGAAGATGAAGGGGTCGAGCGCGGGGCTGAGGGTGGTGAGGAGCAGAGCGTAGGGCCTCCACGTGGGGCTGCGCTGCTGCACAAAGCCCACCACATGCGAGAGGTTGTAGGGTCCAAAGCAGACCCCAAAGATGACCATGGTGGCCACGGCCAGCCCCACGGTGCGGTACTTCTTCTGCAGTGGAATGTGGGGTCGGGTGAGGAGGGCACGGATGAGGCGGATGTAGCAGAACACGGTGATGGCGAAGGGGAGGAGGAAGAGGACGAGGAAGAGCACAAGGCGCAGCGGGAGAACGAAGCGCAGCTGGGTTGGGGAGAAGTCATCGTAGCAGCGGTAGCCCATGTGGGGTTGAGTCTCAGAGGTGTTCTGAGAGGTCCATGGGGTGGTGGTGGGGATGTGGGGTGTGTTTGTGTTTGTGCAGTCAGAGAATTGGAGGGTGGAGATGTTGAGGTCAGTCTTGGGGCTGGAGATGCTGTAGATGTTGAGACTGGGATTCCTGGTGCCACTGGGAGCGGTGACGTCAGCAGTGGAGGTGTTGGGGACATCGGTGTCAATGCCGCTATGTTGGGTCAACTCAAATCCCCCAAGCTGGAATCCGTTGACCCCAAAACAATGGGAGTTGTCCATCTTCAGCCCAATGGGGTCAACGTGAGTGGAATTGTCCATTCCAGATGCCCAGGTCTTGATCTCATACAACCCAAAACCACCTTCCCCATCAGCCTCAGACCCATTGACCCCAAACTCTCTGTAATACTCCGCCACAAAGACGATGGAACAATGGGACAACGCCACCACCCAAAGGACGGCGCTGGCGGCCATCGTCCGCCATAACCTCCGGCGCCGGTTGTAGCGGTGTGGGAACACGACCCCAAAGTAGCGCTCCACACTGAGGGCAGCCATAAAGAGAGTGCTGAGGTAGATGCTGGAGTAGAAGCAGAAGTTTGCAATGGGGCAGAGCGCTTTGGGGAAGGGCCACAACATGTTGGCAGCCACCTCAGCCATCTTGAAGGCAAGGAAGAGGAGGACAAGGAGGTCGGCGGTGGTGAGGTGGAGGAGGAGGAGGTCGGCAGCGGTGAGCTGGGGATGAGGACGGTGACATCGGATTTTGGTGAGGAGGATGATGAAGGTGATGACGTTGGCAGGAAAACCCACAGCGAAGGTCAGCGCGTGGATGGTGAGGAGGAGCATGGCGAGAGGAAGGCTGCAGGGCTGAGGAACACAGAGCTGTAGGGCAGGATATGGGGTCATACTGATGCTATGGAATGGGACATGGTATCAAACCGGAGCTATAGGAGGGGCTAAGGGGTGATATCAGAGCTATGGGTTGGACTATGGAGTCAAGGGGCTATGGGGCAGCGACGTGGGGCACAAATGGGGCTGTGGGGCAATATGTCAAGTCATGGGGCTACGGGCTCATAGGACTATGGGGCAGGAAATGAGGATATGGGGTTGGATGTGGAGATACGGGGCAGGATACGGGGCAGTGGGGTGAGATATGGGCCTATGGGAGTGATATGGGGTTGTGGGAAGGTATATGTAGTGCTAGTACTCCCAAAGACATGAGGATGAGCACGGCAGGAGGAAGGCTCCCGAGCTGTGGGACATAAAGCTATGGAGCAGGACAGAGAGCACAGGACATGGGGTAAGATTTGGGGTTATGGGGCGTGATGTGGGATC